>NW_026057581.1:24433886-24538420 GCF_023721935.1 Panthera uncia
GCATCAGTACTCCTGTATCCCTTGGGTAAATTCCTAGCAGTGCTACTGCTGGGTCATAAGGTAGGTCTGTTTTTAATTTTTTGAGGAACCTCCACACTGTTTTCCAGAGTGGCTGCACCAGTTTGCATTCCCACCAACAGTGCAAGAGAGTTCCCATTTCTCCACATCCTCTCCAGCATCTATAGTCTCCTGATTTGTTCATTTTGGCCTATTGTGGCCTTTTAAATGTATTGGCCTTTTAGGTGAATGTCTTCTGTGTCTTCAAGTCCTGTACTCACCTCACCTACAATTAGCATGCCTTTCATACTTTGCTAACTATGGAGGGCCCAGGAGCTACCATAGCCATGCTCCAAGAACAAGAAAGAGAAGGGCATTCTTTCTCTGCTCCTGGTCAGTTTGAATCTGGGCCAAGACCACCAGCATAGGTGATAATTGTGACAATTTTTTTGGAGATCAGATTACTGCTGACCCTATCCCCTCCTGTCATATTAGGCCCCCAAACCTTCCTCAGATGGAAATAATTTTCAGAACTCGAATAACTGTGCTCTAGAGGCAAAACCCTTTCAGCTAGTGACACATACCATTTGGCACCAATTCGGTCATATTTTCAAAGCATATAGTATGTCTATGTGACATTTGTGGTTATTGCTCTGTGATACAGGTCATAGGTGCATATCTTTCAAACAGAAATATTACAAAAAGGAAGAAAAGCATGTAGATTATGAAATTTGCAATTTGGGTTGCAAGAATTAAGTAAAGTTTATTTTTGTTCTCTTGAAGGATAAAGGCTATGTTAATAGTGCACCTATGGTAGAATATTCTGCCTGCCTAATAGCAATAAAATGCTCAAAACAGTTGAAATCCATTTGCAGGTAGCTCATGTACTAAATATAAAATTTTTGCTTATTAAATAAAGTTTTTGCAGCTGCCTGACTGCTCAGATACTGGTAAGGGGTCTCATCCATGTTGGATGAGTAGTTTGCTAAGATAAAATTGGCTGCTACCATCCAGAAAAAGGATAAGAAAAGTTGTCTTTCCAAAAATAGGCCTATGGTGTGATTTCTGGTCCTTCCTCTTCTCCCTCTACCAGTGGCTCTCACTGTATTGAGTCTGTTGTAATAAAGTTAGGGAGCCACGGTAGGTGCAGAGCTCACTATTTGATGCGAATGAGCTGGGTTTTTCTAAGTTGCCTTGGTCTCATGTAATTCAATCAGCATGGCTGGGTCACCCTGTCACTCACCTTACAGCTAACTTGTCCTATAGCCCCAATCACTGAAACCCCAGCCATTTTATCATGGGAGTCTATGTACTCCTGGCCACTATAGTCAAGAGAAAGTAGGCTCCTTTTGGACTGGACCTCACTTCCTACTGTCTATCTCATGTTGCAATATTTGCCAGAATTCCTCCAACTATTACATCTAGCATTTGGCTATCTTGCCAGCCTCTTATGCCTCCTTCTCTCCTGTCCTTCTTTTCCTCCTTTTCTGCCTTGTCTCTCTCCTCCTGTGTCCCCGCCTTCTTCCTCTTTCCCTCTCCCCATCCTCCTCTTGAGAGTGCATCAGCACATGTGTCAATTCTGAAATGACCTCCATGTTGATCAGCACATTCTGGTTCTCCCCCAATCCTGTGATCTCATTATTTCTCTAGCCAATGGATTTTTCTCAGCCTCTAGTTCATCCTCACTTGTCTATTTTTCATGATGCTGAATTTTACTTCATGAGATATTCCAAACTCCTCTCAAATTCTACCCAAAGTCTTTACCACTCTGCTTGGTTTGTATATCATTTAGGAGAGGGGCATTAGCATATCTATCCCTTATGATCTGTTCTCTCAATCACGCCTCCCTGATAGCATATTCCCAGAGTTTGGAAATAATGAGCTTCTCATCTGGTCATGATAGAGTCCTGGCTCATTGTGGCTTTCTTGCTATAGAACTGTGCATGTAGGTGTAACATTCTTGACTAATTAATTTATAGGTTTCTCCCCTCTGGCATTTGTGTTTCTCTCTCTTGTCCTCAACTCTGGCAGATACCTGTCTGGGTGTCTTCACCGCTTTGGAGAAAGCAATGCCAGGTGAGAAAGAAAAAATGGTCTAGGAATATCTCTGGATTTTGTGCACTCAAGAATGTAAGTCATTAGAGAAGAAAGGATTGAGGAGACAAGCAAATGCGCTGTCCAAGAGCAGGAGGGTAATACTGGAAGAAAGACCCCCTGAGGCTGGAGATACAAAGGGAGGGCAATGAGCACAGTTCTCAGCGGAGCCAGCAGGGAGCCAGCAGGACCCCAGAGAGGAACAATGCACTAGGACGTCCAAGCCACTGGCACCTCTCCAAGACTCCCAGGCTCTTGTGGTGACTGGAAGCACTGGAACTACTCTCCAGTCCTGAGGCCAGGGGAGGGGCCCACCAGTCCCTTTCCAGGAGTGTCTACAGGAAAGACATTCTCTGTGGCATTTAAAGACTTGGTAAGAAATACTGTTATCCTAGTGTAATGACTGCTTTTGTTCAAAAATAGCAATACTGGACTTTTACGAGACCATAATTCAGAATTTTCATTAATTTACACCCCCGGTCCTGTTAATTATTTGGAAACAATGAAATTTCCTCTAGTGTCCTAGCAAATTAATTTTCTGAGCACGTTGATCAACCTTCATTTTGTATGTTGTGTGTCTGGATTATAGCAGTGGTTCTTAAATGTTATTTCAGACGTTTTACAAAGCATCCTGGGAAACCTGCTTTGTTCAGATTTGTGAATGGAAACTATCTTTTTACCTTCTTCTCAAGTAGATTATCTTACTTTCTAGAGACATGAACCAACTTGCTATCGTCAAGTGAAGATGGCCACAAACACTTTGCCATTTCTTATATTGAAAAGGGAAAACCATTTGGCTTTTCTTAGAAAATTGGCTTCCACTAAGTTTTGGGGCAGTTTTTGTTATTATTAATAGGCTTCATTTTTCTTTCTGTTTTTTTTTTTTTTTAATAAGATTTCATTTTATTTTTTTTTACAGAGAGAGGGAGAGAAAGAAAGAGCAAGTGTGAGTGGGGGAGAATGGCAGACGGGAAGAGAGACAGAGAGAATTTTTAGCAGGTTCCATTCTCAGCATGTAGCCTGATGGCTAGATCCCACGATCCTGGGCCAAAATCACGAATCAGAAGCGTAACTGACTGAGCCACCCAGGTGCCTCTAGACTTCATTTTTTAGGAGCAGTTTTAGCTTTAATGAAAAATTGATTAGAGAGGAGTTCTCACATACCTGCTCTCTTCTGCACACTGTTTCCTCTATTATTTACATTTTGTATTAGTGTGCTACATTTGTTACAATTGGTGGATCCATACTGGTACATTATTATTAACAAAGGTCCATAGTTTACGTTAGGATTCACTCTTGGTGGTGTACATTTTATGGGTTTTCACAAATGCATAATGTCATGTGTTTGCTATTATAGTATCATCCAGAATAATTTTATTCTCTGAAAATTCTCTGTGCTCCGTTTATTTATCTTTCCCACCCCACCCTCTTACCCCTGGCAACCACTAAAATTTTTATGTTTATTTACTTATTTTTGAGAGAGAGAGAGAGAGAGAGAGAGAGAGAGAGAGAGAGAGAGAGGTGTGGCAGAGAGAGAGAGAAAGAGAGAATCCTAAGCAGGCTCTGCGCTGTCAGTGCAGAGCCCAACATGGGGCTTGAACACAGGAACAATGAGATCATGAGCTGAGCCGAAATCAAGAGTCAAATCAAATGGCTTCACCAGCTGAGCCATTCAGGTGTCCCAACCACTGAACTTTTTACTGTCACCATGGTTTTGCCTTTTCCAGAGCGTCATGTAGTTAAGATCATACAGTATATAGCCTTTTTAGACTGGCTTCTTTCCTTTAGTAATATGCAGTTAAGGTTTGTGGGCAATATTTTTATGTAACAGCAGATAATCAGAACATAGGAAAATTAGCATGTCAGTCACTTAGGTGACCCAATGGATTCTACTCACATGATTCCATTGACTGAGGCAAATTAACTGCAACTCATAAGAAGAGGATTATTTTCTTAACATTTCATTAGTATTGGTCATACATGTGACACTGAGGCATGGTGCATTTATCTGGAGACATATTTCAAATCAGTGACTTGTTCAGAAAAGAAAAATTCAGCTTAATGTCTATCACTGCTTTTAATATTTTGATCATATTCAGTATGTCTGACCCCATGCTTAATGTCTTACCTGCACTTTGTTAATACTCATAACAACCATGTTTCAAGGAGGGAAAAAATGGAGGCTTAGAGAAGTTGCATATCAAAAGTCATATATTCAGCAGGTGGTAAATGTAGGACTTGAACTCAGGTTGGTCTGTCTCTAGAGTCTATGTGTTTAATCACTTAGCCTCTTATTGAATATGTATAGAAAATATTATTTTGCATACCCATGAGCAGAGCTGAGGAATTCATTGAGCCTGCATGGATCTTCTATATACAAAGTTACTCTGGAAATTCTTATTTATTTATTTATTTATTTGAGAGAGAGAGAGAGAGACAGAGAGAGAGAGAGAGACAGAGAGCAAGCTGGGGAAGGGCAGAGAGAGAGGGAGACACAGAATCTGAAGCAGGCTCCAAGCTGTTAGCACAGAGCATGATGTGGGGCTCAAACTCACGAACTGTGAGATAATGACCTGAGCAGAAGTTGGATGCTTAACCGACTGAGCCACCCAGGCACCCCTGAAATTCTATCTTATGTGTTGTCATGAAGTTCTAACATGTTTCCACCCCTTGATAAGTCAACCTGCTCCCAGCTTTCCTTATCTGGTGCATTTCTGTTGCATGAATACACAATGATGTGTAAAAACTGGAAAGAACAAAGCATCAGAATGTTCCCAAATGGATTCACTTCCTCAGGATGTTGTTTCCATTCAGAAATGCTGGAGGCCTCATACAGGTTCCCTGACTGCTAACACTCCTGAGTTAAGCACAGCAAGATACTCCTAAAAGTTGTACTGCCTGCAGAATTAGTCATGTCCTTAAGGTGGACTGATTGCTCAACTGAGATTATTTTTCACCACTTCCTGCCTTAGGCTAAATTCAGAGAATTTAATGTATTAATTTATCCGTTAAACATGCCTTCAGCCCCTCTATATGCCAGATCCTGAAGGATGCAGAAGTAAACAACCACGATATAGGGGCATGAGTGCTATAGAGGTCAATATGAGTCCCACAGTGACACAAAGAAGGGACTAATGAATTCTGTTTGCAGGTGAGGGAAGGCAATGCCCAGGAGGCAATGTGTGAGCTGAAATGCATCAAATTCAGTAGAGATGCCTTAATGCAGAGGGCTTGCAAGGGCATGGAGACTGAGCTAGTTGGCTATGACTGCACTCAGGGGAATCTGGAGCCTATGATTTGAGGAGAAGGACAGAGGTATGGGATTGGACAGATAGTGGCTAGGGAGCAGTATGATGTCCCATGTGCTGAAGACTATCATAGCATTTTAGAGACATTGGAGACTTTAAGAAGGGGAGGATTTGCACTTCTAGAAAAATTGTTTTGTGGAAGAATGTTAACAGAGGGGTCAGACCAGAAACTGGGTAAGCAATTAGGTTATTGGTTGGTGGTGTCGGGCAATGATTAGGGCCTGGGTCCAGGTGGTGGCAGTGAGATAGAGAGAAGATAGAGTTAATATATATTTAAGATGTAAACTTGAGGAAGCAAAATATTTGCATATTTAAAACCTTTACTTACATCTAGAATTTTTTCAAAACTAAATAAAAAATATCTTTCTTGAATCCTATTCTTGTCCTTGATAGCATCATTAAACCCTTAAATGGTGTATTGTTTATACTACTACTTTTCTTGGCTACACAGCCAAAAAAGTGTTATTTTCCATAGAGATGCAGGTGGCTCAGTAGCTTTGAAACACAAAGATTTAACTTTTATTTATTTTTTATTTTTTATGTAATTTATTTAAACTAAACTAAACTAAAGCTAAACTGAACTAAACTAAACTAAGCCAAAACAAAACAGTTCAACCATTTCTCCTATGTCCAATGCCCTGCCTCTAGAAACCACCAATTTTTTGTCTGTATCTGTGAGCTTAATTAAAAAAAAAATTTTTTTAAGATTCCACATATATGTGGAATCATATAATATTTGTCTTTCTCTGTTAGACTTATTTCACTTAGCATAATGCCCTACATGTCCATCCACATTGTCTCAAATGGCAATATTTCATTCATTTTTATGGCTGAATAATATTCCATTTTATATCTATACCACAAATTCTTTTTTTTCAATATATGAAGTTTATTGTCATATTGGTTTCCATACAACACCCAGTGCTCATCCCAAAAGGTGCCCTCCTCAATACCCATCACCCACCCTCCCCTCCCTCCCACCCCCCATCAACCCTCAGTTTGTTCTCAGTTTTTAAGAGTCTCTTATGCTTTGGCTCTCTCCCCCTCTAACCTCTTTTTTTTCCCTTCCCCTCCCCCATGGGTTTCTGTTAAGTTTCTCAGGATCCACATAAGAGTGAAACCATATGGTATCTGTCTTTCTCTGTATGGCTTATTTCACTTAGCATCACACTCTCCAGTTCCATCCACGTTGCTACAAAGGGCCATATTTCATTCTTTCTCATTGCCACGTAGTACTCCATTGTGTATATAAACCACAAATTCTTTATCCATTCATCCATCAGTGGACATATAAGTTGTTTTTGTTACCTTGTTTACTGCAAATAGTGTTGCAATGAACATGGGGATGCATATATATTTTTGAGTTAGTGTTCTAGTTTTCTGTAGATAAGTACCCATAAGTGAAATTATTAGATAATATGGTAGTTCTGTTTTTGATTTTTTGAGGAAACACCACACCATTTTCCATAGTGCCGACACCAATTTACATTCCCACTAATAGTGCACAAGGGTTCCCTTTTTTCCACATCCTTGCCAACACTTGCTATTTCTAGTCTTTTTGATAATAGCCATTCTAATAGCTCGGAGGTGTTATCTCATTGTGGTTTTGATTTGCATTTCTCTGGTGATTAATGATGCTGAGCATTTTTTCATGTACCTGTTGGCCATTTGTATACCTTCTTTAGAAAAATGTTCAAATCTTCTGCCCATTTTTAATTGGATTGTTTTATTTTTATTGAGTAGTAGGAGTTCTTTATATATTTTGGATATTAGCCCCTTATCAGATATATGATTTGCAAATATTTTCTCCCATTTCAGTAGGTTGCTTTTTCATTTTGTTGGTGGTTTCCTTTGCTGTGCAAAAGCTTTTTAGTTTAATGTAGTCCAACTTGTTTGTTTTTCTTTTGTTGCTTTTGTTGTTGGTGTCAGATTCATGAAATCATCACCATCTATGTCAGGAAGCTCACCGACTATGCTTTCTTCTAAGAGTTTTATGGGTTCATGTCTTATATTCAAGTGTTCAATCCATTTTGAATTAATTTTAATGTATTGTGCACTCAGATATCACCTCATGCCAGTCAGAGTGGCCAAAATGAACAAATCAGGAGACTATAGATGCTGGAGAGGATGTGGAGAAACGGGAACCCTCTTGCACTTTTGGTGGAATGCAAACTGGTGCAGCCACTCTGGAAAACAGTGTGGAGGTTCCTCAAAAAATTAAAAACAGACCTACCCTATGACCCAGAGTAGCACTGCTAGGAATTTACCCAAGGGATACAGGAGTACTGATGCATAGGGGCACTTGTACCCCAATGTTTATAGCAGCACTCTCAACAATAGCCAAATTATGGAAAGAGCCTAAATGTCCATCAACTGATGAATGGATAAAGAAATTGTGGTTTATATACACAATGGAGTACTACGTGGCAATGAGAAAGAATGGAATATGGCCCTTTGTAGCAACGTGGATGGAACTGGAGAGTGTGATGCTAAGTGAAATAAGCCATACAGAGAAAGACAGATACCATATGGTTTCACTCTTATGTGGATCCTGAGAAACTTAACAGGAACCGATGGGGGAGGGGAAGGGGGAAAAAAAACAGAGGTTAGAGTGAGAGAGAGCCAAAGCATAAGAGACTCTTAAAAACTGAGAACAAACTGAGGGTTGATGGGGGGTGGGAGGAAGAGGAGGGTGGGTGATGGGTATTGCGGAGGGCATCTTTTGGGACTAGCACTGGGTGTTGTATGGAAACAAATTTGACAATAAATTTCATATATTTAAATAAATAAATAAAGTTTAATGTATTGTGTAAGACAGTGGTCCAGTTACATTCTTTTGCTTATGATTGTCCAATTTCCCCAACATCATTTATTGAAGAGACTGTTCTTTTCCCATTGTCCATTATTGGCTCCTTTGTTGTAAATCAATGAACTGTGTGCATGTGGGTTTAATTCTGGGCTTTCTATTTTATTCCATTGATCTATATGTCTGTTTTTATGCTAATACCATAGTGTTTTAATTACTGTGTGTTTGTAATATAGTTTGAAATCGGGAAGTGTGATGCCTCCAGCTTTGGCCATGCAGGGTTTTTATGGTTCCATACGAATTTTAGGATTTTTTGTTCTATTTGTGTGAAACATGACATTGGAATTTTGACTGGGATTGTATTTAATCTGTGTATTCCTTTGGGTGGTATGGATATTTTAACAATATTAATTCTTCCAGTGCATGAGCACAGAATACTTTCCATTTATTTGTGTTTTTTTTTTTCAACTTCTTTCGTTAATATCTTGTAGTTTCCAATATATAAGTCTTTCAACTCCTTGGCTAAATTTATTCCTAGGCAATTTTATTCTTTTTGATGCAATTGTATATGGGATTATTTTCTTAATTTATTGTTCTGGTAGCTCATTAGCAGTGTATAGAAACCAAACTGATTTCTGAATATTAATTTTGTATCCTGAAACTTTACTAAGCTCATTTATTAGTTCTAACAAGTATTTTTTTTAAAAAAAAAGGTGTCTTAATTTTCTATATATAATATCATGCCATCCACCAATAGTGACAGTTTTACTTTTCCTTTATAATTTGGATGATGACTTTCATTTTTTTTTTTCTTGCCTAATTGCTCTGGGTAGGACTTCCAATTCTATGTTAAATAAAAATGGCAAGTGTGTCTTATTGCTATTGTAGAAATGCTTTTTGGTTTTTACCATTGAATATGATATTAGTTGTGAGGTTGTCATATATGGCCTTTTTATGCAGAGGTACATTCTTTCCGTACCCACTTTGCTCAGAAGTCCATCATAAATGGACGTTGCAAATGCTTTTTCTGCACCTACTGAGATGATCATATGATTTTTATCCTACATTTTATTAATGTCTTATATCATATTGACTGTTTGCATTCCTGGGATAAATTTCACTTGATCATGGTATGTGGTCCTTTTGATGTATTGTTGAATTCAGTTTGTTAATATTTTGTTAAGGATTTTTGTATCTATGTTAATTATGGCTATTGACTTGTAATTTTCTTTTCTTATGGCATTTTTGTCTGGTTTTGCTATCAGAGTAATGCTGACCTTGAGAAATAAGTTTGGAAGGGTTCCTTCCTCTTATAGAAGGAGCATATAGAAACTTACAGAAAAGTTTTTGTAAGAGTTTGAGAGGATTTTTATTAATTCTTCTTTGAACATTTTGTAGAATTTACCAGGGAAGCTGTCTAGTCCTGGACTTTTGTTCATTGGGAGATTTTTGATTAGGGATTCAATCCCCTTACTAGTAATTGTTCAGATTTTCTGTTTCATGTTGATTTTGTCTTGGTAGACTAGGAATTTATCCACTTCTAGATTGTCCAATTTATTAACATATAATTATTGATAGTAGTTTCTTATGATCCTTTGTATTTCTATGGTGTCAGTTGTAACATTTTCTCTTTCATTTATGATTTCATTTATTTGCATCCTTTCTTTTTGGTCATGATGAGTCTAGATAAAGACTTGTCAATTATGTTTATCTTTTGAAAGAATCAGCTCTTAGTTGTATTGATCTTTCTTATTGTTATTTTAGTTTCTGTGTCATTTCTTTCTGTTCCTTCTACTATGGGTTTTGTTTGTTTTTTTTCTAGTTCTTTGAGGTGTGAAGTTAGGTTAATATGAAACTTTTCTTGTTTTTTTGAGGTAGGCATTTATTGCTATAAACTTATCTCTTAGAACTGATTTTTCTGTATATCATAATTTTTGGTATGTTACATTTCCATTTTTGTTTGTCTTAAGGTATTTTTTATTTCTCCTTTGATTTCTTGTTTGACCCATTGATTGCTCAATAGTATGTTGTTTAATCTCCACATATTTGTGAATTTTCCAGTTTTCTCATGAAATTAATTTCTAGTTTCATACTATTGGGGTCAGAAAAAATGCTTGATATTATTTTAATCCTTTTAAAAATATTAAGCTTCCTTTGTGGCCTAATGTATGGTCTATCCATGTGCACTTAAGAAGAAAGTGTGTTATGGGGCGCCTGGGTGGCTCAGTCGGTTAAGCGGCCGACTTCACCTCAGGTCATGATCTCGCGTTCCGTGAGTTCGAGCCCCGCATCCGGCTCTGTGCTGACAGCTCAGAGCCTGGAGCCTGTTTCAGATTCTGTATCTCCCTCTCTCTTTGCCCCTCCCCTGTTCATGCTCTGTCTCTCTCTGTCTCAAAAATAAATAAACGTTAAAAAAAAATTAAAAAAAAAAAGAAGAAAGTGTGTTCTATTGCTTTTGGATGGAATTTTCTGTATATTTTTGTTAGGTCCCTCTGGTCTAACATATTATTTAAGGCCAAGTTTTCCTTATTGATTTTCTTTCTGAATGATCTATCCATTGATGTAAGTGGGTATTAAAGTTCCCTACTATTATTGTATTGGTGTCTATTTCTATCTAGACACCAATTGTCTATCCATTGATGTAAGTGGGTATTAAAGTTCCCTACTATTATTGTGTTGGTGTCTATTTCCCCCTTTAAGTCTGTTAAATTTGCTTTATATATTTAAGTGTTCCTATGTTATGTGCATGAATATTTAGAAATGTTATATCTTCTTGTGGAATTGACCTCTCTATCCTTATGTAATGCCCTTCTTGTCTCTTATTATAGTCTTTGTTTTAAAATCTATTTGTCTGATGTCAGTATAGTATTTCAGCTTTCTTTGGTTTCCATTTGCATAGAATATCTTTTCCCATTCCTTCAGTTTTAGTCTGTGTATGTACTTACATATACAAATTCCTCTTATAGACAGCATGGAGATGTCTTTTTTAAAATCCATTTAGCCATTCTATGTCTTTTGGTCAGAGAATTTAGTCCATTTACATTTAAAGTAATTATTGACAGGTATGTGCTTATTGCCATTTGGTTAATTGTTTTCTGAATGGTTTTATAGTGCTTCTTTCTTCTTCCCTTCATCTCTTTTCTGGTAGGTTTGATGACTTTCTTTCGTGGTATGCTTATATTCCTTTTTCTTTATCTTCTGTGTATTTATAATAGGTTTTTGCTTTATGGGTACCATGAGGTTTACATTTAACGATTATATCAATAATAGTTTAAGTTGATAACAACTTAAGTTTGATCCCATTGTAAAGCTCAATATTATTACCCTCCCCCTCTATATTTTCAATGTCACACCTGAAATTTTTTATCTTTTGTATTCTTTATCTAATTATTGTAAACATAGTTATTATACTACTTTTTTCTTTTAACTTTCATACTAGTTTTATAAGTGATTAGTTTACTACCTTTACTATATGTTTACCTTTCCAGTGAGAGTTATTCTTTCATATTTGTTCTTGTTACTATTTAGCACCTTTTCTTTTTAGCTTAAAGAAGTCCCTTTAACATGTCTTGTAAGGCCATGTTAGTGGTAATGAACTTCTTTAGCTTTTGCTTCTCTGGAAAACTCTTTATCTCTCCTTCTCTTCTGAGTGATAACATTGCTGAGTGGAGCATTCTTGGTTGGAAGTTCTTTTCTTTTCAGAACTTTCAATGTATCATGCCACTCCCTTCTGGCCTGCACAGTTTCTGCTGAAAAATCTACTTCTAGTCTTAGGGGGATTCCCTTATGTAACAAGCTGTTTCCACCCCTCCTCTTGCTTCTTTTAATGTTCTCTCTTTGTCTTTAATTTTGGCATTTTAATTGTAATATGCCTTACTGTGGGTCTCTTTGGTTCCTCTTATTTGGAATTCTCTGGACTTACTGAGTCTGGATGTCTGTTTCCTTCTCCAGTTTCAGGAAGTTTTTCAGTCATTTATTTGCTCAAATATTTTTGCCCCTTTCTCCCCTTCTTCTCCTATGAATCCTATGACACAATGTTCATCCATTTGATAGTATCTCATAGGCCCTTAAGCCATCTTTACTTCTTTTCATTCAATTTTTTTTCTTTTTGCTGATTTTTTTTGGTTGAGTTCAATTGCCTTGTCTTTGGGTTGACTGATACTTGTGCTTCATCTAGTCTGTTGTTGAAACCCTCTAACATATTTTTCAGTTCAGTTATTGTATTTTTCATCTCTCTGATTTCTGTTTATACTTTCTTATATTTTCCATCTCTTTGCTGAAGTTCTCACTGTGTCTATTCATTCTTCTCCCTAGTCTGGTGAACATCTTTATAACTATTACTTTGAATTCTTTATCAGGTAAATGACTTCTCTCCATTTCATTAAGACTTTTTTCTGAGGCTTTATCTTATTCTTTCATTTGTAACATATTCCTCTGTTTCTTCATTTTGCCTTATTCTCTATATTTGTTTCTATACAGTAGATAAACAACCTCTCCCAGTCTTTAAGGAGTGGGACTGGAGATGAAAGAAGGAGTATTGGAGATGAAACTTTGTTGTTCATTCCTGACTCAGCTGCTGGTTGTCTCTCAAATCTCTGTGCTTGTTCAAGTAGACTATTATATTTTTAATACCTTTCAATAGTTGAGAATTTGCCAGGATCTATCAGTGTCTCAAAGGTGAGGATGTCAGTGTCTAGATTCAGGCTGACTGGAACCCAGACCCTCAGGCATGAGCTTTAAAATATGCAAATATATACTGTCTTGTGGGATTAAAAGCATAAGCCCTATTGGCCACCAGACCCATGTGATCAGGAGGTGTCCCATGGGTGGCACTCATACAAGTCAGGACTCCAAGAAAGTGTATAAACTCTTTTCTGAGTGATACCAGTGAGTTGAAGCAGGGCAGAGGGAGAACACCAAGATGGCACCCATAGCCTATGTCTTTTGAGAGCAGCTTCATAGGCTGATAAATGAAACCTTAGGCCTGCCTTTCAGGTCAGAGGACTAGGACAAGCAAAGAGTCTTCCTTCACTGAAAGACTGGAGACTGCCCCAGTAAACTATCTGTGCAGTGCCATGGGGTTGGTAACCTGCCCAAACATATCTCTCTGATTGCTCCAGTCCCATGGCACCCAGGAATGCAAGCCCTCCATCCCCAAGATCCCGGCAATCAAGGGGCATCCTCTGGGTGGCAGCCACAAAAATATGGTCTCCAGACATGAAAACCAGGGCAGCAGACACATGTGAAGCTTCCCTCCAGGAGACACTGGAGTCCAGTATCAAGATGATCAACTTTCTTCACAGAAAGATTGAGCATTTGGGTATGTTGCCTTTTGCTGTGCCCTGGGGGTGGTAGCTGTTTAAGAAATATTTCTCTGTTGTATACTGTACCATGAGACCTATGAGCATAAACTCCAATGACATCCAGTGCCAGGTAATGTAGAAGGGCCCTTTGGCAGCAGATGGAAAAATTGAAGTACCAGACAGGGATATGAATTCTTTTGGATGATACCAATTATTATACTTCTATGGTATCAAGAATGCATCCTCACCTGTCCTCTAGAGCCAGGAGATCAAAAGGAATCGTATTGGGGGTAGCACACCAAATCAGGGCACCACACATGTAGAAAAGCTCCCCTCCAAGAGAGACTAGTTTTCTGGAGCACAGGAAAGGCAGAGCGCAAAGATGGCACACACTAGCTCTTTCCCTGGAGAGTGTTACAACAGGCTTATATATATATGTATATATATATATATATACACACATATATATATATATACATATATATATAATAGATGCCTGCCCCTCAGGCAAACATTTTTAATATAAGCTAGTAAGTTTTCTTCAGTTTAAGTACCGTGCCATTGGCTGCCTGTGTGCTGGGCCCTGGGGCAGGCAAGTCCAAGAGTGTAAGCTCTTTAAAAGCAGCTTATCAGATTGCTAAAGTCTTGTGGGTCACAAAACACAAGCTCCATTGTTTTTCAAAGCCAGATGTTTTTGGAGCTTGTCTCTCAAGTGTATGTCCCAAAAGTTGAGATGCTTGATATGGAGTCTGAACCCATCACTTCTCAAGGAGAAGCTCTGCATTCCAAGTTCCCTCCTGGTTGTGGGACACCATACCAAGGGTGGGGTTTATTGTGTCCCAGTCTGTCTTACCCACCTCAATGTGGTTTTCTTCTTGTTTATTCAATGTGTAGTCATTACTCAGCCAGCCTTTTGGTTTTTTGTAAAGAAGAGATGGTTTCACATGTAGTTGTGATTCAGTGTGTCCATGGGAGGAGGAGAGTTGGGGATAACTCTACATCTTAGATTTAACTTTTAAAACAAAGAGCTTTCTCCTACTGAACTCAGCACTCAGGAAGGATTGATATGAGTCACTGGTTCCAGGCATTCCCTGGCTCTGTCACTAACTTGAGGGTAATCCTGGCCAGTCACCTGAGCTCTCTTGTCTCCACTTTCTCCATTTAGAAAATGATAAAGTTAGGGCAGATGATCATTAGATTTCTTCCAGTTCTTGAACTGAATGCCAATTTCATTAAATTTACTGACCTTTATTACATTTACTGACATGAATCAGTTGTTTTCCTGATTTTTAGAGAGAAATTTCTATGTGGTAGAGTCTTTTACCTGGGGTAAAATTCAGCTGGGGTCTATCAGAATAAAGCCAACTCCCATGCCCCAGGAATCCCAACTAACAAATGGGAAACGCTGGTCTCATCAAATCACTGAAGTGCTCAATAGCAGGCTTGGTTCATAAACAATCTGTCCTCTATCATTTAGTGTGTGGAGAGCAGTAGCTTGTGTATTTCCTTTTTTTTTTTTTTTGTTAGCAAGAATGCTCTTTTAACATTAGTTGTCAAATAGGAAGCTATGTGAAGTATATGCAAGCAGCACTGAATAATTCTGGCTTTTCAGAGAATATTTTAAACAATAGCAGAAGGGCTATAATAGTAATTACAAAGTACAACAAGGTTGATGGAATCTTACTGTAAAAAATTTATTTATTGTCTTAAGTCCCATTAGATTCTAGGTATTATTAACTATCCTCCCATGAAAAACTATTTTTTTGTAGATGTCCTGAAACCTCAAAGTTCTGATGCCCATGCTCAATCATGTCATAAATGTAAAGAGAACTTCTGTTACAATAAAGAGCTTTCTATGCACACCATATAATATGAAAAACACTGGTTTATTATGGGGCTTAGGGAGGTGGGGTCTGCATTTAATCAGAAAGAGTCTTTAGCAATGGTAGAACCATGGGCCTGGAGTTGGCTTTGACTATTTCCAAGTAGAACATTTGTGTTGTGAGAGTAAATTTGATTAACTATGGGAACAAAGTAAAATAGCTGCAAAACTCTCTCTTCAGATTAAGAATTTTAGTTATATTTTCAAAATATTTCTGAAATAGAATCTCCAGCCTTAGTGTATCAATAACATGTTAATACTACATTTTAAGTATTAGGGAGACCAAAAAAAAAAAAAAAGAATGAGTTACTAGAATATCACAATAGATATCTTGGCAACATATTTTTTCTTTTTAATCAGATGTATTATTGTATTTTTAGAGAGTAACCTTAAGTGTTTTGTAAAAAGCTCAGTTTCCCAAAATCTTAAAATAGTCTGACAAGGTTCAGCACCACTGGCCTTTCCAGTAGCCTCTCTCTGTAAACCATTTCATCTCTTATTTCTACCTTTCTCTGCTGGAAATGGGGTCATACGTAAATCTCACCTACTCAGGGATTGTCTGGGTTACCATTTGCTGTTGGCAGAAGAACGGCCCCCAAAGATGGGGACCAAAGTTTCAATCCATGTCTGAACACCTGAAACTTGTGAAGATTTTACTTTATACCATAAAAGGGACTTTACAGGAATACTTTAGTTAAGGCTCTTGAGATGGGGAGATTATCCTGGATTATCTGTGTGAACCCAGTATAATCACAAAGGTTCTTGTAAGGAAAAGGGGGCAGTAGAGCAGGAGAGGAGATATAATGAAGGAAGCAGAGGTTGGACAATTGATGTGAGTGAGGAAGACTCAACTTGTATCATTAGCATTGAAGATGGAGGAAGAGAATCATGAGCCAAAGAATGCAGGTGGCCTTTAGACGCTGGAAAAACAATGAAACAGATTCCCGTCAGAGCCTCCACAAGGAACACTATCTTCCTGACACTTTGATTTTAGCCCAGTGAAACCCATTTTAGATTTCTGTAATATAATCAACTTGTGCCACCAAACAGGTGGCAATTTATTATGGCAGCAACAGGAAACTAATATACTGCTATACTGTCAACATAGGCTGAAAGTTTAGCCATATAATATATGCTCAGGGTTTATTAAAAGAAGATGTGATCCAAAATAAAAGTAATATCTAACATCTATTTAGCACATAGCAGGAACTTTACGTAAATTATGTCATCCAAATCTTTATATGATAGGTATTACTGTCCTCATTTAAAGGTGAGAGGATTAGGGGTGCCTAGGTGGCTCCGTCGTTTATGTGACAGACTCTTGATTTCCGCTCAGGTCATGATCTCAAGGTTCGTGATATGGCCTTGTTGGGCTTGGTGCTGACAGCAAGAGCCTGCTTGGGATTCTCTTTCTCCCTTTATCAAATAAATCTTTGTCTTCCTATCAAATAAATCTTTATCTTTCTCCCTTTATCAAATAAATAAACTTGAAAGGTGAGGCGATTAAGATAACACAAGTTAGATAACTAGCCCATGTTCAAACAGTGGAAAGTGACCAGGTGGGATTTGAATCCAGGCAGGGTAAACAGAACAGGAATGAGTGCAGGTTCTAGAACCAGATGACCTAGGGTTTGTTCAACTATAAACAAGGTGCTGTGCCTTTTTCTTCTCACCTGTAAAATGGAGATAGTAACAGTACTTGTCAGAGGTTATTGTAAGAGTTAAATAAATTAGTACAAATAAAAGTCCCAGAACTTGGAACACGATAAGGACTTTATAGTTGTTAGCTATGATCATTCTAGTTACTCTGACACCAAAGGTGAAGTCTTTAAAGAAAGACTTACAAATGCAGGATGTGAAGACAAGTGAAATCCCTTGGATTCTCTGAAGTGCAGCAGAAATGCAAATTGTTACTACTCTTCTCAATCAGTCATTGCTACTGCACATTGGTAACTGGCATAGGAACTAGATCCTTATGATCAGAAAAATGCAAATTTATGTTTACTGAATTTATAAAATTCAGTACAAAAACTGAGGATGTCCTTATGTTTAGGGAAGAGGAGGGAGCAGATCTCAAGCTCATTCTTAAGTTTATTTTGGTGGGGGGTTGGTTTTTAAATAGACTCCTACTTACTACCACACCTCAGAAACAAAGTGAAATCAGGGATGGAGCCTGGCATCCCCTGTTCCCTGCAGCCACTTGTGGTCCATGTAAGGTCAATGAACTGAGAACAAGGGTAGCTTGGGACCATTTGCAGAATATCAGCAGATCAGAGACTCTCCCCAGGAGGAAATTAATAGGAAAACACTGACAGTGATCATTCTGTTGGTGGCCAGAGGCTGAATCAAGGCCTCTGGGATTTGTTGGGACCAGACCTGTTGCCACATAAAGCTTCCTAAAAGAAAATTGCTAGTGTTTTTCATTCAGAAGACTTGTTATGATAACTCACAAACCCTTGCAAAGCTCTAAGTGAAAAGACTATACCTTTGTAATCTTATATCTAGGATCTGTTTGGTGGAATCTGTGGGAAAGGAAGCATGAGGGTGGATATCTTACAGAAGATGGAAAGAACCCAAGGAACTTGGACTTGGGTGAGGAAAGATGGATGCCATCATTAAAAAATAATAAAACAGTCAAGTACTAAATTTATTTTTAAATCTCGTACTTAGAAATAAAACATCCATCTCTTCAAGCTTGTTTTTTAAGAAAACATATTTTAGGCAATGTATTTGCTTTGTGCAAAGTGTTGTAAAATGTTTGGCAAGCAAGAAACCATTGTTAGGAGCTATGGTACATGAAGCATTTAAACCATGCTACCACTTTTCTGATATTTTTAATGTCAGTGTTTTATTTCAGTCCTCAGACATATTGTAATCATATTAAGAGGTGAACATCAGATCTCTTGGGGAACATGGCAGGAGGTTTGGTAGTAAAATGTGGCGATTGAAATGGATGAAAAGCATCTTTCACAACTCAAGAACCATCACAGCGGCTCTAGCTTGGATTTCAAGGAGTCATCCTACCTTGTCTTCCCAAAAAGGTAATGAAACTTTTTATAGATCTTTCTGACACACAGAATTATAAGATGATAAAGTGGGAGGATCTAATGTATGACATGGTAACTACAGCTGATAACATTGGACTATGTAATTGAATTTTGCTAACAGAATAGAATGTAAATGTTCTCACACACAAAAAGGTAAATATATGAAGTGATAGATATGTTAATTAATTTAATAGGGGGATCCTTTCAAAATGTATACATATATCAAGTCATCACATTGTAATTTTAAGTATTTCACAGTTTTGTCAGTTATACCTCAATAAAGGGATGTAAAAAAAAAAAAAAGAATTCATGAACTATTTGGCCTCCACGTAAGACTCACCATCTTCTCTTAGCATCATTCCTTTATGGTACCTTGTACTGCAGATTCTCTTTTAGATCGAATGTGAATATTTCATTCTTCCCAATGTTCTCAGTAGATGTAACATCTTCCTAATCTCCATAATCTCTCCAAAATGAATCCTTGCACCCCTTTTGTTCCTTTAAGAGTTTGCTCTGACAGGTGGTTCTTCATCTATAGTTTTGAATCTCACCACATTCCCTTCTTCAGTTTTATGGATGTCTGTCTATTCTGTCTTTAAAAATACTAAAAATCTACATTTGACCCCATTGTCCCTTCCAACAATTTTCTCATACCTCCAGATCCTTTCTTTTAAACAAAACTTTTTGCTAACTTTTCTAAGCCTGTACTATCTCAAGATGGCACATTAGACATATTTCGGTCTACAATTATTCCCAACTTACTTTTCTTTCTAGTCTTACATGAGTTTGGGGATGCATCCTGCCTGCTCAAGTGACCGTTAGAGCTTTTTGAGGACACGAATTCTATTGTTGCTGCTGTTGTCCAGATTTTCTAATGCTGTGCTATGTCAAATAAATAAGCCAAATGTTAGGTTGACAATTCACATGGGCAGGGATGCAGTCTACTCCACTTACTACTGACACCCAGCATGTAGTACTGTGGATGCACACGGCACATACTTGTTTGAATAGATGAATTATTAGAAATATAGTTACCATGTGAGCACATAGGAAGTGAGCACATAAAAAGTGTACTGTCATGTGGTAAGCTTTGGGTTCAAAAGTGATCTATATATAATGCCAAAACAATCATTTTTTTAATCAAAAATTCAGCTAAGTAAATAAAGTAGCATTGAATTATAAACCAAAGTATAAAATAAATATCCATGAGACCATACTGATATAAACAAAAGATTGAATACATAAATAAAGGGGAGAATAAAGACAAATATTCATACATAAAATTCAAAATAATAATTTATGTGGATACTCTGTTCTCAAGGAGGTGGAGCAGAACCCCTCAGCCCTTAAGTGTATAATATGCATAGTGGCTTCCTTCTAAAGAGGACGGTATTGCAGTGGAGAAAACTGACAAACACTTCCTTAGCTAGGTGATCGAGGTGAATATCAACAGTGATAAGTCATGCTGATAGCATGTAACTTTGATACAACATAATGAGAATGTCACTTTACCTCTGTGGTCCTCCTCCTCCAAACCATAATTCCAGTCTAATCATGAGGGACATTCTACAAAATACCTGACCAACACTCCTCAAAACTGTCAAGGCCATCAAAAACAAGGAATGTCTGAGAAATTGTCATAGTCAAGAGAAGCCTAAGAAGACATGAGAACAAGATGTCATATGGTATCCTGGATAGGATCCTGGAACAGAAAAAGTACATTAGGTAAAAACAAAGAAAATTTGAATAAAGTATGGAGTTTAGTTAATAATAATGTACCAACATTGGTTCATTAATTGTAACAAATGTACCAGACTAATGTAAGGTTAATAATATGGGAAACTGGATGTGTGGTATATAGGAACACTTTGTGCTATCTTCATAATTATTTTGTAAATCTAAAAATGTCCTGTTAAAAGGTGATTTCTTAAAAAAAAAAAAAGAAGTTGGCTGAGCATCTACTGTCAAAATCTGATGTTGTTTGAGTTTATTGAGCTGATCAGATATTTTGGGGTCTTGGTTGTGTGTGATCACAGAAACACTTTCAATTTCAGAGCTAATGAGCAGAGTAAGAAACCCAGGAGTCCACGACATCAACATAGCTGCAGCATTCCTTAGGCTAATCTGCTGTCAGCATATGTTCCAGTAGTGACTGTGGACACAGACAGTGGCCAGGAGCTCTGAAGACAGTCTTCCAGTAGCCCTGATGATTTCAGTGTACTCAAGGAAGACTCTCTTGTTTATTAAATGGGTTCACCTTTTTAATTTAAAACAAAAAACAAAGATAAAAAAATGTGTGGTAAGAAGGCATGATGGAAAAGAGCAACTCCACCCAGAGCTGGCTTTCAGCTTCAGGCTGCCAGGGGGTGCTCAGGAATTAGAGTCAGAGAGAGCTAATGCCCAGCATCCCCTGGGTTCTTGTTTGTTAATTTCTCTCATTTTCAAACGATTAGCCTAGGTATGGTTGACTCTATTGAAATGCATTTCCTATACATCTCATGAAATTCTGGGTAGATAAAAATCTGTATGGTTTTAGAAAGTTAATCAGAGTCAAGGTATAATAAAACCTACTTTATTTATTTATTCTTACTTTTGGCAAAATTTTTTTCAACCTACTTATTGACTAGATATTACATTCACATGGTTCAAAATTGAAAAAAGGGTGTGCACCAGTTTCCTAGGGCTACAGTAATAAATTAGTACCACAAACTAGTTGGCTTAAGACAACAGAAATTTATTCTCTCACAGTTCTGGAGGCCAGAAGTTGAAGTCAAGATAATGTTGGCTTGGTTCCTTCTAGGGCTGGGAGGGAGAATCTGAGCCAGGGCTCTCTCCCAGCTCCTGGTGGTTTTCTGACAATCTGCAACCTTCCTTGCTTGGTGGAAGCATCATCCCAACATTTGCCTTCATCTTCCCATGACCATCTCTCCTGTGTGTGTGTCTGCATCTCTTGTTCTCTTCTAATAAGGGCATCAATCATATTACAGTGGGCCACCCTAATCTAGTATGACTTCATCATAACTTGATTACATCTACAAAGACTCCATTTCCAGATAAGGTCACATTCACAGGTACTGGGGGTTCAGACTTCAGCATATCTTTGTAGGGGACACCATTCAACCTAAAATAGGGTATATGGTGAAAATTCCCCTTCCAACCTGGTTCTGCAGCACGCCTAATCCTTGTAAAGCACCTACATTTCTTATATATTCTTCTAGAGATATTTTATATTATTGTAAACAAACAAATACTCAGTGACTGCCAGATACTGGTTATCTCTGCTTTTATTCCTTGCCACCATCCTCACCACTATTTCTGACTATATCTATATTATCTAGCTCCCATTATTAGTAAGTGATGATGTATTGTTGTTACTAGTTTTTTTCCCACTTAATAATATGTAGTGGAAATTGTTTTATTATTAATATACAGATTCCTCATTTTTATAGCTGTAGAGTATTCCACTTCAGGGTTAGAAATAAATTAATTAGTCCCCTATTGATTGAAAGGTTATTTCTAATCTTTTGCCCTGCCACAATTAATAACCTTGTATGTATTTTATTTCTCCCCTAGGCAAATATATTTACTGATTAAATTCTTAGAAAAATAATGTAGGGTCAAAGGGCAGATGCATTTGTAATTTTAAAAAATATTGTAAATTCTCCCATAGTAGTTGAAAACAATATATACCCTCATCAGATTTGAAAAATGACCTTTCCCCCTACTCCCTTGTAACTACAGTATTATCCTTTTTTTTTTTTTTTTTTAATGATCAGGGAGTTGGAAAATGGAATCCCAATGTACTTTAATTTGCATCTTTTAAATTAGTTGAACATCTTCTCATGTATTTAAAAAAAAATTTAAGTTTATTTATTTTGAGAGAAAGAGAGCTCAGGGGAGGGGCAAGGAGAGAGAGAGAGAGAGAGAGAGAGAGAATCCCAAGCAGGCTCCACGCTGTCAGCACAGAGCCCAATGAGGGGCTCCAACTCATGAACTATGAAATCATGACCTGAGCTGAAACAGTCAGATGCTCAACCAACTGAGCTGCCCAAATGCCCCTCTTCTTATATATTTAAATTTCTGTGATATTTTCTGTAAAGTGCCCTCTTCCCTATATTCTACTGGGTAGTTGGTCTTGTTCTTATGGACTTATGAGAGCTATTTAGGTATTAGGTATATTATCTCTTTGTGTATGAATTACAAATATTTTTCTCATGTCTTATCTTATGAAGGCTACCTTAACATGGAATTTGTATTTATTGTCAGTTGGTTTTGTCCTGGATCCAGTTAAGTACTTTGCTTTTTTAATTATAAGTAGTTGGTAATTTGTAGTCTTTTATCTCCCAGAAGGTACTTGGAGGACAACAATATATTGAGATATAAATGTAAATATGATTTTGATTTTTTTAAGTAATGAATAAGTAAGCATATTTTTCCATTTTGTAGAAGCTTAACAGAATATCTATAATCTTACTATCAACTATAAAAATAAATTTATTTGCTCTACATAAACCTATTTTTACTACTCTGGCAAGATGTAAAATTTGTTTACTAAGTAACCTTGGTAAAAACAAATTATATATACCTTATGAATGTAATTTTCACAGAATCTTTGTGTCCAAAGAGCAAAAAAAGGATCTCGTATTAGGATTTAATGAAATTTTACTAAAAATATATATACTGCCCTTTTTTGTGTGATTAAATAAGCACCTGGCTACTGGCTTTTCATTTCGTGGGACATTCCATGGAACAGCATCATCAACTCTGTCCTCTGATGTTAAGAGGCGCTTGGCTGAGCCTTCCCGTCAGAGGTTTGTGAATGGCGACATTCCCAGTGCTGCCACAGCCAGGGCCAAGGGATTAAACTCACGACCAGAGGGAAAATTATGAAGGGACTATTTGGTCACATCACGACATCTCATTTGCTCCGCTACTCTCTACCAGGGATTCCGGGCTTCAGAGAAGTACACATGACATTAACCTTGGAGCCTTAGTGGGCAGGCACAACATCCCCTCAGGGAAGACGTTGAAGAGTTATAACATTTGGAAAGTGATTTTCTGCTGCTAAAAAATGTGTGGTTTATCACAACCTTAAGAAATGTCAAAAGATTGGGATTATCCCCTCTCTCCTTTCCTGTGTGCCTTCAATTAGCTGAATGAAAGCAAACCCATGGCTTTAGAACCAAAAATAGCTGGAGAAAAGTGACGCAGATTTCACTGAGATGAAAGAGTGGAACCCAGAAGCCTAATTAAAAGCAACTGAGAAACCAGTATTCGATACAGAGTTTACTCACCTGAAAAAATAAACCAAGAGCTACAGCGGGGCTTTGGGGGAGGGCTGTGGGAAAGGGGCTGAGGGGTCTCAGGAGGGTCACAGGAAGGCCTGGCCCGGTGAGGACACAGGGCCTCACTGTTTCTTCCCTTGTGGAGTCAGGGGAAGGTCAGCCAGCGAGCTGAGGCCGCCACCACACTGGGCCTGCCTGACAGTGGTCAGTGAATGAGAGAGAGAGCTCACATGCCCAGGGGGCAAGGGCAACAGTTATTCATCTCCAAACACCTTGCTTTCTTTTCTATCTTAAAATGTATGTGATTAGCTAAACATCATCCCCCACCCCACTAGATTTTCCAGCCTTCCATTTATTCTCACATCCCCACATCACCTTTCTTAAATTCAGAGCACTTCTGTGCATTCAGCATATGGATTGTTTTTGATGGCAGGAGATTTCAAGGGCTTACTGGCCTTCCTTTACCAAGAAGAAAATTCTCCTGGTTTTGAGATAAATCAAGGCTTGAGGTCAGTTAAGAAATGAATGATTCCCCCCCCCTTCGTATATCGCATATTTCTAACCTACAGATCAGCTCCCCAAATGGAACACTAGTGGATGAAAACAGCTTTGGCAATTCCTCTAAATTCAGCTGCCATCTTGTCCAAGATTTTATTTGGAGACAAGAGAGTTAGCTTCACTTTCTTGGCCCTTAACTGCTGGGGGAGATGTCCTTTATTCTTTTCCTTTCCAAGTCTGATATTCATTACCTTGCGTAGGGTGGAGGTGGGGGAATGTGGAAAGATGGATATGGTGTCTCCAAACAAATGCAGTAGTTTTGTCACTGCAAATAACCGAAATGACAACACTGTTTTGGGAACAGTCTATTCAGGAGGCAGAGACCAGCTGCTTTTACCTCTATGGGGACACAGTCAGCTCTTTACATCATGCTTTGTGAAATAGGACCCAAATTTAGTGAGACTATCAGCACCAGATATCAACTACTGTTTCACAATGCCAAATGGACTTCACAAAGGATATTGCGGTAAGAGTATTTTGCACCAATGTCACTGCTGTCTTCCCTTAAATACTTTGGAAGCACCAAATGCCTCATATTTTGCTGAGTATTACAGAGAGGTTTTATAACAAGTGTGGAAGATATGGCCTTATCTGTAAGGTACCATGTTTGTTTAAATACAGGAGCATTCACCACTGTTCCTGGAGAACGGTTCTTTTTGCTTGTTTTTCCTTTTTTCCCTCTGATGAGAGATTCTTCTTCTCTGCCTCTATTTTCCCTCCCTCTTTTCCCATAATGAAACCTCTCTGCCTGAAGCTAAGGTCCAGCATTTAAAGATTGTCACCTTCTGTTCGGTACAACGTCGAGGCGACTTGTGTTGTGAAATGATTTTTTTTTTGCTTTTGTTGTTTATTCTGGGTCCCTCATGGGCAGAGATTTGATCAACCATATTTCTTAGTACAGTCTGTACAAGGCTTCTTTCCTGCTTTATTTTTCCCCTTTATCCCTGATTTCTTAGCTATTTCCTCACTCCTACACCTAGCCCAGTATAAGTAGTTATTTTATATAGGTCCCTCCATAGTTGTGTTCTTTTCTAAAATAGACTGGGCTGTTTTGTAAGGATATGTGCTTTAACTTACCTAAACAACATTGTGGTGTAAATTGCATTCTTTTATTGCTTTTCCTACACAACACATGCTTTTAAGATCTCTCCACGTTGCTGTATGTTTATCTCATTACTTCTGGTTGCTTCACAAAATGTCACATGGGCCACATTGATTTCTGACACTGCTCATCTGGGCATACCCAGATAGAGAAGATGAAAAAATCAGAACTCTTTATTGCAACAGGGCAGTTACCTAAAGTAGCAGAAAATAGAAGGGCAATTGCTGTCCTTGAATAAATGTAAAAACCATACTGGGAGGTAAGTTAATGTGCTTAGGTCCCTCTGTCACATACCACTGTGGTTCCCTAGGCCTTCCTTTGTAGGTCACGCTATAGTTGTGGTGATGCAGTTATGGGTGATAACCCATGCGGTTATGGGTGATGATGCATTAGCATCTGAGAACTCCTAGTAGACAGGACTATGTCTGCTGGTTTGCAGCTATATCCCCAGTGCCTGGTCCAGCACCTGGGACATAGGAAAAGTTTGATAAATATTTCGTGGATGAATGTAGGAATAAATGGGTAAATTAATAATAATAATTGTACAATTAAAGGCATAGGGCTGGGAGTCAGACAAACCTAGCTGTACCACAATAGAGTAAACCTCTCTCAGAGTGTTACCTTTTCTGGCAAATGGGATCCTACAGTTGTCAGGAAGCTTATGTAATATGATAAGGACAGACTAGTTTGAAAAAGTATTGGGCACTTAGTAGGAGCTCAATAACAGAGCTGTTATTTGATCCATTTCTGTAAGGGTTAAGTGTTATGCATGGTTGTAGCAGCATTTGGGGGCAGCAAGTGTTATAGGCATTCAGGGGATCACAGGGATTAGAGTGGTTTCCTTCTTGCACTTGCACTTGTGTGCAAATGTACTTAATGCAACTAGTAGCTAAAAGCAATGAATGTAAATGCTCTCAATAAATGGCCAGAAAGAGATTTCAACTCAGGATACCATGGCTTGTACATTTGGCACCATGGGTTGCTAGGCCCCATCTTAGCAGCACCAGCCACCTTATACCACATTGAGAAATGTAAAACAGACATTTAAAGAAAAACCATAAGTACCCATCTTGGGAAAAGGAACCCAGAAGAGGGGGCATATTCAGATTCAGCAAGTACTGTATTATTCAAATCCAACTTTCTCCTTTTTACTTGGCAATGAGCTGGTTATATCCTAGATGTTATACAAAATGTGGAAGAAGCAAGAATAAGAGATGGAATAAATGGAAAACAAGAGTTTTGACTAGAACAGGGGTTAGCAAGCTTTGGCTTTTGGGCCTAATCCAGTCCACAACTTGTTTGTGTAAATAAAGTTTTATCGGAATACAGATGTTGTGACAGAGATCGTCTGGCCCCACAGAGCTTAAAATGTTTATTATTTGTATACTCAAATAAAAAAATTTAAAAATAATTTCTATCTGACCCTTTACAGAAAAGTCTTGCCTGTCACCTGGCCTAGAAGGAGGGGGACAGAATATCCATGTTTATGGTGGTTTAACAGTGACTCGCATGCCTCAGTAGGTCAGGTGAAGCAGAGAGGAAATAATGGGCTAGAGAAACAAAATCCAACTTCCAATTTTGTGGTCTTTATAAGTCTGTATGAGAAGATTTTTTTTTAAATCATTCGGTAACCTAGTACATGGGCTCAAATCAGGTAACTCAATCCTGACAAATACTGGCTCACAAAGTCTCTGTGAGGTGCTCAAGGTGCTCAAGGCCTAGCTTTCTACCTCCTAGTAAAAACAAACAAACTAAAAGAAACTGATTTTTAAAGAATCTGGGAGGCCTCTGTGCACCCCTAAATCACATATTACTGGTCTCCATTCACAACTTAGTGGCAGGACCTGTAATTTATTAAGGGAAATCCAGACTATGCACGAAGCTGCAAAACTGCGACATGAAATCCGACCTTGAACACACAGAGCTCCCCTTTCAAACTCTCCAGACCTCATGGGTACATTTCTGGAAATAGTTAGCGGACATAGTCCAGAGGCCCATGAAACTGGGAAAAGCCTCCATAAGAAAGTCTGCCCTTACCGAGCTTGGTTTGCAGGTTTCCCACAAAATGACCTTCTTTTACCATTGTCCTATGAGAAAAAAGAGGCAGGAACATTTGTTAAAGCACCAAGAAGGAGTACAGATTAAAATAGCAAAGAACTTGAACGAAGAATCTGGGTTCAATCCATTTCCTCCTTTTGAGAATGAAGGCTTGGGTAACTACATCTTTCTCAGCTTTATTCCCCTGAACTTTAAAGGGGGGTGGTGCTACTAACACTCACCAGGTCAGAAGATTGTTTACAGGATTATTTTCAGTCTTTCATGCCTTTTTCACAAGTGTTACAAATGTTTATTGGGTCCTTAAAGTGAGGGTCTTTGTTCTTAGATTTGGACACCACTTTATGTACTGTTTATCTCATGCCCTCTTTTAGTTCTCTGGAACACCTTTTCTCTATGAAGTGGCAATTCATACTGGGTTGCCCCCATCAGCATCCCTTCCCCTTGATCATCTGCCAGGTCCATAGACTTGGGTAAACTCCTTTACTCTCTTCTAAGTCAGATAAATCCCCTGGCCCAACCGACTCCATGGGGACTGTTAAAAGGGTAAGAACTATAATAATCATTTCCAGGCTTAAAATGAATTTCAGAAGTGGAATTGGCAGCTAAAGAGTTTGTCATTTTCATACTGACTTGCAAGAGCTCTTTATATATAAAGGATACTGGTCCTTTATCTGGAATATATATGGTAATTTTTTTTCTGCTTTGTTTGGTGACATTTAATTTTGCTTATGGGATTTATGGAATTTATTATATATAGTTATATCTTTTGATGATTTATTTTGCAATCTATGCCTTTGGTGTTATTTGTAGAACTGGCTTTTCAAACACCAAAATTATTCAACTATCTAAATTTCTTCTACTATTTGTAAGATTTCGTTTTAAACACTTTATCTCTTTAATCCATCTGGAATTTCGTTTTGATATTTGGCGTAAGATAAAAGGCTTGCTTAATCTTTTTCCAGATAGATAAGTAGTTTTCTCAGTACATTTAATAATCATCCTTTTCTTATATGATATTTATCACATACTAAATAGCTGTATACACTTTTCAAAATGTGAAAACTTATGTTTGCATCTGTGTTCATGGCAGCCATGGTGGACCTGACAGAAGCAAGAATAAGGGAAGAAGGTGAGACATCCCCAGAGGCCTTGCCAAAATGGGGGGCACAGGTACTTATAGAAATGTGGTGTCTCTACACACAACCTTTTTCTGTTACAGTGGGGGTTGGGTAGAGTTTGAATTCACCACAGTTGTGAGTGGCTGGATAGTGTACACCAACCTTAGATTGCTTTTTCTTAGAATAAGCATGGTGTTCAGGTTTCTAGAAGAAGTAGCTCAAAGCATCCTAAAAGAATCATCCTAATAATACTCACAAAATCCAAAATGACAGACCAATGTTTTTTTTCTTATTATCAAAGAACAAAAAACTGAAGTGACTTTCTCAGAATTAGAGAGTGCTGGGAATAGAGCTGAGGGCTCCTTGCTGTTAGCATAAAATTATATCAGTTCCTGAACCTGACACATAACTGGCCCTATTGTGGACTTCTTGATCCCCTCTAATTCCTTAATGTGTTTCTCAGAATATTTTGGATTTTGGTTTATTTTCTTAAGCCAGTGAAGGACCTCCTTATATTTCCATTCACTTTATTTTAACAACATTTTTTTTTCTTTTAATGATTTTTTTTTTTTCTGGAGCCATTTCTATGTGAAGGAAGTGCGGTGTGGCATTTGGAAGAAGCCATATGTCTGTGGCCCATTTTCTTTGACTGTAAGAGTGATCTGAAATAAGAAACTGCTGTTGGCCAATTGTCAGGCAAGCAGTTTATGATGCAGTGAGGAATCAGGATGAGGGCTCTGGATTTTCATAGGTCCCAAATCTCTCTGTCCCCTGCAAAGCCCCCACTGGAAGGGTCTGATTCCCTTATTATGAGATTGCATAGAAACTTGCACTTTTCCAACACAACATTTCCCACAATAGTAATGAAGTGATTTGTTATGTAATTAATGGCTTAATACTTTTCTCCCTGGCTAGAAGGTAGTATCATGAGAACATGACCTATAACAGGACCAGCTTCATGGGTGAATGACCCATGCAGCCACACAGGGTCCAGTGCTTAGAAGGTACTCATGCTTGTTTAAGGCTCTGGTATCACTGTCTTGAAATTCTTAAGAATACTTGAACAAGGGACCCTGGAAATTATGTAGCTATCCTTGGACCTACATCTTGTCCTTTGATGAATCCCAAGCCCAGCATCATGTAGAGGCAACCACACTGTAGATGTTGAATGTTGTTATTGAATCAACTCATGAAGATGAGCTAGGAAGTGCTGATATTTTCATCAAGAAAGTAGTACAGCAAAGGAAAATTGCACAATTCATTTAAATAAAAGCAGCTTCCAAGGAAGTGGAAGATGATTGCAACTTGAGGCCCAGTCTCTAGGAACCTGGCTCTGAGATGAAGATTTGTGTGTAGAATAACTGGGGAGTCCTCCTGGGATCAGCACCTGTCAGGGAAGGGAAGGATGCAAGCTTGGGCAGAAGGAAAATTTGGACTGTGCAGAAGTCGCTAGAAAATCGCCTTAGCCAACCTACAAGGGCTCCAGGACTTGAACAACCATTCAGCATTGTCCTAAGTTAGTTTCAGGCTGTGGGTTCCATTATTAGATGCAGGTTGCCTCAGGAAGGAGGCATGATTCCAGTAAGGTGTCTCTCTTTAGCCTGGTACAGTGGTTCTCAACTGGGATGATTTTTCCCCCCAGAGGACATTTAGGAATGTCTGGGGACATTTTGGGCTTCCACAAATGTAGAGGGCAAGGGATGCTGCTAAACATTCTATGATACATAGAATGGCCCCAGAACAAAAAAGGGTCCAGCCCCAAATGTCAATAGTACAAGGTTGAGAAACCATGAACTAACACAAGTCCTGGAAAGGCTGCCAGTTGGGGCTATCTGCACACAGTGGGGAAATGGACTATTGTATCTCAGGGGACTCTGGGGAAGCAGCCTTGCGCAGCTCGGCCTCACTTTCTCACAGAGGCTCTGAGAACAGCTCTTCCATGAGCCTCACGGGCCTCAAGTCCCAGGGGAAACTTATAAGAGGAAGGTGGTAGAACAAACTATAGCCCTGGAGACAACACACTTTCCATTTATGATTTCCCTCACACCCTCTAGGCACATCTGCTGGGCTTGGAAGCTTAGTAGCATTGTTCCTCAGAGCCACCCCTGAGTGGGGCTGTAGTACAGTAGTGTGTTTGGTATATGCCCACATACTAAGCTGACCCTCTGTGAACAAATCTCAGTATTTCCCATCATTCATCAGCTGGCCATGAGGGACTCCCTTCCCTAGAAGGTTAGGTATAGTTGAGGGAGAGGCATTGCTGTAACCCTGTAGGTAACATGGGGCCTGGGCCACCTGCTCATGCAGCTCACCTGTGTCCTCTGGTCTTGCTCATGGCTGATACCTAAAAAGCCACTTTCATTTTTGATGTCTTGGCTGGGCCCACCCAACTTTATGACTAGATGGATCTGACAGACTTCAGCTTATGATGGGCAGTTCTGGCTTTGTGGTCACTTGGTGACACAATTCTGGAACTCTGGATCTACTAGGATCTGGCAACTCATCAAGACCTATTTTCCACAAAGTGTATAATTCTGCACTTGGCATGGCCCTGATCTGGAGAATCTCAGGACTATGTTGTAATTCTCCTATTGGGACTTGCCATATACTTGACATGGCACCTGTTCCCACACAGATGCCTCCTATACTACATTGTTAACCAAGTTGTATGGCCAAGTGGCAGGGCCACTCCTTGTACCACAGCCTGCTCTGGACTTCCTCCAACCTGACAGCTTTTGGTGTCACCTGGTGGGTGGGACTAAATTGTGTCCCCCCAAAAAAGCTGTGTCCAAGTCTTAACTTCTGGTAATTGAATATGAACTTCATTAGAAAAAGGAGTTTGTAGTTGTAATTAAATTAAGGATCTCCCGACAAGATCATTCTGGATTTTGGATAGGCCCTAAGTCCAGGATCTGGTATCTTTATGAGAAAAAGGAGAGAATTGAGGCACACAGAGATATATAGGGAAATGGCCATGTGAAGACAAAGGCCAAGATTGGAGAGATGCAAACACAGACAACGAGCACCAAAAGCCATCAGAAGGTGGAAGGAAAGATTCTCCCCTAAAGCCTCCAGAGGGAGCGTGGCCTGCCAACATCTTGAATTTAGACTTCTGGCCTCCATAACTGTGAAAAATAAATATCTATTGTTCTCAGCCATCTAGCTTGTAGTAACTTGTTACAGCAGTTCTAGAAAACTACTATACCTGGCATATGGCCCAGGTATAGAATAGGGTGACTTCCAAAGTCTCAGACATTGCCCTACCTTCTTTGTGGTGGGAGGTATATGAAGCAGTAATGTGCCCTTAACTTTGGAGAGATGTCCTGGCATGCCCAGACCCCTGAATCTCTAAAATTTTTACTTATGTGGATGGACACCTAGATCATCATGGAATTTATCTCCCAAGTTGTAGAATGAATGTATTTTACCATGGCATCCAATATACTCACATATTTTGCTTATCTACTTTCATTAACAAGAAGTCTTCAGTACAGTGGACCAGTGATCTTCTTCAGGTTTCCAGATGGTACATGTCTCCTCAGTCTGTTATGACAGAAGGGAGAAAAGTTGTCATAGCCTGGTGGCAGAGCTGTAAATGTATACTGTTGTCTATTCCAACTGCATATGGGCTGTTTCTGATCCCTTTTAGGGATAGAAAAAGAATGGTTACATTGTTAATCTCCTTTTGCAAAGATGCCACATCTGGCACAGCAGCTACAACTGGGGAGACTACTTGGTTGAGTTTGCAGTAGTCTAGGATTGGCCTCGCTCTTGAGGAGAGCAACTGGTAAACCATTTGGAAATTTGGCTGGAGACTACCAACACTATGTGCTTTAGATTTTTAAGAGTGACACTCATCTCTGCCATTCCCCCCATGATGGAATATTGCTTCTGATTTACTCTCTTCACTGGGGAAAGGTCAGTTTCAGAGCCATCAGCTTGGCTTCCCATACTTTCATCGCTCTTCTTCCACAGGCCAACAAACCAAAGGGAGAGTTGTGCCAATTATCAAATATGTCCATTTCAATTATATATCCAGGGCTGGAGAAAATGACTATTGGGTGGGTCTGTGGACTTAGTGGGCTCATGTGAACTAGACCTGGGCCAGAACCCCATTTCTTACTGTCTTCCATTTTCCTCATTCTAATGGGGAGGGAGGGCAGTGAAATAACACTTCAGATCATGGGTATTAATACAGTTTAGATCTTGTGCCCAACTATACTCAAAATATTTGGGTATTCTCATTTACCCCATGTTCATTTATCTGATTAAATGGCTATAGGTTTTTTTTTTTGGAGAAGGATGGGAAATCATTACCATATATACTTGTTATGGTGCTATAGGTCTTCATCTTGGTGACCATGTCCCTCTTTGGCCAATAGGCTATGTATGAGTAGGCTTAAGTATGGAAACTGGGCAAGAGGATCTTGACTTATTAGGACGACTGTTCTTAGCCTCCTGTTCATCGATCCTTAATGTTTTTTGGTTATACCAATTGAGCAATTCTCTTGATGGCTGCCCATCATTCTTGCCTCAGAGACATTTTATTCTATTATCACCTTCTGGCTGTCTCCCCAATCTTGCCACTCATATAACAATTACCATAACTAGTGGTGAATCTCTGTCATCTGGCCTCTGTTGTTCCAGTGGCTTCATCCCCATTGTCATCAGGGAGCCCAGTCTATGACCACCCCTCTTGAGGTCAGCTCTGGCCTGCAGCAAGAGCTGCCACTAAATTTCTCAGGGATGATGTGCACTCTTTGGTGCTGTTGTAAACAGAAGATTCCTGTAAACAGAGATTCCTGAAGTCCTTTCTGAAGAACATGATCATCTGGCCTAATAAAGCCACTCTAGCAGGCCCATTTCCTGAGTCTTAATTCTCTCTTCTACTATGTGCTGTGGCAGTTCAGGACTTTCTACTGTACTTGCTGTGGACCATCACCTTTTCCAGCTTCAAATAGCATGTGACACCATATCCCAGGGTCCTTGACAGGATGTCAAATCTTATATCTTGGAAAGTTCTCCTGTATCCATAGTCTCCCATATATAACTTTATATTCAGCTCTCTCAGTATCCAGTCCCATATGTATTTCTTACTTTCTTCCAGTTCCTGTTGTCCTGGTCTCGAAGCTGTCTTCAGGAATATATAGTCCCTTGCCTCCTCTCACAGGCCCATGACAACTCTAGCCAGGTAATGTTGTGACTCAACCCTCCTTAACCCTCCTGGTCTGGGTGGCCAGAAGGGAAGTGCAGACAGATTCAGAGAGGGATATGTGTGGTCTTATGAAAAGAGACCTCCACAGTGTTTTTAAGGAGAAGGTGCACTGGCCTCCAACAGGGAGAAGTGTGTCACTTCTGGCAGCACAGAAGACTCAAAGGAATCTGGGGATTCAAGATTTCTGAGTGCATCCCTTCATTTGGCTTCCAGTAGCATGATAAATAGTTCTCCATCCCCTCACTCTCAATCTAAAGGTGTCCTCAGGTCTAAAATGAGTCCCTTGTAGACAGCAAATAGATGGGTCTTGTTTTTTTATCCATTCTGATACCCTATGTCTCTTGGTTGGCGCATTTAATCCATTTACATTCAGTGTTATTATAGAAAGATACGGGTTTAGAGTCATTGTGATGTCTACATGTTTTATGCTTGTAGCGATGTCTCTGGTACTTTGTCTCACAGGATCCCCCTTAGGATCTCTTGTAGGGTTGGTTTAGTGGTGACGAATTCCTTCAGTTTTTGTTTGTTTGGGAAGACCTTTATCTCTCCTTCTATTCTAAATGACAGACTTGCTGGATAAAGGATTCTCGGCTGCATATTTTTTCTGTTCAACACATTGAAGTTCTCGTGCCAATCCTTTCTGGCCTGCCAAGTTTCAAAAGAGAGATCAGTCACGAGTCTTATAGGTCTCCCTTTATATGTTAGGGCATGTTTATCCCTTGCTGCTTTCAGAATTTTCTCTTTATCCTTGTATTTTGCCAGTTTCACTATGATATGTCATGCAGAAGATCGATTCAAGTTACGTCTGAAGGGAGTTCTCTGTGCCTCTTGGATTTCAATGCCTTTTTCCTTCCCCAGTTCAGGGAAGTTCTCAGCTATTATTTCTTCAAGTACACCTTCAGCACCTTTCCCTCTCTCTTCTTCCTCTGGGATATTATGAGTATATTATTTCTTTTTAGTGTATCACTTAGTTCTCTAATTTTCCCCTCATACTCCTGGATTTTTTTTTATCTCTCTTTTTCTCAGCTTCCTCTTTTTCCATAATTTTATCTTCTAGTTCACCTATTCTCTCCTCTGCCTCTTCAAGCTGAGCCGTCGTCATTTCCATTTTATTTTGCATCTCGTTTAAAGCGTTTTTCAGCTCCTCGTGACTGTTCCTTAGTCCCTTGATCTCTGTAGCAATAGATTCTCTGCTCTCCTCTATACTGTTTTCAAGCCCAGCGATTAATTTTATGACTATTATTCTAAATTCACTTTCTGTTATATTATTTAAATCCTTTTTGATCAGTTCATTAGCTGTTGTTATTTCCTGGAGATTCTTTTGAGGGGAATTCTTCCGTTTAGTCATTTTGGATAGTCCCTGGAGTGGTGAGGACCTGCAGGGCACTTCCCCTGTGCTGTGGTGTATAACTGGAGTTGGTGGGCGGGGCCACAGTCAGACCTGATGTCTGCCCCCAGCCCACCGCTGGGGCCCCAGTCAGACTGGTGTGTGCCTTCTCCTCCCCTCTCCTAGGGGTGGGATTCCCTGTGGGGTGGCGTGGCCCGTCTGGGCTACTTGCACACTGCCCGGCTTGTGGTGCTGGGGATCTGGCGTGTTAACTGGGGTGGGTAGGCAAGGTGCACGGGGGCAGGAGGGGCAGGCTTAGCTCGCTTCTCCTTAGGTGATCCACTTCAGGAGGGGCCCTGTGGCAGCGGGAGGGAGTCAGACCCGCTGCCGGAGGTTTGGCTCTGCAGAAGCACAGAGTTGGGTGTTTGCGCGGAGCAAGCAAGTTCCCTGGCAGGAACCGGTTCACTTTGGGATTTTGGCTGGGGAATGGGCGAGGGAGATGGCGCTGGCGAACGCCTTTGTTCCCCGCCAGACTGAGCTCTGTCATCCTGGGGCTCAGCAACTCTCCCTCCCTTTGTCCTCCAGCCTTTCCGCTTTCCGAGCAGAGCTGTTAACTTATGACCTCCCAGACGCTAAGTCGCGCTTGATGTCGGAACACACTCCGTCCGGCCCCTCCGCTTTTGCAAGCCAGACTCGGGGGCTCTGCTTAGCTGGCAGGCTGCCCCTCTGCCCCGGCTCCCTCCCGCCAGTCTGTGCAGTGTGCACCGCCTCTCCGCCCTTCCTACCCTCTTCCGTGGGCCTCTCGTCTGTGTTTAGCTCCGGAGACTCCGTTCTGCTAGTCTTCTGGTGGTTTTCTGGGTTATTTAGGCAGGTGTAGGTGGAATCTAAGTGATCAGCAGGACGTGCGGTGAGCCCAGCCTCCTCCTACGCTGCCATCTTCCTATCCTCTCCTGAGTGCATCCCTTCAAATGTGCTCAACCTATGACTTAAAGTGCCATTACTTCCAAAGTATGTACTTGATCCTGTTTTAGCAGATCTGCCTATGTTGAGAATTCAACTTTCTTTGGTCATTCTATGTTTAATCCTGAACCAGGTACTTACCTCTTCTGCTCTTTAGCTGCAGGACGTGAGAGTCTCTTTCTACTTTCCCAAGGAGTCCTTCCGCCTTTCACACTCAGCCTTTAATTGCGGAGTAATCCCTTTCAGTCTTTCCAAAAAAATCTACTGTCTCTTTCCCAAAGAATTTCTAGCAATAGCCTTCTGATTCCATTGTCATTATAATTTCTATTTCTTCCATATTTATTAAACATTTGATACAATAAACACTCTAGTATACTTCTTGCTATTGCTAAGTAACCCCCGTCTCTCCAATGTAAGTTTCACAATTACCCCCTTGTTCCAGAGAGCATCAATACTCCACCTATGACCAGTGACAGGATTCTTACTGCCAGCGGCTAGGAGGATGCAGCACTGGAAGACCACTGAATGTTGGCTTAGTCAGACAACTCCTGGGACCGATGACTGCAGATTAGATTCTCCAGGAAGTGAAATATGAGATGAAGATTAGCAGGCAGGAAGTTTATTATGGAGTGCTCTCAGGAATAACAGCTGTGACGGGAAAGAAGAAAGCAGGATTGGGCAGAGGAAGAATGTCTCATTCTACCCCACAGGAAACTCTTTGTGCTAAAGAGTTGCCCGAAGTTGGGGTAAGGAGATGAAGCCTTAATACCACCACATCAACCATTCATTTGGATGTAGGTTGTCTCTAGAAAGAAGTCAGGAAACAGGTGAGGTGCCAAGAGCAATTTCTGAAAAGGCTGACAGCTTAGTTCTGTCAGTCAGCAGCACCAACAGACAGAATCTTAAGGGCTCAAGACAGCATCTACTAATGCTGCTTCAGTCAATTTTCACAATGCAATGGAAAAGAATAGAATATTCATATAATATGTTTATATTAGCATAGTCTTATATTAATATAGTTAATATAAATATGATATTAATAAAATATTCTTAGATTTTTGTGATATATATCATATTATGGCATGTCACATTGGCTTTTATTAATACATATTTAATTATTACGAACCAATCCTCTCCAAGATCTTAGGATCAAGTATGTATGTACTTGAGCTGCAGGTGGAGTGACCACAGCTACATTTAACCTTGGCAGAGTCAAAAGGAGTGTCAGAAATTATTCCCTTAGCTTCTATTAACTTGGGGACTGGTTTCTGGCAGGAAAACTTCTAGTTCCCCTACCCTATGGAAAGCCTGTGCCAGGCAGTCAATGAGAACACACTTTTGCACATTTCAGACACCCTTGTTGGCTCTAACATTGGCAGCACACGGCTGGATTGTGGCAATAAATGTCTGGCAAGCTACCAAGCACATGTTTTCCTCAAACCTAGGGAAAGGCAGAACTTTATGGTCACTGGCAATGACCTGGAGACTGTAATTTTGACACAACATATAGTCAATTCTCAACATGCGTGGGAGTGAAGCAGATCATCCAGAAGGCATTGCTATTTGACTCTATAAGGCATTGCGCGTGTGTGGAGGGGAAGAGCTTCTTGTTTTGAGTTCTTTTAATTTTTTTTTTTTTTTGCAGATTTGCCATCTCATCTTGCTTAGATGAGTTGTAAAGTTTGGCTCTATTCCCTGGTGCTTTCTGGTTGAATGATGGAGACTGTCTCCAAACTAGCCAAAACTAATGGTAGATAAAGAGCAAGTAATAGTCCTTATGATAACCAAAACTTGGTTATTTAATATTTGGGCTTAGTTCTCTGGGACAAGGGAAAGATTGTTTTATTTTAAGCCTACAGATGTGCCTAGGTCTCAAGGCTATTGAAGTTTTGCAGGTTTGCCAAATAGTAAAACTTTTGAAACTTTCAACATTAGGGTATAGGCTAGGATTGTTTAAAGAGTCAGCAATGGCACCATTTCCTCCAAGTGTAGGCTAGAGTACCTTTCTCCCTCTGCTTCTTATTTTGTACAGTGGACCTTGCCTGTGAGTGAGTTATCATACTGGCAGCAAATGGGATTGTGAAAACTGACATCATTAAAGGCAGGTGTGACCCAGAGGCCTACCCCGGGACAATCATTTATATTTCTTTCTTATTTCTTTTGTTGATTGGCTCAGTCTGACTGGGAATTTGCACAAATAGCACAGGCCAGGATGTGAACACCCCCACACCCATCTCCCACCAACCCTGATATATTTAGTACTGAAACCAAAACACATTCAAGCTCAAAAACAAACATCTACAATATTGAGTGACTAATTATTCTACCATTCCTGATTTTGCTTGATTTTTTTGTTTGTATTTTAGTGGTATCTCCTTGAAGGATCCTTTTTCCTGCTTTTCTGCTCAAGGCCAGAACCATTAGACTTTATACCCAAAATGTGCCTTTCTATATATATATATTTATTTACCTCACTGAGGTGCTACCCCATCCAGTGACTATGGTGGAAGGGGCTACAGACTCTGATGATGAGGTCTTGGGTCTGTTGATCATTCTCAGGTAGGAGAGGAAGAGAGGGAGCCAAGAGTAGTGATTAGTATAGACATTGTTGAGAGTTGCGGGGTAATCTTTGTAGTTGTGCCCAGATTCTACACAATGGTGCATTTTAGAGATAGGAAAACAAATAAGAAATGAATACATCTGAAGAGATAATATCAGTGCCCTGAGGCTTGATTAAAACAGCAGTGGGATAAGCAGGAACTCTCACTCTATAGTTAAGTCCCAACCTGGGAAACCAATGAAGGATCCAAGGGCTGTTGTTGCTTGTCTTTTCATTTGGTGTTAAGGCATGACTTGATAAAAAAAAGAATCTGTCAATATTTTGTTTCATTTTTTTTGTGCTTAATTTTCTTCTATTGGTTTTTCCTTTAACTTTACTGTTAGATTGGTTTTGTTTGATGAGAAATGGAGGAGTTCACTATGTATTTCATTCCTCAATCAAATAAAATCATCAAATGGATGCCACCAAATGCTATGGTTTGGGACCTTTACCGCCACTCTCTTCTCTTCACTTCTAATTCTCTCCCACATGTTGTCTGAAATCTGAATCCAAAAGCTGCCATTTCCCTATCAGTTGTTCCTTCACCTATTTTATAAATTCCCCAAAGTAAAATCACATTATCCTATCCCTCCTTGAGGTGGTATTTGATTAAATAACTGTGCCTTCTAGGAAAACTTCTTCCCTAGCTCTCCTAGTTATTCAGGGCCCATGTTTCATCATGATAGACATTATAGATAATGAGGGTCCAAACCTCCTCCGTTCTCATACACAGACAGATCAGAAGTTTGTCAAGCCAGTATTTACTCAGCTTCCAGTATTTGTCCAATGTCCAGTGTATGTGTGTGGTTGTAGAGAGGTGCCACACAGGGCAGAACACAATAGAAAGATACCATTGTCTTTGTGCTTCAAGAACTTACAGTTTATTGGAGGCTAGACAAGATGGTAATGAAAACAAATAAGAAAAAGCTCAAATGGGAGAATAAGAAAAAGTCCATCAATGACAACAAGAATTTGTTGAGTGATTATTAATCAATTTCCAGACATTGTACTAAGCACACTGTGTGCCAGATCCTATTTAATTCTCCCTGCAATCTTATAAATTAGGTACTATTATTAGTCCTATTTTACAGATAAGCCAACTAGGCTCTGAAATGTGAAGTAACTTGTCACAGCTACCACTTAGAGGTGGTGTCATGTGGTTCTGGGACCTAAGCCCACATGCTTGCTGTGAGTACAATAGAATCTCAGCGCAGGTATGAATCAGGAGAACCTAGGGGTACCTGGGTATCTCGGTTAAGCCTCCAACTCTTAATCTCAGCTCAGGTCTTGATCTCAGGGTCATGAGTTCAAGCCCCACATTGGGATCCTCGCTGTACATGAAGTCTACTTAAGAAAAAAAAGAACCCACATAAAGCAGATGTTTCACACCTCAGCTGGGCTTTGAATGATATGCAGACTTTAGGAGGCAGGTAAGGGGATGGGTAAACACATCAACAACAAGAATAGCAAATGTCAAGAAAGGTCAGGTGAGGGGCCTGGGCACAGAAGGCAGGCACAAGACATGGGCCCTATGTTGCAAGGGCATGCCCCAAGCCAGAGAGACAGGCTCAGGAGGCGCCAGGAATCATGTTGGTGTCATCCTGGGCTGGAATGGTGCCTACAGGATGAAGAAATGGGAAATTCCCCAGTGTATTCCAATTTTTGGTTAATTCTCCTTTTTGGCATTCTTTTTCTTATATGAAAACTTTAATTTTGTTCACTTTTGTGAGCAATGACTTTGAAATCATGACTCAGGATGGTCAGAGAAAGAGACATCCTGAGACAAATGATCACCAGCAGGGTCACGGACAGATTCTATGTGAAGAAAGAGAAAATCAAAGCTTTCCCCAAAGGCCCTGGTTCGGGTATCTGGAAATGTGGTTTTACTGAAAGAATTAGGAAGAGGAGCCAGTTTGGGGGAGGATGACCTCAGTTTTGGATCATTTGAATCTGAAGTGACATCAGAAAAGCTAAGTAGAGTTGTGCAGTCAGCAGCCTGGGTAGAGGGAGAGGTCAAGGCTGAGGATACAGACTTGTTATTTTTCTTCTTCATTTCCAAGAATTTCCATATAACTACCCCCACAACTTGTTTTGTTTTGTGTTTCTGTTAAATATGGCTACCAGATTTTTCCAGAACTGTCTAGGCACCTACACAGTCTCAACACACTTCTAGTCCTGCCCACACAACCCTGTCTTCACCACAAGCTTGGGAAAACTTGCCCTCCTGGGAAAGTGCTGCTGATAATTTGCCAGCATGTCTCTTCTTGGAGGCTACTGCCTGCTTTCATGCTTTGGAAACGTGGCTCCTTATGGATGGTCTGTTCAAACACTGCTATCTCCACTGAGGGAACCTGACTTCAGTTAGGTCTGTAATGACGCACTGTTCCCTCAGGGGTGGCTGCCAAAATCTGAGCAGAAATAGTGACAGTTTCCACTCACAGATAATCTTGTGTGTGGCTGACTGCTGACTGGAAATGTGGGTCATGTCAGGCCCACTGAACTCACTCTGAAAACATGGCCACAATGTATTTCTGCCCAGGCCCGTTGCTGGCCAAAGACCGGGACCCAGTCCCTGAGGCAGTGGGAGCTGTGAACACACTGACTGAAACACGGCCCCTGTCATAAACACTTCATCCATTCTACAGCCCCCGCCAAGGCCTGGGGAACTCTATGAAAGGTTATGACCTTGCTCTGTATTTTACTTCTTTCTCAGAACCTGAGACCCCCTAAATAAGTGTTTCCTGTGTTCCAGGGCTGCCCATTGTCCTGTCCAGTTGGGCCAAGACTAGGATTCCTCATCTGAGAATAGGTTAGGGAAACAAAGGGCATGTTTTATGGGGTGACCTGGAGTTAGAGATAAGGGTAAGCACGGACTATGTCAGTGACACCCTGAAGGCCAGGGCATGGTGGGGCAGCTTGGAGAACCCTGGCTGCTGGGTTCTTCTCACCAGAATGGGGAAAGAAAACACAAGGTGTCTCACTCTTCTAAAGTAAAGGTAGAACTCTGAAGCCTAGAAACGTTTTATAACTTGTCCAAGTAGGAGTAGAAGTGCGAACTTTGACCCAAGTCTCTGGAATCCCTTTACTATCCCTAGTCTCCTTTACAAACTCTTTTGAAAATAATCAGGAAGTGAGGTTGATAATTTGTCAGATATTATAGTTGCTTTATGAAAACAGAACTTGAGATTTCTTGGTGGCTCACAGACAATTCACATTCCCTTTTTCACAGTGCTACGACTCCTTCTTGCCAGGTTATTTACAAACACAAAACAGATACCGTGTTTCTGAACTAGTGTGAAGCAAGATTTTAGGCAGTGCTCCAAGGCTTGCTGGCGTCTGCCTCTGTTGAAGGCAACAGCTGTGGTTCCAGGCTGGAAGAAATACTTCCTTCACACACACCACTCTGACTATTTTCTTCTCATTTGTAAATCTGCATGACCTCTACTGTTCTGTCCAACTTTCACACCATCTTATACCATAAAAGCAAAGTGGGTCCCAATCTCCTTGGGAAGTCATTATTCATGGTGGGTTTTACATGTGACACAAAGCTGGTAAAGGTGGTAGAGCCTTCCATGTTCTGGGGAATTGTACATGCATTTGACCTTTCTAGAAATTGGCTTGGTTGTGTGTAAAAAAATTTAATGGCACATACCTTTTTATCTAAGAATCCAGGGAAATAAACTAAAGTGCAAACAAGATATAAGCATATTTATTGTAACATTATTTAGTTACAAATGTTAATAAACAAAATTTATTAATAATATTTGTTATATTTATTATAACATTATCTAGAGAAATAAAGAGTTAGAAGAATTGAATGTCTAAAATAAGGTAGTGGTTACATTGAGCCATTCAGGTAATATGCATTATTGAAAACAATGTTTTCAGAGAATATTTGTAAGAAAATTATATATTGTATGTTGTATATTAAATATATGTTGTATATTAAATATAAGTATGTTGTATATTAAATATAAGGTAAAAATGAATTTTTGGTAGTATTTTGTTTTAGAAAAAGGATCTATAATTTATATGTGAACTTAAAAAATGGAAATAAAAGAAAATACTAATAGTAGACATATTAGGAATCCCAGATGATTTTTTAAAAATTCTCCACAATTTCTAAATTTTCTCCAGTGAATATATATATTTTTGTATTTTGAAAATAAATAATAAGACAGAAATGACTCAAAACGACTTCTACTTCTGTAAAGATGGAAAGATGGAGTAATATTTTTCCCTATTCTGCATTCTAAGTGCAACTAAAAACTCTGGACATTATATATAAAACAAATATAAGAAGATTCTGAAAGGTGGAGAGAAGAAGTGAGACCAGTTGGGGACACTAAAAGCCAAGGAATAACATGGTAGTGAGTTACTTTTACCTCATATATCCCAAACTTGAAGCTGAAAAAGGCAACAACCCAGAAACAAAAATAGACACAGAAAAAAAAATCACAACAAAATCTTGCTTTCTCTAGCCAAAGGACAAGGAATAGGGTGCCTATGAAGATTAAATTTTTCAGACAATAACTACTCCACTCCAGCCAAACACCACAGAAAAAACTTTGGTTCCTCCTACATTAGCAAAGCCAAATTGAGAGCTCAGTCTTTCACCCTTGCCATAACTTCCCATGAGGGTAATGTCAAAGAAGGCCACATGTGGAGCTAGGACTTTCATCCATGCTGCAGAATAATGAGTCTCCTTTTCCCTCACCTTGATCTCACAATGTGAACATTATGTAGAGCAAGTGGACTTTTACCTCCATCAATCTCTAATAATGTAGTGATCTCTTCCCTGTCAGAGAAGTGTCACAGAAAGCCAGATAAAATGGAGGGTTTAAATAAGAACCAGAATTTCATAATACCCAAAATGTCCATGCTTCGATAAAAAATCACATATCATACCAGAACCAGGAAAATCATAATCTGAAAAAAAATCAACAGATGTCATTACTGAGATGACAGAGATGTTAGAATAATTTGACAAAGATTTTAAAGTGGCCATGATAAAAATGCTATAGAAGCAATTACAAACACACTCAAAACAAATGAAAAAATAGTTTCAGAAAAGAAACAGGACTAAACAAAAGAAAAAAACACACAAAACATACACACACAAACACTTCCCCCCACCTAAAGAACCAAATGGAAATTTTAGAATTGAAATATACAAGAACTAAAAATTAAAAACTGAATGAATGAGCTCAACAACAGAATGGAAGGGACAAAAGAAAAAAATTAGTGAAGTTGAAGATAGAACAGCAGAAATTTCCCAAATGGAACAACAGAAAGAAAATATACTGAAAAAAAATTAACAGAGGCTTACAGATCCATGGTACTATAATAAAAGATCTGACACTTGTATTATCAGAGTCCCAGAAGGATAAAACAAAGACAGCAGAGATAAAAAAAATACTTGAAGAAACAATGGCTAAAAATTCTTTAAATTTGGCAAAAGACATAAACCTAAAGATTAAAGATTCTGAGAAAATCCTTAACTGGGTAAACCCAAAGAAATACATACCAAGATATATCATGTCAAACTTCTGAAAACTAAGGACAAAGGAAAAAAACCTGAAATCAGAACGAGAAATGACACCTTATCTATAGGGGGAAATTAAAATGTCAGCATATTTTTTAGTAGAAACCATGGAGGTCAGTAGGAAGTAGCACATTTTTTGAGTGGTGAAATTAAAAAAAAACTTAGCCCAGAATCATATGTCAAGTGAAAATAGTCTTTATGTAAGAAAAGGAAACTAAGATATTCTCAAATGAAGGAAAATAAAAATAGTTTGCTACTAGTAGAACTATCCTGAAATAATAACTAAAGAAAATTTTTTAAAATAATAAAGAAATAGGAAAGGAATCTTGAAATATCAGGAAAAAAGAAAGAACAGCAGAAGGAGTAAAATATGAATAAATACAATACATTCCCCTTCTCTTGAGTTTTCTAAATTATGTTTGGTGATTGATGCGATTCTAAATGTACTTGGATGACATGTTTGAGACAATTACATTAAAAATGGGGGAAGCTAAGGGGACATAAAAGGAAGGTCTCTAAACATTACTTAAGCTAGCAAAATGTTGATACCCTAGACTGGGATGTTTACCACCAAAAAATATGTATAAACAGATACCCTCAAAAACATTAGAGATAAATCAAAATGGAAATATAAAGGAAAACAAGAAAAGGAACAGAAATTTAAAGACAGAGAATAAGCAGGAAACAAAAACTACAGTGGTAGACTTAAGCTGTAACATATCAAAAATTATACTAAATGTAAATGGTCTAAACACAACAATTAAAAAATTAAGATTGACAGATTGAATTTTTTTTTTACTTGTTATTCATTTAATGATACTCTTGCACATCATGAGAAATACATGATTGGAGAAAGACCAAAGGTGAAAACACACAGTAAGGTGCATTCAGTCATTCAAGTCATAAAAGTAAACATGTGCTCAAGAGGTCTGGAGACAAAGAATTCATGGATTCTTACCTGAGCTATGGGAATTCCACATTGACTGGATCACGGTTTATAAGGAATTCCTGAAATATATTCATATTTGGATGCCCTTGAAGACTCAAAACTTTAATGCACTTAAATATTTGAACATTTGGAATAAAACATAAATGGAAAAAGAAGAAAGAAGGGCCATAGATGTAACAACCATTTCATTGTGCTCACATCTTTTTTGCTACTATTACCAACAGAATGCTAACCAGCCTGCAAAAACATCTCTTAAATTTCCCATAATTTCTTAGGAATACCACACCTTAGATAAGAAGGCCTGACTTAAATGTTTACATTGTTCTTTGTTTAGAGATTTTTCCCACACATAGTATAATATTAAAATATTTTTTAAAAATTTTAGTTGGATTATTCTTGAGAGAGAGAGAGACAGAGTGTGAGCAGGGGAGGGGCAGAGAGAGACGGAGACACAGAATCTGAAGCAGACTTCAAGCTCTGAGCTGTCAGCACAGAGCCCAACGAGGGGCTCGGACTCATGAACCATGAGATCATGACCTGAGCTGAGGTTGGATGCTCAGCTGACTGAGCCACCCAGGCACTCCAAACAGATTTCTTCATTTCAAAATTTCCGCATCATTCAGAAAAGTAGTAAAAGTTTTCTCCAGGCCCAGCCCTCACAGGAAGATTTTCTGTAGCAGAAAAGAGAGATAATTTCCTGGTTTTGTGTTCCAGCATGGACTCCAGACTGTTAAAATAGAAAAATAGTCTTGAATGTTGCATTAGTTTTCTAGGGCTTCCACAACAAAATACGGTAGACTGAGTGGCTTAAACAACAGAAATTTATCTCTCACAGTTCTGGAGGGTAGACATCCAAGATTAAGATGTCAACAGGTTTTGTTTCTTTTGAGGCCTTTCTCCTTGGCTTGCAGATGGCCACCTTCTTGTTGCATCCTCACATGGTCTTTATTCCTCTGTGCTTGGTGACTCTGGTATCTCTTTGTGTGTCCAAATTTCCTCTTCTTATAAGGACATCAGTCAAATTGGCTTAGGGCCCACCCTAGAGCTTCATTTTAATTTTATCACCACTTTAAAGGTCCTGTCTCCAAATATAGCCATGTTCTGAGGTACTGGGGGTTAGAACTTTGACATATTAACTTGGGGGGCACAAGTCAGCCCAGAACACATCTGTTTTTTAACTTCTGGGATTTCTTCCTTTTCTGTATCTCCAAAGCCAAAAGTTTCCTGTGAAGCTTTCCTGGGACTGCTCAAGAGAGGAGCAGAGGCTGGATGAGTGTGGAATGGCAAGCTTGAAATGCTCTCATGGCTTGGATCAAAACTAAACAGTTTTCTGATTACACTTATTTGGCACAAGAGCAAAGGGTTGGGTCAAACTCTACAGAGTTCTGGTTTCTGTGGCACCTTGCAAACAAAGGGATCCCCAGTTAATTTTGTGGCAAAGGCTATGTGCCAACAGGGACTCAGCCGCACTTCCAGGTCCAGCAGTGGTGATGCAACCCCAGGTCACACCGGCTTTTGGGACTGTGGGGCGAGGATGGGATGGCGGTGGGGCACCAGGAGCTGGCTGGTAGCTGTCAGCAGGATGCAGGGCGCTGAAGAGGTGGGGATGGCTCAGAGAGGTAGGCTGCACCGACAGACTGAATTTTTAAAACTACTATATATATTGTCTAAGAGAAACTCACTTCAAATATACCAATAGAGGAAGATTGAAAGTAAAATTATGGTAAAATAGATCCTGCAAACATTAATCAAAGGAAATCAGGAGTGGCTAATTAATATCAGATATGGTAGATTTCTAACAAAAGAAAATTACTAGAGATGGAGAGGGACATTACAAAATGATAACAGCATCAATCCACCAAGAAGACAAAGCAATCCTAATGTATGCACCAAACAACAAAGTTGCCAAGTATACAGAGGGGCTAACTAATGGAATGGAAAGTAGAAATAGAAAAATCCACAATTATAGTTAGATATTTTAATGATGCTTACTTTTACAATTGATACAACAACTAGACAAAAAATCAACAAGTATACAAAGACCTCAATTATACCATCAACCAAGATCTAACTGAAATTTATAGAACACTCTCCCCAACAATTACAAAATACACATTCTTCTCAAGCATCCACAGAAATATACCAAGGCATCCTGTGTCATAAAGCAAAACTCGAAAAATTTTAAGTACATAGAACAAACTGGTGGTTTCCAGAGGGGAGGTGGGTGAGGGAGGTGTGAAAAAAATAAAAGGGATCAAGAGTACACTTATCTTGATTAGCACTGAGTAATGTATAGAATTGATGAATCATTATATTTTACATCTGAAATTAATATAACACTGTATGTTAATTATACTTCAATAGAAAAGAAATAATTTAAGGAAAATAATTTTAAATAATTTAAATCATTCAGAATGTATTGTTGATCACAATGGAATCAAGTTAGAGATCAATAACAGAAAGATAAAGAGAAGACTCTAAGTACTTGGAAACTAAACAGTGTATTTCTAAATAATCCACACACAAAAGAGGAAGTCTCAAAGGAAATTTAAAAATATATTTCAACTTAATGAAAATGAAAACTCAACATAGAAAAATTTATGGGACACAGTACTTGCAGGGGGAATTTATATCACTAAAGTAATTAAATTAGAAAAAGAGGGGGACATATACTGATAAGGAAAGGAAGATGGCAGCAGAGTTGGATGCCCCTAAGCTTGTCTCATCTCACGAACACAATTAGATAACTGTCAAATCATTCTAAATACCCCGGAAATCAACCTGAAGACTGACAGAACAGATTCCACAACAAAAGTGAGAGAGGAGGTAATATCAAAGAAGGTATGGTGGTGGAGGTGGGAAGGTATGAAGGTGGAGATGTCGCTTAGAGGAGAAATGAATCATAGAGGAGAGGGAACCATGGTCGTGGAGAAGGGTGAGAGAGTTCATGAGTTCTAGCAATCAGCAGGGCTTAAAGCCTGGGATTTTATTTTATTGTATTATTTATTATTAAATTTTTTTTAACTTTTATTTGCTTTTGAGAGACAGAGGAAGACAGAGCATGAGTGGGGAGGGGCAGAGAGAGAGAGGGAGACACAGAATCCAAAGCAGCCTCCAGTCTCTGAGCTGTCAGCACAGATCCTAACGTTGGGCTCGAAGTCACAAGCCATGAGATCATGACCTGAGTTGAAGTTGGGTGCCCAAACAACTGAGCCACCGAGGCACCCCTATTTTATTATTTTTTTAAGTTTATTTATTTATTTTTAGAGAGAGAGACAAAGAGTGAGCACAAGCAGAACAGAAAGAGAGGGGCAGAGAGAGAAAATCCTAAGCAGGCTCCATGCTGTCAGCACAGAGCCTGATGCAGAACTTAAATCCATGGACCCCAAGATCATGGCCTGGGCCAAATCCAAGAGTCAGACGCTTAATTGAGCCACCAGGTGCCCAAAGCCTGGAATTTTACAGGTCAGAGGACATGGCTGGGATAGAGCCCAGAAGACACTATGCTGCTCCTGGAGAGAAGGCAGGCAAACAACCTGGAGGCAGACATCTTGGAAACAGCTATCTGAAGAACTCAGGGGTACACAGTGGGGAGATTATTTGCTTCTTTCTGAGCATGTCCCTGAGAGACAGCATTCATGGAGATGCTTCTCTAGGAACAAATTGCTGGCTGGCACGTTCCCTCTCTCCTATTCCTCAGCATAAACACAGAGCCAACTGTGGGAAATAGCCAAGCATGAACACGGGCTAACTTGCTTACACCAAGCCCCACCAACCCTGCACTCTGGTAAGACTGCCCTTCTCAGTAAACTTGCCCCCCTCCCAGCACAGTGGGCTCTTCCCCCCAGAAGACCAGCACAAACCCCTGCCTACACCATATCTTCCAACCAAAGAGTTAGGATGGAGGTGGTGTCAGGTCTCATTACACAAGCAGACCAGAACACACCTATTAAAACTTGCCACATTCAGGCTAGGGACTAAACACTGCCCATAGAAGACAAGGAGAGCCTCTGTTGACAACTGTCTTGAAGTATAGAGCAGCCAAAGATAACAGCAGAGCACATGCATCTCCTGCCAGAGATACTTCCTAAAGAGCCAGGCCCTGGGCACTACATGACCTCTTCTTCATAAGGCCATTACTTTCAGGTGCATGAGACATAACTGGCCTTTCCAATATAGAGAAGAAGGTAGAAACTTAGACAAAATGCAACTAGGGAGGAATTTATCACAAATGAAAGCATGAGATAAGGCCACAGCCAGACATCTAAGCAAAACAGATATAGGTAACATGCCTGATGGAGAATTTAAAGCAACAATCATAAGGATACTCACTGGGCTGAGAAAAGAATAGAAGATATCAGCAAGAACCTTACCACGGAAATAAGAGTTAAAAAAGAATCAATCAGAGATGAAGAATACAATAAACAAGATTGAAATAGGCTTGTTGCAATGAACAGCAGGCTGGAAGAAGCAGAGGTACAAATTAATGATCCAGAAGACAAAGTAATGGAAAATAATGAAGTTGAACAAAAGAGAGAAAGAAGAATTATGCAACACAAGAATAGACTTAGGGAACTCAGTGACTCCATCAAATGTAATAACATTTATATTATAGGAGTCCCAGAAGACAGAGAAAAAAGGGAGCAGAAAATTTATTTGAGGAAATAATAGCTGAAAACTTCCCTAATGTGGGGAAGGAAACAATCATCCAAATCCAGGAGGCACAGAAAACTCCCATCAAAATCAACAAAAGCAGGCCAAAACCAAGACATATTATAATTAAATTTGTAATTGTAATTAAATTTTCAAAATATAGTGATAGAAAAAGGGAAAAGTTTCAAATCAATAATCTAAGCTCCCACCCCAAGAATCTAGAAATAAAAGAACAAAATAACCACAAAATAAGCAGGCAGAAAAAATAATAAAGAGCACCAACCAATTAAATAAAAAAGAGAGAAACCTAATGAAACAAAAAGTTGGTTCTTTGAAAAGATCAATCAAATTGACAACCCCTGTAAAGACTAACAAAGAAAGAGAGAAGACACATAAATTACCAGCATCAGAAATGAAATCACCACTAGAGATGCTATAGATACCAAAAGGATAAAGAGGTGACACTAAAATACATAAATTTGACAACTTAGATGAAATAAACCAATTGCTAAAATGCACAAACTACTACAATTCATCCAAAATAAAATGCATAATTTCAATAGCCCTATAACTGTAAAAATTAAACTCATAATTTAAAAATTCTCCAAAGTGAAATTTTTAGGCCCAGATGGTTTTATGGTAAAATCATACCAAGCATCTAAAGAATTAACACTAATTCTACATAATTTCTTCCAGAAAATAGAAGGGAAGGATATATTTCCCTGATACCAGATAATCAGATATTAATCACCCTGATATCAAAATTAGAAAAACAGTACATAAAAGAAAATACTGATCAATACCCTTCATGAATATACATGTAAAAATCTTTAACAAAATATTAGTAAGTAGAATTCATCAATATATGAAAATAGTTATATATCTTAATCAAGTAGGATTTATTCTAGTAATAGAAAACTGGTTAAATATTTTAAAAATCAATCAATGTAATCCACCAAATTAACATGCTAAAAATTTTACATATTTAAGTCAATTATTGAAGACAAAGCATTTGACAAAATCCCAAACTCATTCATGATAAAAACTCAGAAAATTAGTAATAGAACTTCAACTTGATAATGAACACATACAACATTCCTATAGCTAACATTATACTTAATGGTGAAAGACTAAATATTTTCCTCTTAAGATCAAGAAAAAAAAAGAATGTTTTCTCTCTCAACTCTTAGTCAACACAGTACTGAAAGTTCTAACTAGTGCAATGAAGTAGAGAGAAAGAAAAGAAAGAAAGAAAGAAAGAAAGAAAGAAAGAAAGAAGAAAGAAAGAGAGAAAGAAGGGAGGGAGGGAGGAAGGAAGGACAGAGAGAGAGGGAGAAAGAAGGTGTACAGAACAGAGGAGAGGAAAAACAAAACAGTTGTACCCATTTGCAGATGGCATGATGTTCTATGTAGAAAATCTTAAGCAATCTGCAAAATCTTCCAAACCGATAATACTAATAAGCTAACAACCTAATGAGAAAGTTCTGCCAGGTAGATTGCAGCATATATGACAAACATAGAAAAATCAACTGTATTTCTATATACTAGCAAGGAACATGTGGGCACCAAAATTAAAAATACAATTCTATTTATAATTGCTTAAAATAAGACATACTTCAGTATAAATATAATAAAGCATATATAGGATGTGTATGCTGAAAACTACAAAATGATACCTAAAGATATCAAAGATCTAAATAAATGGACATATATACCATGTTCATGGATTAGAAGATGCAACAAAGTAAACATGTCAATCCTCCTCAAAGTGATATGCAAGTTGTAGTAGACTGAATACAGTCTCCAAAGGTATCCAGTTCTTAATTCTTGGACCTGTGAATGTTATCTTATATATAAAAAGAATTTTGTATATACGTGATAAACTAAGAGATTAAAAGATTGAGATTATTGAGATTAAAAGATTATCTTGAATTATTTTGTGGGCCCTAAACATAATCACAGGTATCCTTTTAAGAGGGAACCAGAGGGATAGTTGACACAGAAGAGGAAGTAGGACACATTTAATGATGGAAGCAAGAAGTTAGAGTGCTATGTTTTGAAGATGGAGGAAATCACAAAGCAAGGAATGCAGACGGCCACCAGAAACTAAAACAGGGAAGGAAACAGATTCTTCCCTCATAGTCTCCAAAAGAAACCGGCCCTGTCAATGCTTTGACTTCAGCCTAGTGACACTGATTTCAGACTGTCCACCAGAACTGTAAGATAACAAATTCATTTTCTTTTAAGCTAGTAAGTTTGTGGTAATATGTTATAGCAGCAATAGAAAATGAAAGAAATTCCTACCAAAATTTCAGCAAGATTTCTTTTAGGTATAAATAAGTTTATTCTAGGGGCACCTGGGTGGCTCGGTTGGATAAGCATACAACTCTTGATTTCAGCTCAGGTCATGTTCTCCCAGTTGTGAGACTGAGCCTTGCACCAATCTCAGCACAGAGAGTGGAGCCTGCTTGGGATTTTCTCTCTCTCCCTCCTTCTCTGCCCCTACTTGGCTCATGTTGTCTCTCTGAAAATAAATAAACTTTAAGTTAACAAAAATAACTTTATAAAAGCTTATTCTAAATTTATATGAAAACTCAAAGAAAGTAGAATAGCTAAAAACAATTTTGAAAAGAAAATTAAGTAGAATAAATTAATCTACCCAATGTCAAGTTTCTTTATATAGCTACAGTAATCAAGACTATATGGTATTGGGGTTGGGGGGAGAAGCCCATAAATTAATGGAACAGAATAGAGAATAAGGGAATTGATGCACATATATATGCCTAACTAATCTTTGACAAACATGCAAAGGCAATTCAATGGAAGAAGGCTAACCTTTTCAACAATAGTGCTGGAGCAAGTGGACATCCATAGGAAAAACAAACAAACAAACAAACAAACAAAAACAAACCTCAACCTAATTCTCACATTCTATATGAAACTATTCAAAATAGATCATGGAGTTAACTGTAAAATTGTAAATTTTTTAGATAAAAACATAGGAGAAAATCTTGAGGAACTAGGGCTAGGCAAAGTATTCCTAGACTTGCAACCAAAAGCATGATCCATAAAAACTTTTACTATGAGAAAAGAATGAAAAGACAACCTATAGCATGGGAGATAATGTTTGAAAACCATATATCTAGCAAAGGACTAGTATCCATAAAGAACACTCAAAACTCAACAGTAGCAAAAATAAACAATCCAGTTAGAAATTGGATGAAACTCATGAAGAGACAGTACACTGAAGAGAATATAGATAGCAAATAAATGAATAAAAAGATATTAAACATTATTAGCCACTAAGGAAATTAAAATTAAAACCAACAAGTCATCACCACACATCTATCAGAAAAGCTAAAATTAAAAGATCACTCCTACATTTCTGGAGATAATATAAAATGATATAGACATCTGGAAAACAATTTGGCAATTTCTTAAAAACCTAAACATGCAACTACTCTACAAGCCAGCAGTTGCACTCCTAGGTATTTATCCCAGAGAAATAAAGCATGTTCACACAAGAAAACCTATACATAAGATGTTCATACAGCTTTATTTAGAATAAATCCAAACTGGAAGTAACCCCAATGTCCTCAAATTGGTGAATGGTAATAAACTGTGATGTATCCATATTAATAAATACTACTCAGAAATTAAAAACAACAATTGACACAAGCAAAAACCTGAATAAATCTCCCAAGACTAGTGAGTAAAAAATTTAATCTTAAAATGTTACATACTATATGATTTAATTTATATAAAATTCTTCCAATGACAAAGATATAGAAATAGAGACAATATTAGTGGTTACCAGGGTCCAAAAGGGGTTGAGGGAGAGAAATGAGTGTAGTTATAAAAGGGAAGCATGAAGGATCCATATGGTGATGAAAATGTTCTGACACTATCAACGTTAATATCCTGGTTGTAATATTGCCGTATATATAGTTTTTCAAGATGTTACTATTGGGAGGAACTGGGCAAAAGTTACATGGAATATATGTATTGTTTTGACAACTGTATGTGAATCTACAATTATCCCAAATTAAAAATTTTACTAAACCAAGAAACAAAATAAAGATTTCTAGTTTCAGCTCTGATATGTAAAGACCTTGGAAATCATCACTTTCCACCATTACATCAAGTAAAAACTGAAAATCAGCCATGTTATTTGGGCCCATCAGAGAACTGAAGTTTCAGTTGTGGCTCACTACCCCGAATATGGAGAGGCAGGCATATTCAGAGAGGCATAGTCAATATCTGCTTACCAGAGCAGAAGCTGCTAGTGCCATAAACCAGTAGAAACAATTATACATAATTTTGATGAATTACTGCAGGTTAAGTATTAACTAGTATAGGAATGAGAACATCCTGGGAGTCACAGTCTTAGGGTGGCCACCACACTTTCATGAATTTACTTCTAAGAATCCCACCAGTTTTTCAAGGTGATGATCCAAGAAAGATCCCCTCATTGCTCTGGGAAGGGGAGAGGAACAGCAATCACATTGAAACACACCTAGAGTCTTCTCAAGAGGAAATAATCTCCAGAGGAAAATAATTTGCCAGAGCCTTATCCCAGGTGGGGGAAAGTATTTTTTCCCCATCAAAGCTCTTCTAGCTTTTCTCTCTCATCTAATGATGGGAAAATATAGTCAACAGCGGTACAAAGTACAACAAAGAACAAATGTAATGCATATAGAAGCATGATAGATATTGATTCAACTATATCAATAATCACTTTAAATATGAATGGTCGAAGTATATCAATTGTCAGAATGGATGAAACAAGACCCAAATAGATGTCGTATACAAGAAACACTTTTAAATATAAATACTCAAATAGGTTAAGTTAAGAGTATAGGTATGGGGACATATACCATGATAGCACCAATCAAAAGAAAACACAAGTAGATAAATTTATTTCATACAAAATAGGCTTCAGAACAAGAAAGATTATCAGGGACAATAAAGGAGTATTACATAGTTATAGAGGGGTTAATTTCCCAAGAAGACATAACAATCTTAAAAGGTCAAGCACCTAATAAAAATACATCAAAATATATGAGGCAAATGGGTAGAACTTAGTGGAAAAATAGACAAAGATGCTATTAGAATTGAAGACTTTAACAGGCTTCTGTCAGTAATTGATCAATCAAGTAGGCAGAAAATCAGTAGGGATATAGATGACCTGAACAGAACTATCAATCAAATTGATCTATGGACATTTATAGAAGACTCCATCCAATAATAGCAAAATACACATTCTTCTTAAGCTCATATGGAACATTCACCAAGATAGACCACATTATGAGCCATGGCATACACCTTAACAAATTTAAGAGAATAGAAATAATACAAAGTATGGTCTCAGACCACAGTGAAAATAAACCAGAAGCCAATAATAGAAATAGAACTGGAAAAATCCTCAAATACTTGGAAATCAAATAATACATTTATAAAAATAACCCATGGATCAGAGAAGTCTCCAGAGAAATTATTAAATATTTTGAACTAAGTGAAAATGAATAAGAAAATACAACTCATTAGGCACATGGGTGGCTCAGTCTGTTGAGTGTCTGACTCTTGATTTCAGCTCAGGCCATGATCCCAGGGTCTCAGGACTGAGCCCCCTGTCAGGCTCTGCACTGAGCATGGAACCTGCTTGGGATTCTCTCCCCCTCTTTCCTCTCTCTCTGCCACTTTCCCTCCTAGCACTCTCTCTCTCTTTCTCTAATATAAAATTTAAAATCTTTAAAAAAATGAAAATAAAATTCATCAAAGTTTGTAGGGTGCAGTGAAAGCTGTGCTTACAGGAAAATTTATAGCATCAAATGTATATATTAGAAAAGAAGAAAATACTAAAATCAATAGCTTAAGTTTCCACCTGTGGAAACCAGGGAATAAAGAGTGTATTAAGCCTGAAAGCAGTGAAAAAAACACATCCTAACTCATTCTGAGTAATTACCTCTTATTCCAAAACAAGGTAAAGAAAATAAAACTACAGATCAATATTCATAAACATAGGCACAAAAACTTCCAACAAAATACTAGCAAGTCAAATTGATAATGTATAAGAATAATTATGCACCATGACCAAGTGGAATTTATTCCAGGTCTACATGTTGGTTTAATATTCAAAATGGAATTAATGTCGCCAACCACATCAACATGCTCATATGATGACATCAATTAACATGGAAAAATATTTGACAAAATCCAGTATCCATTCATGATAAAAACTCCCAGCAGGCTAGGAATAAAGGGGAACTTATTCAACTTGATAAAGAACATTTTTTAAATACTAGAGCTAACATAATACTTAATGGTGAGATACTAAGCACTTTTCCCCTAAGATCAGTACCAAGACAAAGATGTCCTCCCTCACCACCACTATTCAACATGACACTGGAAATCCTAGCTGGTACAATAAGACAAGAAAAAGAAATGAAATATACAGGAAACAAAATAAAATTGTATTTATTCACAGGTCACTTAATTGCCTATATAAAAAAATCTATAAAACTTCTCCTGAAACTAATAAACAGTTGTTGAATAGGTAGTGAACAATATACAAAAGTCAATTCCTTCTCTGCAACAAGCAATTGGAAATTGAAATTTTAAAAATGCCATTTACAATAACACTAAAAAATTAAATACTTAGGTAAATCTAACAAAATATGTACAGTGTCTATATGCAGAAAACTATAAAACACTAATGAAAGAAATCCTACAGCTCTAAGAAATGGAGAGATTTTCCATATTCATGGATTAGAAAACTAAATATTGTTAAGACATTAATTTTTTGCAACTTGTCCTATAGATTTAATACAATCCCAATTAAAATCTTGGCAAGCTATTTTGAAGATATTGGCAGCCTTCTTCTAAAATTTATATGGAAAGGCAAAAGACCTAGAACAGCCAATGCAATACAAAAAAATAAGAGCCAAGTTGGAACACTCAATTCAAGTTGAACCCAATTTTTAGACTTACTATAAAGCTACAATAATCAAGACAACATGGTATTGGCCAAAGAATAGACATATATATATGAATGGGATAGAGTAGAGAACCCAGAAACAAACCTACACAGATATAGTCAACCATTTTTTTAAATAAAAGAACAAAGGCAATTCATTGGAGAAAAGATAATCTCTTTAACAAATGATTCTGGAACAGTTGGATATTTATATGCAACACACACACACACACACACACACACACACACAGGAAGATTCTAAATGTAAAATGCAAAATTATAAAATTATATAATTACATCTAGGAAAAAAGTGGGAAAAGCCTATGTGACCTTGAATTGGTGAGTTTTCAGATACAACACCAAAGTATGATCCATGAAAGAAAAAAATTCATAAATTGGTGTTTATTAAATTTTAAATCTTTTTCTCTTCAAAAGACACTCTTAAGAGAACGAAAAGAGAAACCACTGCCTGGGACAAAATTTATGCAAAACATACATGTGATAAAGGACTTATACCTAAAATATATAAAAAACTATTAAAACTCAACAATACAAAACAAACAAGTCAATTTAAAAATGAGCAAAATATCTGAACAGATATTTTATTAAAGATAATATATAGATTGTGGGACACCTGGGTGGCTCAGTCAGGTAAGCATCCAACTTTGGCTCAGGTCATGACCTTGTTGTTTGTGAGTTCAAGCCCAGTGTCAGGCTCTGTGCTGACATCTCAGAGCTTGGAGCCTGCTTCAGATTCTGTGTCTCCCTCTCTCTCTGCCCCTCCCTGCTTGAGCTCTGTCTCTCTCTCTCTAAAAAATAAATAAACAGTAAAAAACTTAAAAAATACATAGATGGAAAATGAGCATATGAAAATAGCTGTACACCATGTATCATTAAGGAAATGCACATTAATGCATTTGCACTTATTGGAATGGCTAAAATCCAAAAACCGACCATACTAACTGCTGGTGAGGATGCAGAGCAAAAACAAAAACAAAAACATAAACAATCCCAAAAACAAACATAATTCACTTTTTTTAAGAATGGTACAGCTACTTTGGAAGAGAGTTTCGTAGTTTCTTACAAAATTAAGTATAATCTTACCATGTGATTCAGTAGTTGCACTCTTAAGTATTTATCCTTTGATTTAAAAATGTGTGTCTAGACTAGGGCTTTCACATCAATGATTATAGGAGCTATATTCATAATTGTTCCAAACTGGAAAGAATCAAAGTGAATAGATAGTAGGTGAATGGATAAACAAATTGTGGTGCATCCATATAGTGGAATACTATTTAGTGATAAAAAGGAATGATCCATGAAGTCAACAAAAGGCATAGAAGAATATCAAATGCATATTTCTAAGTGAAAGAAGCCAGTCTCAAAAGGCTGTATACTCTATGATTCTATATTTGGGAAAAGACAAAACTATACAGATGATAAACACATTGGTGGTTGGGGATGAGGAGAGAGTTGAAAAGGTGAAACAGAATTTTTTAGAGTGGAGAACTATTCTATGCATTTATCAAAAGTTATAGAAATTTACCATAGAATGAGTGAAGCTTAATGTATGTAACTTTTTAAAAAAAACTCAGTATATTGGGGGCTAGGATGAAATGCAGACTTTAATAAAACAATCAAACTACATTACAAAGATATTAAACAACTTCACTGAGGGGATTGGGGGGAAAGATTCTGATCTAAGTAAATTTGCAAATGAATGGAGTATGTAAGACTAAAAGCACATGTACTTGCACTAACTTTGCACTATATTTTAGTTGAAGTTGTTTCCAGTGAAGGTATGGGTGAACAATTCTGAAGCCACTATACATGCATTTTGCTTAATATAGAGATAGATACACACATATTTTTCCTTGCTTTAGTAGCTGAGAGGTCCTAGGAACAATGACATCCCAGAAACAATGAATCACTGTAGCATCCAGATCTTGGTTTCTAATACCATTCTCTAATAAAACGAACCATTTTCTCCTTCAATTATAGGAATGGGACAGGAAATATACAAGATGATCCTGGAATATCTTGTAGTGCTCAAAAATAAAACCCTCAGTGATGGGAATATGTCAAAGGGACACAGGAGACAACTGAAAGGGCTCCCAATAACCAAAGCTAGATAAAATTAATCAAAATAAATTAATACTGGATTATAACCCAAAGTACAAAATAAATATCCTTGAGTCAATACTGATATAGATACATGATTGAATAAATAAATAATTTGGGGAGAAGAGATAATCTCTCATGCAGAGGAATTCCAAATAACTTATTAGATATTTTGCTTTCAAGGAGAGGGAGCATAACTCCTCATGCCTTAAGCATGGGCTGTGCATGTGACTTCCTTCCAAATAGTACAGAATGAAAGGGAGAAAAATAGGGCAACCTTATTTTAGGGAAACCTGACAAACTATATTATCTAGGTGATCAAGATCAACAATACAATGATAAATTTTGTTGATAATACGTACTCTGCATATGGTGTGATGAGAATTTACTTCTGTGGTATCCCTCCCTAAAACACTCAAGGTACCCAGTGTAATCAGGAGAAAAACATCAAACAGATCCCAACTGAAAGGACTTTCTTGAAAATAACAAAACACACAACTGGTACTCTTCTAAGCAGTCAAGTTCATTCACAAGGAAAGTTGAAACATGTCACCATCAAGAGGAGCCTTAGGAGACATTATGACTAAATGTAATGTGGTATCTGAATGGGATCCTGGAACAGAAAAGGACATTAGGTAAAAAGTAAGGAAATCCAAATAAACCATGGACTTCAGTGAATAATGGTGTTGGTTCATTAATTATGATAAATGTACCATACTGATGCAAACTGTTAATATAGGGGAACTCTCTGTACTATCTTTAGAACTTTCCTGCAAATCTACCTCTGTTGTATAATTTAAAAATTTATTTCAAAATTAATAGAGTTAATAGCTATCCTTCTCTGAAAATTCTAATAGCTGTTTATATTGAAGTTCAGACAATAAGATAGCTTAAAATTGTCAGATGATTACAAAGGTAATCATAAAGACCTACCTTTTTATGCATGTTAAATTATCTATCTATATTTCTATCATTTTTAACTTCTACTTTGAACTTGATTCTGAGCACTCAATATGGATACCAGAGTGAATAAGAAACAATCCTTACCTTCAAGAAACACAGATTTCCTTGAACTTGTGCTTAAGTTTTTACAACTCTGGTTGTTCAGGGTTAAAATGATGCATATCCCTTTTCTAAGCATTCAGCAATCTGAGCCTGGAGTGTTGTGGGGTTTTGTTTTGTTTTGTCTTGTTTTGGTTTTAGCATATTGGTTAAAATTCCAAAAATTTTCAATCTCTGAGGCAAGATTGCAAAAATCTTAGTTATGTCAGGGCATCACATCGACATTGGTGTTCAGTTCTCTGATGCCCATGCAGCATCACAGAAGGTTGTAGAAATGTTTCCATGGTCTCTAAAAAGCCTTATGCTTGTTTAATGTGATTTTTACATTTCTATCAGTGCTCTGTTTTTTCCATGTCTTTGGGACCCTCTAGATTCAGAGGAGCAAGCCTAGCTATGCTTATTGAATCTTTACATGATGTAGTAGAGCTTAAGCTCCCCTCCTGTGTCTGTCGGAACTTTTTACTGGTCAGGGAAAGGCTTAAATTTATTGGCTATTTGAAAAACATTCTGTTTGAATAGGAAGAGAAGCAACTAGCATGGCTATTGGGGTCCATCATAGTATCTTTCCCCAAATCTGCATTCAAGACACCATGTTGGTAGCTTGAAATTGACTATGGTGGGAATACCATGGAAACTGGCAAATGCTATCAATGAGGGTTTTTCTACCATCACCCACGCCAAACCCAGCCCCCTCACCTAAAACCAGTTTTAAACATTTACCATCACACCACTGCCAAAGGACCACAGCTAGCTTTAAGTGAGGAAAAGATTTCTGAACTTTGCATGGTAATGGTCCCCATATTCTAGATCGAGTGAACTTCTTGCAAGGTAAATCTTTCTTAAAACACTTTCCGTTGCTCTTAGGATAGAGACCTTAACATGACCTTTAAGGGCCTATATGGTTGGGCCCTGAACGTCTCTCTCATTGGATCTCATCTAGGGTAAATTCTGCCAACGTTTTCCAGAAACTTTAGCCTTCTTTCCATTCATTAAATGTTCCATGCTTCTATCTGCAATGAGGTCTTTGCATGCTCTATGCTCTTAGTGTAGGTTTCCAGGGACTGTCTAAGTTTTAGCACTGAAAATACTGCATCTTGAGAACTCCCTAAGACCCAGGGAAACATTACCTATGTGGAATACTCTTCCTCAATTTGCTGAGTTATGCTTTGTCTGACCTCTGCTCAAGTATTGTCAAAGCAGAGAAATTTTCCCTCACTTCCTCACCTTTACCAATTTCCCTCATCTAGACAAGGTCAACATCTCTATTATGTGCTTAGATAATACCTCTACTTTATAGTACAATACTTATTGTGATTTTAATCATAAACTCATTCTTGTCATTATTTCATTAAAGTCTGTCTCTCCCACTACACAGCATGAAGACAGGGATAGTGTCTGGTTTGCTCGGCATTGCATCCCTAGTGCCTATCCCAGAGCCCAGAATCCAATAGGTACTCAAATATTTGTTGAATAAATCAATGAATAAAATAACTCCATGTCCCCAAAGATCTTTCCATGGCATGATTACATCCCTATGGATTGGAACACAGAACAGCTTAAAAATGGGGGAGAGGAGAATGGAAAAGATGGCTCTCATTAGATGGAAAAGCAGAGGACCAGAGCTTTAAAAATCTTTTTAAAAAGGCATGCAAGAGAATTGGGAATGTGTCAAAACCAAATTTCTGCCTTCTTTCTAGTTTGAGCCTATAGAGCAAGCCTCAAATATGGCAGGGACAGCCTGAGTATTTCAAGGTGTCAACATATGACCATTGTATTTGGACACTCAAACATATGCTTTCATTTTTGGTAAGGCTACACTCCTATTTGAGGCTTATTTTGTAACGTTTGATCCACCACAGTATAATTGAAATAGAAAAGCATCTCATTTTAGAACCGCAAGCCAATACTGAAACACATCATCCTTTATACAGAAGGAGTGTGTGAGCAAGAGTTCCCGCTGGTTGTAACTGTGCACCCACCACCATCTGAAGCCTGGAGCAACATGCCCCACATCCCCTGTAGGCCCAGGCAAAGACTCTGGAAAATGCAATCCATGTACACTTTCAGTTTACTGACAACAATAATTAATTAGTGTTAAAATGGGCTCAGCAAACCCTCTTTGTTTGAGGCTTGTTTCTTCATTCATTTTCCATGTCCCCCAATTAGGCAACACTTGTGGGTGGGAAGTGTTTTGGCTTTAAGGAATTAGTTAAAAATAAAAAGTATCATTTTGCATACTGCAAGGAAAAGCAGTCCCCCCACCCCGCCACACACACACCCCAGAAATCACCTCATACATTCCCATAGCTGTCTGCTGGAATCACAAGAGACTATGCCAACTGGCAACCACGGGTGCGCATTTTTAACTCACTGGGGAGTGAAGCAAGGAAAACATTTTTGTAAGGCTGTTTAAAAATTATTTGCAAGGGAAACAATTAAAAAAATGTGTGGCCATTTTCTTGATGTGGAAGAAATGCTATATCCAACATCCAATTCCATGGGCCAATTTTCTCCTGCAAGATTTATGAAACAAACACCGCCAAGCAGACAGAAATCTAAATAGTAACATGTTTCACTTTAATAGAACTTTAATTTAATAAGAATAATACCCAAAATACCCAGACAGTTTTATAGCACTCTAGTAATGGTATCCCACTTTCTCTTTGGAGCCCTTGGGATGATAAATACGCCTTGTACATCACCACCAGAAGCTGCCTGGTAACCAGCTGTCAGGATGGCTCTGGCTGGGCCTTCAATCTTCCGAAATTAGTTAGGAATTCCATTTCTCCACAAGCACACAGATGCCACATCTCTAGGCGGATACTACGATTTCTACTCTGAAACCTTCACTTCTTGTTTGGTAAATCTAAAGTTCATGAATAATCCCCTGTCTATACATACTGACAGGCTGAGGCTCATTCTCAAAGTTGAATAACAATGTTGTGGAAAGGTTTTATTTTTATTGTTCTTTGGGACAGAGTATCTAAACACAGCAGAGGCCCTTTATAAAATCACAAAGTGGGGGGTCCAGATGGACATCAATATTGGCTTCTCCTGCTATCAGAAAGTACAGTGTTCTTACGAAAACTTTCAGAAGATGAAATGGTGCAAAGAAGCAATTACTATTCCATAAAAGTGAAAATTCTCTTTAGATTTCTTTCTGTTGGTAAAAATGGGTACTAATGTAGGTGTTTCATAAAAGCTAAGTGGCATAAAACAAATTTTCAGATAGCAGAGAAACCTATATTCTGATGTGATACTATCTCTAACTTTTCCTTTGTGCTTTAAAAAACATATTTCAGGAACTAGCATCTGATGCACAGTGCTCCTACAGCAGTGTAAGAAGGGTCCTTGTCATAAAGGAATTCTGCTGCAATTCATAGTCAGGTCTGAGGAAGTGTTTGTGTTGAACTGTTTTACCTCTGCATCCATTCATACGTGAGTTTTATCTACTTCAGAACTGGCATACCTGTGGCATGCAGGCTGCTTCTCCCTCCACACAGGGCATCAATGACAACCAATCAATCAGCACAATTTTCTGTTGAGACCAAATACCACCTCAGAATCTTGAAACAGTGCTCCAGAAAGCAAGCCCCAGTCCATTAGATGGGCTCAGCACTAAACTATAGGCCACCCTCTGGTTTCTACATTTTGACTGTTTAAACAAAACAAACCACTCCCTTAAACAATTGGCATTTGGGGGAAAGAACTTTGTGTGATCTATTATTTAAAAGATAAATGATCATTAACTTCTGGTGCATCTCTGCCTGTCTGTGTGTTTCCACTGTGCTTAATTTTAGCTGTCAGTGTTACTTACACCGTCACTGAAAGTGTGTCTGCCCTTTCTGTGTGGCTGACTCCCTTGAATTCATGGATATCAGGCTCCATCCCTAGATCCAATCCTATGATGGGAATAGTGTTGATGCTAAATCGATGCTCATTGGCTTGAATTGAAAACATTTAGATGAATTTATCCAACTATGATCCAGTGTTTCTAGAAGGGAAGCTAACTGCTTTCAGGAGTCCAGGAAGCACTTAATGTCATGGGACAAAACCAGGGACAGCAAAATGCAAGAGTAAAGGGTAAGCTTCCAAGCATTTTAACTGCAATTAGAACCAAGAATCAGTGTTTCAAAGTGCAGCTGCTAATTCAAGGTTTATCCAAACCAGGGGAATGCTTTGGTCAGCAAAACTGGACAAGGAAATCTCTTGAGAACAAGCTGTCTCATAAGATTTCCGTTACCTGCTGCTTCCAGTCGGACTGAAAATACCTCCGGGGCAGCCTTTCCAATGGTGGTTTTGGCACTTCTTCCCCCAGATGGAGCCCACAAGTGCAGGAGTGCACAGAAATCAAATGTCCTGGGAGGAGAGTTGATTAAATGTTTTCAAACCTCAAAAAAGAAAAAAAAGGAAAAAATCAGTTCAGGTAGAGTTCAAGTTTTGGGGTCAAGCTTCAGGGACCCCTGGGACTCTTTTGTAGTGAGGCCATTAACTTACTCCTTGAAATCGTACCCCAGAGAGCTTATCAAGAGCAACAGCCTTAGTTCACAGCATTGCCCCTTCTTTGTTTTGTGTGGTCTGTTTGTCACAGAGTGAACCCAGAATCATGCTGTATTCTGTCTGCTAAAGGAGAATGTGAGCCAAGTCACATAAGAATTTCACATTCATCCAGAGTCAGATGCCTTCTTTATTCTCCACACTTCCTTCTACTTTCCTCTTGAAATCAGAACTTCAAATGGCTGACCCTTGCACAGATCTGTTTTTCCTGCCGAGATAGTATCATTTCAAGCTGCTTTTTCACATGAAAACCCTTCAAGGCCCTTGATGACACCCCCCCACCTCCAAAGATGCTGACAGATGAAGCTGGAAAAAACAATCCAGTGTGTGTTTGAAAATGAAGAAATTCCAAGATTTTTACCTAGTTTTGAGCACTTTCCAGATGTTATTGAGTGTGGTTGACTTTAGGGATAGATTGCTATTTTTCTGAATAGGAAATCAGGCTTCCTTTTCACTTGAGTGCAAGAATAATTCATGAAATAACTGGGGGGGGGGGAGCATTTTAACTCCTGTGTCACCAAGGGCGTCTCCCTTTGGCTCTCCACCCCTTCTCTCTTTGTGGTGCTGTCTGCTTTTGGCTCTCTGGGAAGCAGAGATGGATTTTGATTATTCCTTACAAAAGAAGGCTAACAACTTTACTGCCTAAGATGATTAACATGATGACAACTGAAAAAACCAGGAAGGGCCCAGGAGGAAGCTGCTGACCCTGTGTCTACATATTGACAGAAAGAACCGTGGCCTTCAGAGCTGGGGCAAGCATCCTGTGTGATGAGGGAGAGGGGCCAGAACAAAGACCCTTCAAGATTTCAAACTCTGGTGTGTTGCATACCCACTAATCCACTGATCAAATGCGTATGGAGAGCTGATTAAGGCATTTTGAGAGGAATGCAGATTTCTCTCCCCCATCCAGTAGAACCCCCTGTGATGAATAAAGGAAAATAATAAGAGTATCGAGGTTGAGTCAATGTCAGAAAATATATCTTCATCTTGCTGTACAGGACTAACTTAACCAAACTGGAAAGCAGACAGCAATTCTTACAAATAGAGCTCTGATCTCATTTGTCCTAGGAGCTCAGTGTGAGCATAAAAAGGCTCTGTCCTTAAGCTGGGGTTATATAGACTCAGCGATTCAGAGGGAATACCTCCTTCATTTTTACAATTTTGAATGTATGTGTATATATAAACATATATAAAAACATAAGTATATATAGCACGCACACATCTGCCTGTGTATTGTGTACATGTGCATAATTTTTGTCTATCTGAAGACCATAAAATATGACAGTATCAAGAAGGGGAAAGTCCTATATAGTGGTGTGACTTTTTAAAATGTTCTGTTAGAGCAAACTCATTGCCTGTAACACTGTGGTGAGGGCAGCAGTGGAATGGAAAGGAACTCAGTGTTAAGTCCCAACTCCCTCCCTTACATTCCAACTACGTTAGAGCTTTACTTTCTGTGTTAGATTAATTTAGACTGTGTGGCTGCAACCTAAGCCTTTGTTTTGAAGGAGGGAACAATGGACTAGGTGGAGAGAAGGGGTTGGAATTTTAGAAATTCTGACATTTACCTTGCCATGTATGGCCACCATACCAAACCACATTAAGAAAAAACCCAAACCCAAGTCTGCGGTTTCATTCCATGGCTGGTCTATACAATGCAGCCACTGTGTACCATGTACCGTGTAGGATCAGTCATGTTATAACATGAAGGGAGACAGAATTGTTCCCAGAGAAGCCCAGAATCTGTGGAAGAAGGAGACCTACAGTGAGAGACAGAAAATTAAGCTCAACAATGGCCAAGAAGTTGTCAATAAGATTTTCCATGATATGAGGTCTCTTGTATTTTCAACATCCTCCCGCACATAGGAATCTTTGGGATTTAAAAGGAGGACATGTTTTTACAGAGAGGAAACAAGTAGAAACATAAGTGTATCCCCAAACTCTCCATGGAATTCATTAAATGTCTGTTTTGAGAAAGCATTTTCTTAGGTACTCCTGTCATGGGGTTTCTTATCCCCTGGGCCAATTGGGAGAATATCTGCCTTTAAGTAAAGGAAAGCTTCAGATAGGGGAAACAAAAGTATAACATTTTGGAACAGGGTTGAGATACCTTATCTGTAAAGCACCAGATGGCAAATATTATCAGTTTTGCAGTCTCTGTCACAATTACTCGACTCTGACTAAGCAGCTGCAGATAATACCTAACAAATGGGTGTGTGTGTGTCCCAATAAAACTTTATGGATAAAAACAGGTGTGGCCTGGATTTGGCCCACCAGCCATAGTTTGCTGATCCTGATTTTAGAAGATTCAATTTCTGTTTCTTCCTTTGATTTGACATTGAAAAGTAACAGTGGTGACAAATCCCAGTTCCCAAGGATGCCCATGCACCTAGATATAGGGTTATCTATACATAGAGGAATACCTATACGTATTCTGAGTAGGTGTGCCAGCTTGACCATATATCCTACCAAGAGACTCATTCTTTCCTCACTCAGTTTGATAACATGAGTATCACTTTCCAGACTTGACTCTCTGAAACAAGGGGCAAAATCTAAACATTTTTCATCTGAAGACTTGCTACCTGATCCAGCAGCCTCAAAAGAAATTTTTAATTTTATTGGCTCAGACTCAGATATGACCCCCATTAGATATAAAACCTCCTTCTCCATTAATTTTGATCAGTTGGGATAGAGGACTCTATTACATGTTCAGAACTATCCAATCTGAGACTGGAGATGGTCCAAGTCCCATCCCTGCCCTACCAGGACCCCAAACCACTGTCCCCATCACAAAGGAAAGTGACAGGAGGTCAATGAGAGTTCACACACACACACACACACACACACACACACCCTTTCTCTCTACATTAGAACACATGAAGAAACTGATTGCACGAGTCATTTTCATTAGGTTAACATGTGCTCATTTAGCCAAACAGGTGAAACTGATTAATGCCAGGCTTTTAGGGCCAGGGGCTGCACAAGCAGAGTGGGCTTTGTGTGAGAAAACTGGGATTCTTCTGGTTTGAAATTTGTGAGAAATTCAATTTGAGTGCACACCCTTTTCACCTCTGAGGCAAGCCTGAGGCCACCTGAATCAAAACCAGATGGTTACTCAGGCCTAAAGACAACAAATAGCGGTTCGAAATGCTGTCGGCAGAGGACCACCAAAGCAAGGGCTCATTTTGAGAACTCTGCCCTGATGCATATTAATGTTCCCCAGATCTGGAGCAGAGCCTCAGCCCTTTTTCTACCCTCAATGCCCAAGAACATCGCATCATTGTAAACTGGTTATTTGAGCCGGTTTAAGTGAAACCCATAGCTCCCTGCCCCTCATGCTCCCCCCTTCTTTGCAATGTGCCCCTAGCAGGGGCTGGTTTGTTTTGGCAAGGCGAGCAGGTGCCCTCCCAGTGCTGAGATCTGAGCTCCGTCAGGAGTGTCAGCGGTGACCTGAAGTCTTGGGTGGCCGCCTTCACGCTCTCACTTCCCCCTGTCAGCTGATACATCTACCACCCACACACTGGAAGGTTCCGGCGAGCTCAGAGATTCCTGAAGGCGGGAGCGCTGACCTCCTCTGCTCCCCACCCCCCAACGGCTGGGCCCTCTGGAAGAGCCAGGGCACGCTTGGAAATCTTGGGCTCTGATTTTTCATAAACAATGGGAGAGGTGAGCATTTAAACATGTGGTCTGTGAAACATTAGCTTCCAACTGATAATTGAAATAGGGCCTTGTAAACAAATGATGCCTTAGATGTCTAGAAGTCTCTTCTAAATTGCCTATGAAAAGAGAAGTGGGATCAATGGGTTATTTTTCAGAGACTGGGTTTGTCTGGGACTCCAATCACATGGACATCACAAGAATGGGCTTTTTTCTCTGTGCTTTATCATTAAATTCACACGCAGCATCCTGGAGGCAGGCAACCCCCCAACTGGCCACAGAAGTTGTCAAGCAGCCATCTCCAGTGCCATGAAAACCAAGCCTGAGGAGGCCCACAGCAGTGTGGTAGACTTGGTTTCCATTTCTTTCCTCATACACAAGACATCCATTTAGATTATGGAATAAAATCCCCCTAATTGATTTACATCTATTCCCATAGCATTGCCCAAGCTCTGACCTTAGTCTCACTTCTGGAAGTCATCATGAAATCCCTGCAGGCTGCATGGTGAGAACGGGGCCTCTCTACTCTGTGTGGGTGCAGGTGCTGATCCCCTTGCAGCCCAAACATCCTGCTGTGGGCCAGGCCACCTGCTGTCCACTCAGGTGGAAGTGGGACCACATGTCTCTGTCCAACCCACCAAATTGCAAGAGATGAGTAAGGGAAACAAACAGGCAGAGCAGGTGCTGGGGAAGCATCCAGAATAGGACAAGGGGAGGCATGCACTTGAGCACCGTCCCCAGGCAAGGCTTCAAGGTAGGATTGCCCAGTGCTAGGGGCTTCATAGTCCCTAGGAATAAACTAGGGTCATTTTTCCTCAGAGTCTTGCTCAATCTTTCTATTGCACAGAACATTTGAAATCATTCCAGGAATTGGGGGGTACAGAAACCCCATTACTTGCAGAATGACCAATGGGAGGGGGGAGCAGGTGTGCAGTACAAAAGGGCACACACAGGGTAGTCTTTGTTTTGGTGAGCAGGTGATGGTCATTCTTATTTTAATGAGTGTATTGGTGTCTCTTTGGCTGATAACATTATTTAGTGCTTACCAGCAGTGCCAGGCATGCTGTTAAACACCTTGTACATTATTTTACTCGATTTTCACCACAACTTGCATTCTACCCACTCATGGAAGAATAGTTGAGGCTTAAAGAAAGTGACTTGCTTCATCTAGGAGAGCTGATCTGTGTGGAGGATGGCATTGACCAGAGAGACCTAGCCCTTCTCTGCAACATCCCTACTGTGTTCATCTGTAGCAGCCAGCAATGCCATGGGCAACCACATTTACTGACCTATTTTTCTTGATCCACTTGGGGTGATTTGGGGGAGCAGAGGAGGGCCCAAGATGCTTATCCAGGAGAAATCTAAGTACTGTTAATATTGAAGACAGCAGAAACTCCCAGAACTGAGAACATGAGTACAGAGAAGCTCACACACACACACACACACACACATGGCACTTTAACAGCCGGAGGAATCAGTAATGAAGGAGAGGGAGAGCCTGCTGACACAATGGTCTTTTAACTATTCACTCCCTCCTGGTCTACATCCCACCTTGAACTAGTGACTGGGGTGGGGAGAAGGTGTGGATAATGTTGAGGGTGGAGCAAGTGCCTTGAAATGCCATATTGTCGCGACACCAGTGGATTGAACATCAAAAGTAAAGTGGGGATTGTGGCAAAGTTTACGGGATGGGGTGGATGTGGCCAAGGAAGGAGCGTGCATTATGTCTACAGTTTCCAGTGGCCCTCAAACTCTGCGAGTCCCGCGAGTTTCCCACAGCCTCTGTGTGTTTGCAGGTGAATAACATTGGCCACGCCTGGCCCGGATGCGCCAGGAGTCACGAGGGCCCAGATTCAGCACCAGAAGTCTCTGTCTCTTTCCGGGATGACAGTTGGTCACAGTATGAGTTAAGCCCAAACTGGAAAGGACACCAGCTCAAAGGTCGGAATCCCACTGCTAGACTAGACAGCATAAACCTCTGTATAACTTGTCTTCTTAAGTCTTGAGGCACATAAAGAGCTAAACTACAAGGTGAGTTAAAAAATAGAAGGTGAGAAATAACCAGTGGTTCTGACCCCTGGCTCCTCCTTACAATGATTGGGGAAAAACATTAAAGAATGCTGAGCTCCAGGCCCAGATCACACAACTCAGAATCTGTCTCCATGGAGCCCAGGCATTGGGCAACTGTTAAAGCCTCCACGCCACAATGATCTCATTGTGCCACTGGGTGGAGACCCATTGGACAGCATGGACACTGGTGGGGTTTCTAATGAACAGTACTGCAGGCAGGAAGGAGCCAGGTCAAATCAGAGCACTGGGATGAAGAAGAGGCTTGCTTCGTAGCAAATCCCAGAACTTAGAAAATCTGACTGAGAAACCAGGACTGACCTACTGAGTGTGTGCGCGCGTGCATGCGTGTGTGTAAATATTCCCCCAAATAATAGTTAAATGCATATCTGTACATATACATACATATACATATATATTTATTTTGAGGGGGATATTTAGTGCTTTTTATTGTGTGTGTATATATACGTTATAGTACATAGTATATTTTTGTTGTGTATATACACACTATGGTATATATATTTTTTGTTTGGGGGAAATTTCGTTTGCCTTGTTGACTAAAATGAAACTAAGTTTCCCTGTTTATAGGTGGGAGGCGTTAACAGAATTGGGCACCCCCCCCCCCACTTAGGCTACAGAGGGCACTAGTGAGCCTATAGGGAGCAGCAAGCACAAAAGGATCACTCAGGAGATGGGATATTTTTTATTTTTGAAAGAAAGAAAAGGAAGAAAGGGACGGAGGAAGAAAGCATCCCCTTCTAAAATTTAAACAAGACGTATCTGGAGAGCTACAGACTTTGTGAAAAAAGCCAGCCCAAACATTGGTGGCATGCCTTCCTCCCTGAAGAAACTTTGAAGCTACCTGTCTCTGTTTTTAAGAAACCTGCTTGAAGTCATGCGTTCAGCCCAGCAGGATTCGGGATGGTTAGGAGCAAGCAAGGAAGCTGGCCCATGTCTGTCATGTGAGGCCACAAGTGATCAGAGAGGAGGTGGGTCTTTCTGTCCCTGACTTGATAGCTAAGAAGCTAAATTTGTCTTGACATTATTTGAAACTTATGTATCAGGTGTTGCTTGGAGAGGTAACATCTGTCAGAAAGGGTTCTATGTTCACTTAAAGAAAAATCTGTACTTTGCAAGATTACAGTTGCCAAACTCACTCTGTGGTGGTTGAGTCAGAGGTAGAGCTGGCGATTTGTAGACACCATCTGGGCTTTCATCACCCCATCATGAAGCATTTACATTGTACTTTATATTTGCAGTGTATTTCACATTGTATTAATTTTCTCTAAGGTTTACTATTTAAAATTTTTTGCTGGGTAAAATTACAAGAGTAATTTAACAAAGCAGCTTCATATAAACTATCCACATGCCGAATAACAACCCACAAAATAGGTTTGTTTCTTTGTTACAGACAATGAAATTGAGGTCCAAGAAAGTGTAAGCTGTTTCAGTGGTGTCTGCACCTATTGTTTTCTGCTGTGGACTTTAGAAATGTTGTGCCCTGAGTTTCTTATGTTTCACATTTTTACCTGCAGTGCTATTCCTTTCATCTCCCATGCAAGAAAAAAAGAGTGTCTTTTTCCTTTTGTATCTACTCATTGCACATTTTTATCAATGCATAGCACCTGTGTGTTTTCTGACGCTACTTTGATCTTTAAATGTCACTGATGGGAAAGAAGATTCTCATTTTGACATCATCACAGAGTTTGAACACGCAAGGTGTAATAAAGAAGTAGTAGAGATTCTTTTATTTTAATTTTTAAATCAGCTTTGTTCTTGACTTTTTCAGTGAAACTATGATTGTCCTTAATGTGAGATCAAACAACTCAAATCCTTTTTGTAAATAGAAGTGTGTGTGTGTGTGTGTGTGTGTGTTTGTGAATGCTCAGTTTTCAGACTAATTTAGTTGTCTTTGTAGTATCTCTATAGGTGATGAGGTGTGATGAGAAATTCATCTCCATGTTCTGCAGATGAAACTGAAACCAAGATCAAATAATCAGTCGCCAAGTTCATGAAGGATTTTAAGGAAGCTGTGTAGGATTGGGGAGGTTTAGGAAGGTGGTGGGGGTAGGAGGACCATCTAGTAACCAATGAACCAGGCAGATGACCTTGGACAACTTACCTAACTTTAAGCTTCGTTACTTTCAACAGAAAAATGGAAATAATGTCTGCCACATCTAAATTTCTGTTGTTATGGCTATCAAAAGAGATTATAGCTGGAAATGTTTTCTGAACTCCAAATTATTATATACTTGTGTATATAATTATACATTATTATATATGTTCCTTTGTATATGAATTATGTCATATATATCCATACATAGCAATGCATTATTAAAATCAGGATTGAAGTCATTTCATTTCAGAAAGGGCAATTTCATTTCTTAAATTTAGTAATAGCAAGCCTTTGCTCTAGACCCCTTGACATAATATAACCGATTTTTAAAATAATTTTAAAATGAGATTCTTATTTAAGTAAGAACGGCTTATAAAAACAAACCTTAAATACCTCCAACAAAAGGTCATTCATTGTAAGGAAAAAGCATATTTTATGAATGTGAATCAGCTTCAGATTAACACTAGTACTTCAAATATGTGTGAGATGAGATGACATTGCTGGAAAATATATTACCATCTCTTTCAAGGATTCATATACCTTTTTCTCCTTTTCTCCTTAGCTTATGGAACCAATATTAGAGAGGTTCTTTCTCCTTTAGAAGCCAGGAAATGTAAGACACTCTTAGAAAGAAGCTCAAGGATTTGATGGGCTCAAGCCAAGACCTATTGGTACCTGGGAGGCCTGAGGCACAGCAGGACTGTATGCTTCAGGGGTAGGCTGAAATGATAAGACACTGCCTTTCTCTAGTTCCACCGGAAGTTATGAGTGTATTGCTGTTCTTTCAGAAGGCTTTCTGTTTTCTAGGAAACTACCCTAAGAAAGTAACCAGAAATGTGGATGAGATTTACATATAAGGATAGTTGCCCAAGTGTTGTTTACAATAGCAACACTAGAACAATTATTAAATATATTTTGTGTATGTATATGTGCAGTTGTCAATTTGGCACTTTCAAAGAATATTTATTAATATAGGAAAATATTTCATGCTGCAATGTTAGATAAAAAGGGAAAAATATAAAATCAGAAATGCAATGATACCAATTTTATAAATGTATATGTGCATAGAAAAAGAAGACTAAAAGAACATACATCCAAATCATAACCATGGCTCTCCAAGAAATGGATATGAGAAAATTCAATTTCCTCTAATACTTTGCTGTATTTTATTCATTTTATACAATAAGCATATATTATGATCAGAAAGAAAGTTTACTTTTACCAAGAAAATCTTTTCCAAGGATGTGGGTTCTATCCTGACTCAGAAATAAATCTATGTAGAATAAGAACTTATTTTTTCTTTTTATTTTTTTATGAAATTTATTGTCATATTGGTTGCCATACAACACCCAGTGCTCATCCCAACAGGTGCCCTTCTCAATGCCCATCACTCACTTCCCCCTCCCTCCCACCTCCCATCAACCCTCAGTTTATTCTCAGTGTTTCAGAGTCTCTTATGGTTTGCCTCCCTCCCTCTCTGACTTTTTTTTCCCTTCCCCTCCTCCATGGTCTTCTGTTAAGTTTCTCAGGATCCACATTAGAGTGAAAACATATGGTATCTGTCTTTCTCTGCCTTATTTCACTTAGCATAATACTCTCCAGTTCCATCCACATTGCTACAAAAGGCCATATTTCATTCTTTCTCATTGTCAAGTAGTATTCCATTGTATATATAAACCACAACTTCTTTATCCTTTCATCAGTTGATGGACATTTAGGCTCTTTCCATAATTTGGCTATTGTTGAAAGTGCTGCTATAAACATTGGGGTACAATTGCCCCTATGCACCAGCACTCCTGTATCCCTTGGGTAGATTCCTAGCAGTGCTATTGCTGGGTCATAGGATAGATCTGTTTTTAATTTTTTGAGGAACCTCCACACTTTTCCAGAGCAGCTGAACCAGTTTTAATCCCCACCAACAGTGCAAGAGGGTTCCATTTCTCCACATCCTCTCTAGCATCTATAGTCTCCTGATTTGTTCATTTTAGCCACTCTGGCGTGAGGTGATATCTGAGTGTGGTTTTGATTTGTATTTCCCTGATGAGGAGCAATGTTGAGCATCTTTTCATGTGCCTGTTGGCCATCTGGATGCCTTCTTTAGAAAAGTGTCTATTCATGTTTTCTTCCCATTTCCTCACTGGATTATTTGTTTTTCGGGTGTGGAGTTTGGTGAGCTCTTTATAGATTTTGGATACTGGCCCTTTGTCTGATATGCCATTTGCAAATATCTTTTCCCATTCCATTGGTTGCTTTTTAGTTTTGTTGGTTGTTTCCTTTGCAGTGCAGAAGCTTTTTATATTGATGAGGTCCCAATAGTTCATTTTTGCTTTTAATTCCCTTGCCTTTGGAGATCTGTCAAGTAAGAAATTGCGGCTGAAGTCAGGGAGGTTTTTTCCTCTAGGGTTTTGATGGTTTCCTGTCTCACATTCAAGTCCTTTGTCCATTTTGAGTTTATTTTTGTGAATGGTGTGAGAAAGTGGTCTAGTTTCAACCTTCTGCATGTTGCTGTCCAGTTCTTCCAGCACCATTTGTTAAAGAGACTGTCTTTTTTCCATTGGATATTCTTCCCTGCTTTGTCAAAGATGAGTTGGCCATACGTTTGTGGGTACAATTCTAGAGTCTCTATTCTATTCCATTGGTCTATGTGTCTGTTTTTGTGCCAATACCATGCTGTCTTGATGATTACAGCTTAGTAGTAGAGGCTAAAGTATGGGATTGTGATGCCTCCTGCTTTGGTCTTCTTCTTCAAAATTACTTTGGCTATTCAGGGTCTTTTGTGGTTCCATACAAATTTTAGGATTGCTTGTTCTAGCTTCGAGAAGAATGCTGGTGCAATTTTGATTGGGATTGCATTGAATGTGTAGATAGCTTTGGGTAGTATTGACATTTTAACAATATTTATTCTTCCAATCCATGAGTATGGAATGTTTTTCCATTTCTTTATATCTTCTTCAATTTCCTTCATAAGCTTTCTATAGTTTTCAGCATACAGATATTTTACATCTTTGGTTAGGTTTATCCCTAGGTATTTTATGCTTCTTGGTTCAATTGTGAATGGGATCAGTTTCTTTATTTGTCTTTCTGTGGCTTCATTAGTAGTGTATAAGAATGCAACTGATTTCTGTACATTACTTTTGTATCCTACGACTTTGCCGAATTCATGTATCAGTTCTAGCAGACTTTTGGTGGTGTCTATTGGGTTTTCCATCATGTCATCTGCAAAAAGTGAAAGCTTGACTTCATCTTTGCCAATTTTGATGCCTTTGATTTCCTTTCGCTGTGTGATTGCTGATGCTAGAACTTATTTTTTCAGCTTCTGGCTATTCTTATATAGCCTTTGTTTTGAGAAAATGATCAGTTCCTGGTTGTAGCTTCTGCTGGACCATGCCTTGTGTCTGTAATTAGCCCAACAGGGTGATAACATGCCACATCAATAAGACTCAACACGGCAAGTTGGGGTAAGTAAAAGGATTTGAAAAGATAAATTCACTTGTTTGCTGGTTTGGCAAATACATGTTGATCTGCTGCTCTTCCAGGAATATTTTTAGGAAATTTATGTTTAGGAAGTAGGTATGGTTGACCTGAAGAGATAAATCTAGGGCTACAGTTTGAGGCTTCTTCCCTTTGGGAGCTGTGTCCAGCTTAAAGGTTCTCAAATATGTCAGTTCTTCTCCAGGCAGATTTGCAAAATTCTCTGAGAGATGACTTGTGTTATTAAATTTAAAAAGTATTTAATGAAAATAGGGGCACCTGGGTAGCTCAATCAGTTAGACATCTGACTCCAGATTTCAGTTCAGGTCATGATCTCCATGGTTTGTGAGTTCAAGCTCACTCAGGCTTCACACTGGCAGTGTGAGCCTGCTTGGGATTCTCTCTCTCCCCAGCTCTCTCTCCCTCTCTCAAAGTAAATAAATAAAAACTTAAAGAAAAGATACTTAATGAGAATGTTCTGTGTGTCAAATACTATGCTAAGAATCTTGGATATGTGAAGGAAATATATTGAATGACCTCTATAGCAAGACAGCAATGTTCCTTACCACTTGAACTGCCTGTGACCATCATAAGCCACTACTGTTCATTTTGCAGATAAGCTGAGAAAACATTATTTGATTCCTCCATTGCATGCTTTAAACTTTGTCATTATGAATTTCCATTCTATCAGTTATACTTGATATACAAATACTGCTCCCTTCCTAATTCTTTTGGTAAATTTTAAAGGCACACTACAAATAACCATGGTTTTTCCCCTCTTTTTTTCATAAGCACTATGAAGCCGATGTGGACAATAGACCATCACAGTCTAGTCTTCCAGTTGTTGTAAAGAAAGTTGCATTCACTTAGTACATTTTATTATTCTGCATATATTAGCACTAGATTAATCAAGATCACTCAGGAAGTAAAATACTTGTCCAAACAATATGCAAAAAATAGCCTACAGTTTTCCCTAATAATCTCACTTCTTGACACTCCCTGAGGCCCAGTCACTGATTCTGACTTTCAGAATCAATATCTTTTATAGTATTAGAGGTGGGTGAGTCAGTGACCAAACCTCTCCTCCCAACTAACTACAAGTCTACAAGCATCTAGAATAATAGTATTCAGGAAGCTAGCAAAGCTAACAAACAAAATCTCTGGGATGGACACTTATGACTAATACTGCATTTGCTGACAAAATATAGAAAATAATTTCTATATATACTGAACATTTTTTTTGTATGTAGAACCATTTTAACAGGGATTCTCAAGCTTTAATAAGCATGAAAATCTGCTGGGACCTTGTTAAAATGCAGATCCTGAATCTACAGATGGGGCCTAAGAGTCTGCATTTTTATCAAGGCCTGAAGTGTCCTAATGCTGCTGGTACATGGCCCACACTTAAAGTAGCAAGGATCATTAGGTTTGTCTTATAGAAAGAAATATAAGCATTGGCGGAAAAGTCTGAGCTAACATAAATAAAGAAATCTTCTTTTATTTTTTTTAACGTTTATTTATTTTTGAGACAGAGAGAGACAGAGCATGAACAGGGGAGGGGCAGAGAGAGAGGGAGACACAGAATCTGAAACAGGCTCCAGGCTCTGAGCTGTCAGCACAGAGCCCGACGCGGGGCTCGAACTCACGGACCGTGAGATCATGACCTGAGCCGAAGTCAGACACTTAACCGACCAAGCCACCCAGGTGCCCCAAGAAATCTTCTTTTAGAGCAAGATAACACACTTCAGGAAATTCTTTGAGGTGTGGGTCTTTGGGACATTGTCTTTGGAAGGCCATACAAGGTGAAGTCACCATAATGGCCAGGGACCTCTGGGGTGGGCGTTGCAGGGAAGAAGGGAAAGCTTACCAGCCCACCCACTTCAGGCATGGAAGCATCTTGTCTTCAAACACATAGGCCAAGTGAGATATAAGTGTGGAAATGCATTGCAAAGTACAGTATAAATGCTGGGTGATGTTATCACCATCATTATTTTGCACAAATGTGCTGGGTGCTGAGGCACAGTCTTAGGGAGTCTGAAAAATAAAAGAAACATAATTCCTATTCTAGAAAGCACTGGATGGCATTAAAGATAGATGAAACACAAGTATAGAACAAATTTGCTCATCTCATCTTCAGCCTCAAAAATATAAAACAGACTGTTTTCCCCTAATATGTTTTACATTTTCCATCCATCCACGTATCTATCCATCTGTCTTTCCATCCACCATCTATCTATATATGTACACATGTATGTGTGTGTGTGTATATATATTCCCTACTTAACATCTTTCATAAGATTGAAATTTCTCAGTCCTTGTTGCTGCATGTGATTCATGATGCTATTTTATTATATGCATTAGATGTTGGACATATATTAGATGTTGGACAGTTAGCAGTAATATGTCGCTTCACTTTTTGGTCCATGCTGACCTATCTATGCTCTTATGGACCTGCTGTCAATACAGACAATGTTTGCTCAAGAGTGAAAACTTTTTGCTTTTTATATGTTTGTATGTTTCAGTCTGGTGGGAACTACATAGAGGATAGAATTACCTTTCTCTTAACAGCTACCTGGTCATAGACATTCCAACTTGATATGTATTGGAGAGAAGTCACTGGGCTTCATAGTCTAAGTTGTGATCAGTGGACTCCCAGCTGGAATAAAAATGGATGGAAAATTCCTGATCAAATGTCAATAGTAGTTGACCATAAGCAGTGTATACTTCTAGTATTTCAGTCCTCATTTAACATTTATTCAGCAGTCATTTGTTGACCACCAACCCTGAGCAAGGATCTTGATTACAACAGAGAACTAGACACAGTATTGGCCCTGAAGGTGCTCACATCCTGTGTTAATGTGTATTGGCATGTGTGTGTATGTGTAAATAGGCATGTCTGTCCCAGGGTATATGTGTGTCTGGGTACAATCATCTAAGTGTGTGTGTGTGTGTGTGTGTGTGTGTGTGTGCGTGTGTGTGTGTGAATAGGGAGGGAAGCCCTCAAGTGGACAGATAAACTGACTTATTAAAAAATATGTCAAAGAAAAGTAGAGGACAACACAAAGTGCTGAGGGGACACATGGTCTCCTGACCCAGTTGTGGAGGTTAAAGGAAGCCTTCCCACTGGGGTGACACTTAAGCTGAGACTTGAAGGATGAATAAGAATAGCCAGGCAACATGTAGAAGAAATGAAGGTGTTTTCATCATAGAAAGGGTAATCAAAGGCCCAAGGTGAGACTACTTTGGCATGAATGTAGCTTTTAGTGTGGAGCAGGAGGGCCTGTGAGAGGTGCTGTAGGGGAAGGAAGCAGATGAAACCTCCCATGTCCAAGTATGAAACAAGCTCCACAACACATTTCCGCTACTCACCGTCTGCCAGGGTAATAATCCCTGGAATATTCTTATGTGGTCTGTTCACTGATAAAACCTGAAAATCCTTGAACTTTTCTCCACCTTATTTCTTCCTGTTCCATGTAATTGTTTTGCAAAGCACAAAAAGACCTAATTTTGGTAGGCATAGGAGAGAAAAGGGAGAGTTTTTCCCCTTATACCATAGCTCTTTATGAACAAAGAGCGTTTCTAACTCCCGCTTATAGAACGTTCACGTGCAGTGAGGCATCTCAACAAGTGTTGGTATTTTAATAAATACCACACTCCACTCTCCTATGTTTATGCAAGAACATTAAGGCCTATCTCCTGCAGCTGATGGTTTATAATCCAGATTTAGGTGAGTTAATGTAAACAGTCTGATGGACTTGCCTGGATGGATAGCCAAAAAGCAATTTCTTATGAACATGGAACACAGTGATGGGGAGGCCCACAACGTGATGAAAGAAGCCCAAGATAGCATCAGAAATGACCTAATAGAGGAGGAACTAGGGCAGAGGTGATCAGCATCCCAGCTTTTGCTAAATTTAACATGACAAGCCAAGTAAGAGAAGTCATTATTGAGAAAATGTGAAAGTCCAGCCAAGAGTTTGGGTGATGGAAAATTAACTATAGTTGAGACATAAAAGTTTATAATGTAGGGATTGTAGAATGATTGGATGTCTTTCATATTCTAAGAATGCAGTTCAATGGACCATCTCTTAGCATTATTCTGAAAGCTTTACTTTTGATTAAAATCATAAAATCTATCTTAGAGATCCAGGAAAAAGTGTGTATACCTTAAACCCAAACATTTTACTACCTGGATGACTAATATTCTCATTTTCCTTCTATCTTTAATTAAAGATAGAAGTAAAGATTTAAGTAAAAAGGTTGTGGCCAAACTAGAACTTTGTGTAGAAAATTCAAAGAAATTAAAGATTTTAAAAGCATATTTAAGAGTTTACATATTTCATCATTTTCAGGGGATACACGATCAGGTCCAGACTTAGCCACAGTCCTTGGAAAAATGGCTGATGAATGTGCCTTGGTGTTGTCTACCTGGAGGGGCTAGAGGTTGACTGGGGACAGACTCCAGCCAGCCTTGTGAATAGTCCCATGATGCATCATGTGCTGATCTGGAAGCAAAGGGTGATCAATAAGGGAGGAGGTCAGCTAGAGACAGGCTAGATTTGAATCCTGGCTATGGTCCTCTCCAGATGTGTCTCCGTTCATTTCTACCTTGTCTGCTTCACTTACATCCACTTTCTTTACTCAGCCAGAATCTCAAGTACTCATGTCATTACACTGGGCTAGATGATGAGAGAGAGCTGAGGTTTGGAATTGCTAATGCCAAGATCTGTCACACTAGAGAGCATTGTGTACCATGAACAAGAAACCCAAAGGAATAAAAAAGTAATAAAATAATAATTGTGGTTATGAGGTGTTTAACAAAGCCAAATTTCCATAATATGCTAAATAATAAAAAATGATTCTCAAGAAACACTTAACCCTAATAAGAAGGAATTGCATGGTTGTAAGTAGTTGAGTTCAGTTCAATGAACATTTATGGAGATCCTCTTATATTTGAGGCACTGTGAAAAACAATGGGGGAAAAGGATGAATCACACATGGTCACATTGATGACAATTCAGTCCCTGTCCATATCCAGTGTAAATGGAATGATAACATATCTAAAGAAAGAGAAAACATCAACTTATTACCAGCTCTGAGCTGGGCACTGTTCTGGTCTCTGAGGCTATAAAGTTTATTAAAACAAACTTTTTAACCTTAGGAGCTCATAGGCTCTATGGCCATTGCCTTTTATCTGTGGCTTTATAAAGAGTAGAAACTCTTGGGATCAAAAGAATCATAATTCAGTACATTAATAAAACTCTGAAAGATGCTAAAACTTGGTCTAGCTACTTGGGAAAGTAATCAAAAGGAAAAGATGGGGTTTCTAACAAAGGAAAAGGTGGAGAGACTCTCAGTCATTTCCTGAGCATTGAACTCTAACATATGACATGTATATTCTGATTTGACACACTTTCATCTTCTGTGGCTGCTTTATTTTCAAGTATTTGAAACAGAGCTATAAGATTTAGCAAATAAAAATATAAGAAATTCAATTAATTTTCAGATAAGGTTGAATTTCAGAGAAGCTACTCATTCTTTATCTAAAATTCAAATTTAACTGAGTGTTCTGAATTTTATCTGTTAAGCCAATTAGAAGTTAGCTCTTTATTTATAGAGATTATGTAATCCAGTTCTGCTGCGGAGTACCTATTTTTAAGCCTAAATAAATTGTTTGCTTGAAGTTGTCTCTGGATACCTGAATTAACTTAGTCTTGCTGTTTCAATCTTGTTTTTTTTTTATTCATATTTAACATAAGCCTAAAATCTTTGTCTGTTTCTTTGAAGAATTTTATTAGCTCTTTTGAGTTTTCACTTACCTAGCTTGCTTTTTAATATTCATTTGGCCTCTATCAAATTAATAATTCCATTCTTGGTCTTATTTTCTAAAAACTATTGGTATACATGATCCATACCAAGGTGTCACATGGGAAATTAGTGAATTTTAATCAAATGACACATTACATAGTATACCCTGGAAAGTTCTCACCATTCACCCAAATTTCTCTGGTAGCAGGAAGAGTAAGAGTAGAGTTTATCCTGTTGAGTATATGAAATCAGTCAGAGCAATATTCTTTATACAGGTCATTTAGTTTGAAATACATAATTTCCTTGGTCAAAGTCAGATCAGTTAAAATCATATATTGATTCACAGGTAATTAAATGGGAAGACAGAATGCCAGACATAGCAGTGTGAGAAAGATTGGCATCCACCACTGGGGAGTTGACAGCCCATAGCTGTGCTTCTAACACAGTGGTGGCCAGCCATATGGGGCTACTTGATTTTAAATTTAAATTAACAAAACTCACAACGCACCCCCCCCCAAACCCCAAATAATCCAGTGAAGTAATGAGCAGAAGACATGAATAGATACTTTTTCAAAGAAAACACCCAAATGGCCAACAGACATATGAAAAGATGCTCAACATCACTCATCATCAGGGAAATACAAATCAAAACTACATTGAGATACCACCTCACACCTGTCAGAATGGCTAAAATTAACAACTCAGGAAACAACAGATACTGGCGAGGATGCGGAGAAAGGGGAATTCTTTGCACTGTTAGTAGGAATGCAAACTGGTGCAGCCACTCTGGAAAACAATATGGAGGTTCCTCAAAAAATTAAAAATAGAACTACCCTATGACACAGCAATTGCACTAATAGACATTTATACAAAGGATAAAAAAATGCTGACTCAAAGGGGCACAAACACCCCAATGTTTATAGCAGCACTATCAACAATAGGCAAATTATGGAAAGAGCCCAAATGTCCATCAATTGATGAATGCATAAAGAAGATGTGGTACAAATATACAGTGGAATACTACTCAGTGATGAAAAAGAATGGATTCTTGCCATTTGCAACCATGTGGATGGAACTAGAGGGTATTATGCTAAGCGAAATAAGTCAGTCAGAGAAAGACAAATATCATATGATTTCACTCATACGTGGAATTTAAGAAACAAAAAAGATGAACATAGGGGAAGGGAAGCAAAAATAAGTTAAAAACCGAGATAGAGGCAGACCATAAGAGACTCTTAACTCCGGATTACAAACTAAGGGGAGATGGGTGGGGAGATGGGTTAAATGGGTGATGGACATTAAGGAGGACACTTTTCAGGATGTGCACTGGGTGTCATATGTAAGAGATGAATCACTGGGTTCTACTCTTGAAGCCAAGACTACACTGTATGTTAACTAAATTAAATTTAAATTAAAAAAAATCACATTTGGATTAGCCACATTTCAATTACTCAATATCTACATGTGGCTAGTGGCGACTGTATTAGCATAGATGATAGAAATTTCCAATAGTGTTGAAAGTTCTAGACAGTGCAGGTCTGTGAGGATAACAGATGGGATTATTAATTCCACAATCAATTATTTATAGTAATTGCAATTATGTTATGTGACATGAAATAGATGCTTAAGGAATTATTTGATTGCAAAACAGGGGAAAGCCTCTCTGAGGAAGGGATATTTTGAGGTGGAATGGAAAGGATGGGTAAAAACCAACACACAAGTAGCTAAGGGGCAAAGAGAACTATACAGGCAGAGGAGATTAGTATGTGCAAAGGTCCTGAAGGGAAAGGAACAAACAGAAATTAAAGAAAAAGCAGAGGGCACAGAAGAGAAAGAGGAGAGAGGCCCAAGAGGAACCTAGAGGACCATGGTGAGGGTTTGGGTCTTCATCTGAGAAAACCACTAAAGGATCATACAATGAAGAGTGATAAATTGAGATTCACACTTAAAATCATGGCTCTGGCTTGGGGCGCTTGGGTGACTCAGTTGGTTAAGTGCCTGATTTTGGCTCAGGTCATGATCTCATGGCCTATGAGTTTGAGCCCAGCATAGGGTTCTGTGCTGACAGTTAAGAGCCTGCTTCAAATTCTCTGTCTCCCTCTCTCTCTGCCCCTTCCGTGCTCTCTCTCTCTCTCTCTCTCTCTCTCTCTCTTAAAAATAAACATTATAAAAAGAAAAAGAAAAAAAATCATTGCTCTGGCTGGTAGGCAGCAAAATGACTGCTGAAAAATGAGATATTTGATATTGCAGTAATCCAGAGAAGACAGCATGGTAGCTGGGTAAGTGTATTAATTTGCTAGGACTGCAAAACAAATACTACAGACTGAGGGTGTAAACAGCATAAACGTATTGTCTCACTGTTCTAGAGACTAAAGGCCCAAGATCAAGGTGCTGGAAGTGCTGGTTCCTTCTGAGGGCTGTGAAGGAGGATCTGTTCAGGCCCCTCTCCCTGTAGATGTAGATGGCTGTGTTCTCCCTGTGTCTTCACCAGTCTTCTCTGTGTACCTGATTGGGTCCTAATCTTTATTCTTATAAGGACACCAGTCAGATTGTATCAGAGCCAACCCATATGACCTCATTTCACCTAATTATCTCCTTAAAGACTCTATGGCCAAACAGTCACATTCTGAGGTACTGGGTATTAGGACATCAACATGGGAATTTGGGAGGACAGAGCTCAGCCTATCATAGGAAGTTTAACCTTCTAACTAGTGTCAAAGTTGCGTGAAGGTCAAGAGAGTTCATCATATGTCATTGGCCCAAACCCCTACCCACCCAGCAACACAAGAAACATCCAATTGGAGAAACACATAGGGTAGAAAAACACTCTCCACCTTTTAGGCTCTCTGGTCATGAACTATTTAAGAGAAGTTCAGTGAGAAGAAAGGAAGATCAACAGAAGTGAGGTCTCTACCCAGAGGCTGATGGTGCTATGCATTTTAGTGATCTGCCTAGTCTTTTGTGGCTCTTGAGTGGGAAGTTTTTTGGTTTGAGATCTATAGGATCTTGGCCCCTAACCTTCTCCTGTGTCCCTTTGGTTTGATCTCTCTCCCTCTAGGAATGGTCTCTGCAGTATTCCCACCCTCCTGGTGAACTCTCAGTTTAGACATCAGCTTCTCTGGGAACCATTGAAGCTTTGCAAGAGAGTTCAGTGTCCCTCTTAAATTATCCCATGACACCCTTTATCTGCCCCCATTAAACCTGCCTCTTCACTCTGTCTCACCCACAGTGGTGGCTGATACTGCCCAGTTCACAGACCACTGGGCAGAGGCTACATGAGTAGCAACACTGAAATGTTCTTTTTTTAATTATAAGTAATAAAATTCTTTTTATTATAAAAATTCTTTTTATTATAAATCAGAAAATGAGTGAAATTATCTTAAATAAATCCCTGATTGTTATAAAGTGTCAATGAGTTAAACTCCAAGAATAATGGCAAAGGGGGGAAAATTATCTTAAAGTAATGAAAGCTTATTTAAAAATATAATTTGTTGTCGTTAGGCAACATACAGCGTATACAGTGTGCTCTTGGTTTTGGGGATAGATTCCTATGATTCATCGTTTACATACAACACCCAGTGCTCATCCCAAGTACACTCCTCAATGCCCATCACCCATTTTCCTCTCTCCCCTGCCCCCCCATCAACCCTCAGTTTGTTTCTCTGTATTTAAGAGTTTCTCATGGATTTGTCTCCCTCTCTGTTTGAAACTATTTTTTCCCCTTCCCTCCCTCCATGGTCTTCTGTTAAGTTTCTCAAGTTCTACATAATAACCGAAAACATATGATATCTGTCTTTCACTGACTGACTTATTTCACTTAGCATAACACTGTCCAGTTCCATCCACGTAGTTGCAAATGGCAGGATTTCATCCTTTCTCATTGCCAAGTAGTATTTCATTGTATATATAAACCACATCATCTTTGTCCGTTCATCAGTTGATGGACATTTGGGCTTTTCCCATGATTGGCTATTGTTGAAAATGCTGCTATAAACTTTGGGGAACAAGTGCCCCTATGCATCAGCACTCCTGTATCCTTTGAATAAATTCCTAGTAGTGCTCTTACTGGGTCTTAAGATAGTTCTATTTTTAATTTTTTGAGTGACCTCTACACTGTTTTCCAGAGTGGCTGCACCAGTCTGCATTATCACCAACAGTATAAGAGGGTTCATGTTTCTCCACATCCTTGCCAACAACTGTTTTTTCCTGAGTTTTAATTTTAGCCATTCTGACAGGTGTGAGGTGGTATCTCAGTGTGGTTTTGATATGTATTTCCCTGATGATGAGCAATGTTGAGCATCTTTTCATATGTTTGTTGGCCATCTGGATGTCTTCTTTAGAGAAGTGTCTACTCATGTCTTCTGCTCATTTCTTCACTGGATTATTTGTTTTTTTGGGTGTGGAGTTTGGTAAGTTCTTTATAATTTTGGATACTAATCCTTTATCTGCTATGTTATTTGCAAATATCTTCTACCATTCTGTCAGTTGCCTTTTAGTTTTGTTGATTGTTTCCTTTGCAGTACAGAAGTTTTTTTTATCTTGATGAGGTCCCAATAGTTCATTTTTGCTTTTATTTCCCTTGCCTTCAGAGACGTGTTGAATAAAAAGTTGCTGCAGCTGAGGCCAAACAGGTTGTTGCCTGTTTTCTCCTCTAGGGTTTTGATGGTTTCCTGTCTCACATTTAGGTCTTTCATCCATTTGGAGTTTATTTTTGTATATGGTGTAAGAAAGTGGTCCAGTTTCATTCTTCTGCATGTTGCTGTCCAGTACTCCCAGCACCATTTGCTAAAGAGACTGCCTTTTTTTCCATTGGATACTCTTTCCTGCTTTATCAAAGATTAGTTGGCCGTACATTTGTGGGTCCAATTCTGGGTTCTCTATTCTATTCCATTGATCTATGTGTCTATTTTTGTGCCAATACCATACTGTCTTGATGATTACAGCTTTTTAGTAGAACCTGAAGTCTGGGATTGTGATGCCTCCGGCTTTGGTTTTCTTTTTCAACATTACTTTAGCTATTTGGGGTCTTTTGTGGTTCCATATATGATTTAAGATTGCTTGTTCTAGCTTTGTTAAGACTGCCAGTGCAATTTTGATTGGCATTGCATTGAATGTGTAGATTGCTTTGGGAAGTATTGACATTTTAACAATATTTGTTTTTCCAATCCATGAGCATGGAATGTTTCCATTTCTTTGTGTCTTCTTCAATTTCTTTCATAATTTTTCTATAGTTTTCAGCATATGGATTTTTTACATCTTTGGTTAGGTTTCTTCCTGGATACTTTATGGTTCTTAGTGCAATTATAAATGGGATAGATTTCTTGATTTCTCTTTCTGTTGCTTCATTATTGGTGTATAGAAATGCAACAGATCAATGTACATTGATTTGTATCCTATGACTTTGTTGAATTCATGAATCAGTTCTAGCAGCTTTTTGGTGGAGTCTTTCAAGTTTTCCACGTAGAGTGTCATGTCATCTGCGAAAAGTGAAAGTATGACTTCTTCTTTGCGAATTTGGATGAATTTTACTTCATTCTGTTGTCTAATTGCTGACGCTAGTACTTCCAACACTATGTTAAACAACAGTGGTGAGAGTGGACATCCCTGTCATGTTCCTGATCTCAGGGGAAAAGCTCTCAGTTTTTCCCCATTGAGGATATTAGCTGTGGGCTTTTAATATCTGGCTTTTATGATGTTAAGGTATGTTCCTTCTATCCCAACTTTCTTGAATGTTTTTATTAAGAAAAGATGCTTTAGTTTGTCAAATGCTTTTTCTGCATCTATTGACAACATCATATTGTTCTTATCCTTTCTCTTATTAATGTGATGTATCACATTGATTGATTTGCGAATATTGAAACAGGCCCACAGCCCAGGGATGAATGCCACTTGATCATGGTGAATAATTCTTTTAACATACTTCTGAATTTGATTTGCTAGTATCTTGTTGAGAATTTTTTCATCCATGTTCATCAGGGATATTGATCTGTAATTCTCCTTTTTTGTGGGGTCTCTGTCTGGTTTGGGAATCAAGGTATGCTGGCTTCATAGAATGAGTCTGGAAGCTTTCTTCCATTTCTATTTGGAACAGCTTGAGAAGGATAGGTATTAACTCTGCATTAAATGTCTGGTAGAATTCCCCAGGGAAGCCATCTGGCCCAGGACTCTCATATGTTGGGAGATTTTTGATAATTGATTCAATCTTGTCACTTCAATTTCTTCTATTCTTCCTGTTTTAGTTTTGGTAGTGTGTGGGTATCTAGGAATTTGGCCATTTCTTCCAGGTTGTCTAGTTTGTTGGCATATAATTGTTCATAGTATTCTCTAATAATTGTTTATATTTCTGTGGTATTGGTTGTGATTTCTCCTCTTTCATTCGTGATTTTATCTTTTTGGGTTTTCCCTCTTTTCTTTTTGAGAAGTCTGGCTAGGGGTTTATCAATTTTGTTTATTTTTTCAAAACACCAGCTCTTAGATTCATTGACCTGTTTTACTGTTTTTGTTTTTGATTCTATATTGTTTATTTCTGCTCTAATATTTATTATTTCTCTTCTTCTTCTGGCCTTGAGGTTTCTTTGCTGTTCTGCTTCTAGTTCCATTAGGTGTGCTGTTAGGTTTTGTATTTGGGATTTTTCTTGGTTCTTGAGATAGGCCTGGATTGCAATGTATTTTCCTCTTAGCATTGCCTTTGCTGCATTCCAAAGGATTGAACTGTTGTGTTTTCCTTTTCATTTGCTTCCATATATTTTTTAGTTTCTTCTTTAATTGACTATTTGACCCATTCATTCTATAGGAAAATGTTCTTTAACCTCCATGCATTTGGAAGCTTTCCAATTTTTTTTCTTGTGGTTGATTTCAAGTTTCATAGCATTATGATCTGAAAATATGCATGATGTGATCTCAGTTCTTTTATATTTATTGAGGGCTGTTCTGTGACCCAGTATGTGATCTAATTTGGAGAATGTTCCATGTGCACCCAAGAAGAATCCGTATTCTGCTGCTTTTGGGTGAAAAGTACTGAATATATCTGTCAAGTCCATCTGGTCCAGTGTATCATTCAGGACCGTTGTTTCTTTATTGATTGTCTGTCTAGATGATCTGTCCATTGCTATAAGTGGAGTATGAAAGCCCCCAGTAATTACCCTATTCTTACCAATAAGATTACCTATATTTATGATTAATTGATTTATATATTTGGGTTCTTTCAAGTTGGAGGCAAAAACATTTACAATTGTTAGCTCTTCTTGATGGATAAATCCTGTAATCATGATATAATGACCTTCTTCCTCTCTTATTACAGTCTTTAACTTAAAATCTAGTTTGTCTGACATAAGTATGGCTACTCAGTTTTCTTTTGACTTCCAGTAGCATGATAGATGCTTCTCTGTCCCCTCACTTTCAATCTGAAGATGTCCTCATGTCTAAAATGTGTCTCTTAAAGATAGATTATAGATGGGTCTTGTTTTTTTTTTTAATCCATTCTGATACCCTATGTCTTTTGATTAGAGTGTTTAGTCCATTTACATTCAGAGTTATTATTGAAAGATATGGATTTAGTGTCATTGTGTTATATGTAGGTTTCATGCTTGTGGTAATGTCTCTGATCCTTTGTAGTCTTTATAGTGTTCTACTCACAGAGTCCTCTTTAGGATCTCTTGTAGGACCTGTTTAGTGGTCATGAACTCCTTCAGTTTTTGTTTGTCTGAGAAAGCCTTTATCTTTCTGTCTATTCTGAATGACAGCTTTGCTGGATGAAGAATTCTTGGCTGCATTTTTTCCTATTCAGCACATTGAGTATTTCCTGCCACTCCTTTCTGGCCTGCTAATCAGTGTACAGGTCTGCTACTACCCTTATGTGTCTACCCTTGTAGGTTAAGGCCCATTTGTCCCTAGCTGTTTTTGTAATTCTCTATTTATCTTTGTATTTTGCCAGTTCCTCTATGATATGCCATGGAGAAGACCTATTCTTGTCAAATCTGAAGAAAATTCTCTGTGCCTCCTGGATTTGGATATCTACCTCCTTCCCCAAATTAGGGAAGTTTTCAGCTATAATTTGGCAAGTAAACCTTCTGTCCCTTTCTCTCTCTTCTTCTTCTCCTGGAACTCCTATGATATGGATATTATTACATTGCATTGAATCACTTAGTTCTCTAATTCTCCCCCACGTGGTCTAGTATTTTCTTATTTCTCTTTTTCTCAGCTTCATTGTTTTACATAATTTTATCTTCTATTTCACTTATTATCCCTTCTGCTTCCTCCATACTTGATGTCACTGCATCTAGTTTACTTTGTACCTCATTTACAGCATTTCTTAATTAGTCGTGACTATTTCATAGTTCCTTGATCTCTGTAGCAATAGGTTCTGTTATCTTCTATGATTTTTTCAAACCCAGCTATTCTATTAATCTTATGATTATTATTCTAAATTCTTGCTCAGATATATTTTTTATATCTGTTTTGAGCAATTCTGTAGCTGTCATTTCTTCCTGGAATTTCTTTTGAGGAGAATTCTTCTGTTTTGTCATTTTGGCTAGTTTTCTGTCCCTTATGTGTTTTAATGGCTTATTATGTGTCCTGCACCTGCAAGCACTATTATATTAAAAAGAAATCATACACCGTTCAGGGCCTGGCCCTTCAGAAGTTGTTTTTGGAGTGTGTTGCATGCTCTCTGTTGTTGTGACTCTGGTTCCTTTATCTCCTACTTGTAGTGGTTGTTTGGGCCTTCCACCAAGTGTGCTTTGATTTGTTCGTTGAAGTAACCTTGGAAAAAGTTCAAGAAAGGGGAGTGGTGGTGGACAAAGCCTTATCCTATACAAAGAGAGAAGTGAGAGGGGTCGGGAAAAAGAAGAGAAAAAAATTGACCAGGTAGAGAATAGTAGAAACTATACGGCTTAATACAGAGAGAGAAAGAGAGAGAGAGAGAGAGAGAGAGAGAGAGAGAGAGAGAAAGAGGAAGGAGATACAGAAGAGGTGTAAAAAGAATAGATTAAAAATGTCTATGGCATGCCACGTTGTCTCCTTGGGCCCCTGGAGATGTTTCTGTCACTCTGTAGCCTAGATTCCTGGAAATCCAAGTCTTCTGGCCCCAATACTGCTGTGTTTGAGGGATGAGGGAACTTTGGGTCCCCCTACTTCTCTGCTATGTTGACTCCCTTAATCAATAACAGCTTTTCCAAAAGGAAATTTTCAGGAGCTCATAAAATTCATCAAACAAGTATAAAATTAAAAAAAAATAAATAAAAAGGAGGATGTTTGTGTGCCTCAAACAAATCATAGAATGAATTAAATTTAAGAATAACTAACACTTATTGAAAACTCTAAGAGCACTACTGTGCTGAGCATTTTACCTGCATTATGTCATTTAGTCTTACAGAAGTCCCTGAAGTAGGTCATTATCTCTGCTTATCAAGCAAGGAAATTGAGTAAATAACTTGGCTACAGTTGTAGTATTCAGTGTCTGAGCCAAGATTTAAATCAATGTTTGTTTGATTCAAAGAATGTGCTTATAAACATTATGATGCAGATAAAAGACAAAAGAAAATACAGGAGTTATCTAGCAAGATTGGCACTTTTAAAAGTAACTTGTATGTCACTGTCTTCCCAGGCTCAATCCCCTGGTCTCATTTAAAGTTTCTGTGTGCACAGGGAAGCGGACCATGCCTTCACTGCTCAGAGAACTGTTAATCTATCCTTACAGGAAAAGTATTGGTCAAAAAGAGATCCCCAAAACACAATTTCCCTTCTAGAAATTGATCCTTAAAAGTAGCCAGTAAGTCAGAAAAAGGATTGCTTAAAACACAAAAGGGGCACCTGGGCAGCTTAGTCAGTTAAGCATCCGATTTTAGCTCAGGTCATGATCTCACAGTTTGTGGGTTCAAGCCCTGCATCAGGTTCTGTGCTGACAGGTCGGAGCCTGGAGTCTGCTTTGAATTCTGTGTCTCCCTCTCTCTCTCTGCTTCTCCCCCACTTGTGCTGTCTCTCTCTCTCTCTCAAAAATAAATAAAACATTAAAAAAATTTTAAAAACCACAAAAGCAGCTTAAATAGGTGTAACAGTAATAAATTATGATATAATGTTATATTATGAAGCCATCTAAATGGTATTATTGGAAAATATTAATGATATTGGAAAATGTTCTTATGATTAAGGGGAAAATTCAAGGGACAAATTCAATGATCTGGATATATCATTATCCAGATTTTGTGGGTTTTTTAAAAGTGTACACACATAACACTGAAAAAAGTGATTGGAAAAAGTGCATAAATCATTAGTAATAATTACTCTGAGTCCTACATCTTACTTGTTATTTGTATTTTTCTTCAAATTTTTCTGTTTTCCAAATCCTGTGTAATGAATGTATGTGATTTTTATATTAAAACATTAATAATATAATTTTTAAAGGCCAAATAATTTATGCTATAATGTTATAGAAATAATTCTATTAGTTGTTAATCAGTTAAAGAAATAATAGACTAAAAAATACAGAAAACAATGAAATAGGAAGAAATTTGAAGTAAATTTAACAGACAAATGTTTATTAATAAATGTGAACAATAGAATTTGTAATGGTGAAAAACTAGAAAAAGTTCATATGTTCAATGATGGCGAAATCATTACGTTCATCATAATGTGTGAATCTATACATGTTTTAAAATTTTCTTTAAAAAATTGATTTATTTTATTTTATTTTAATTTTTTAATGTTTATTTATTTTTGAGAGAAACAGAATGCGAGTGGGTTAGGGGTAAAGAGAGAGGGAGACACAGAATCCGAAGCAGGCTCTAGGCTCTGAGCTGTCAGCACAGAGCCCAACAGGGGGCTCAAATCACGAGCTGTGAGATCATGACCTGAGCTGAAGTCAGTTGCTCAATCTACTGAGCCACCCAGGCACCCCAATTTATTTTTATTTTAGAGTGAGGGAGCACACGAGTTGGGGGGACGGGCAGAAGGAGAATGAGAGAGAGAGAGAGAGAGAGAGAGAATCTTAAGTGAACTCCATGCTTAGTGTGGAGCCTGACACAGTACTCAATCCCAAGATCCTGGGGTCATGACCTGAGCCTAAATCAAGAGTTGGCTGCTCAACCAATTGAGCCATTCAGGCACTCCTATTGGTGTTTTTAAATAGCCCACAATCTAAGAGGCAGAATGTGACCTCCAAAGCCTAAAATATTTGCTATCTGGTCCTTCAAAGAACAAGTTGGCTAGCTCAGTATAAAATATTATGAACACATTAAATTAATAAAGATAAAGACTTTATTATAGTAGTATCAAAATGTGTATATAAAATTATATGAAATATCACAAAATGAAAAGATACATAAAGATTAGCAGAGACCAAAACCTATTATGATGGTTTTTTTATATTCTCTTTTTTATATTCTCTTTTTTATATTCATTTGCTATCACATATTTTTGGAGCACTCACTATGTACCAGACCCTGTTTGTGCACATAAGAAACATCATGAACAAAACTGACAAGAATCCCTTCCACCATGGAGCTTACATTCTAGTGGGAGGAAGGAAGACTGCAAACAATAACTAGTATGTCCAAAGCTAAGCCAATGTTATCTAAAGATTATGTATCAAATAAGCAAAGCACATCTTCTTGAGAAGGTGACATTTGATCAAAACTTGGAAAGGTGTAGAGACTTAGTGATGTGAATGATGTGGGCAAAAGAACATTCCAGGCAGAAGCCCTGAGAATGGAGTATGTCTGTAAAGTTGAGAGGCAAGAAGGCCAGCATGCTGGACCTGGTAAGTTAGGTGGAAACAGGAGGAGATAGGTGGGAGAGGTAGTTGGGTGGGGTCAGATCATATAGGGCCTTGAAGACCCTTGCAATGACTGGGAAAAATGTTTAAGCAGAGAATGGGCATGATGTGAGTTGTATCTTGAAAGGATGGCTGTATCCACTGTAATGGTCATAGACTATAGAGGCAATGGTGGCAGGAGGGACACCTAGTAGGAAGCCAATTGTAGAGGTCCAGAAAAGAAAGCAATTGGTAAAGACCCAAATAGTGAGGAGTAATCAGATTCTGGATATTTTTTAATATTTAAATTTTAGTTAATATACAGTGTGATATTGGTTTCAGGAGTAGAATTCGGTGATTCATCACTTAGATACAACATCCAGTGCTCATCACAAGTGCCCTCCTTAATACCCATCACCCATCTAGTCTATCCCCCACCCACCTCCCTCCATTAACCTACAGTTTGTTCTCTATCTTTGAGAGTTTTTTATGGGTTGTTTCTCTCTTTTGTTTTTTTCCCCCTCCCATATGTTCATCTGTTTTTGTTTTTAAATTCCACATATGAGTGAAATCCTATGGTATTTGTCTTTCTCTGACTTATTTTGCTTAGCATAATATATTCTAGCTCCATCCATATCTTTGCAAATGGCAAGATTTCATTCTCTTCGATGGCTAGATAATGCACACACACACACACACACACACACACACACACACACCACATCTTCTTTATCCATTCATCAGTCATGGACATTTGGTCTCTCTCCATAGTTTGTCTATTGTTGTTAAAGCTGTTATAAACATTGGGGCGCATATACCCCTTTGAATCTTTATTTTTGTATCCTTTGGGTCAATACCTAATAGTGCAATTGGTGGACCATAGGGTAGTTCTATTTCTAGTTTCTTGAGGAACCTCCATACTGTTCTCCAGAGTGGCTGCACCAGTTTGCATTCCCACCAACAGTGCAAGAGGGTTCCCTTTTCTCCACATCCTCGCTAAAATTGTGTTGTTAATTTTAGCCATTCTGACAGGTGTGAGGTGGTATCTTATTGTGGTTTTGTTTTGTATTTCCCTGGTGATGAGTGATATTGAACATCTTCTCATGTGTCTGTTGGCCACCTGGAGGTCTTCTTTGGAGAAATGTCTATTCATGTCTTTTGCCCATTTTTAAATTGGATTATTTGTGTTTTGGGTGTTGTGTTTTATAAGTCATTTATGTATTTTGATACTACCCTTTATCAGATACGTAATTTACAAATATCTTTTCTCATTCCATAGGTCGCCTTTTAGTTTTGTTGATTGTTTCTTTTTCTGTGCATAAGACTTTTATTTTGATGACATCTCAGTAGTTTATTTTAGCCTTTGTTTCTCTTGCCTTTGGAGACATATCTAGAAAGAAAGAACTTGGTATGACTGATTTCAAGGAGGTTGCTTCCTGTGTTCTCCTCTCAGATTTTTACTGTTTCAAGTCTCACATTTAGATTTAATCCATTTTGAATTTATTTTTGTGAATGGTGTAAGAAACAGGTTCAGTTTCATTGTTTTGCATGTTGTTGCCCAGTTTTCCCAACACCACTGTTGAAGAGACCATCTTTTCCCATTGGATATTCTTTTTTGCTCTGTTGAAGATTAATTAACCATATAGTTGTGGGTTCATTTCTGGGTTTTTTATTCTGTTCCTTTGATCCATTGATCTATGTGTCTATTTAAAATGTAAGTATTTAGTGAATGGAGCAATCATTTGTGCCCAGGCCTGATTCAATGCCCTTATTTTATTTAATTCTTTTTTTTTTAATTGTAAAATATATGTAACACAAAATTTACTATTTTAGCCTGGGCTCCTGGGCGGCTCAATCAGTTAAGTGTCTGACTCTTAATTTCCGCTCAGGTGGTGATCTCATAGTTCGTGAGTTGGAGCCCCATGTTGGGCTATGCACTGACAGGGCTGAGCCTGCTTGGGATTCTCTCTCTTTTTCCCTCTCTCTCTGCCCCTCCTCCTCTCAAAGAATAAACTTTTTAAAAATTTTACTATTTTAGCCATTTTAAGTGTACAGTCCAATGGTATTCACATTATTGTTCAACCATCACCACAATCTATTGCCAGAATTTTTTTTACCTTCTCAAACTGGAACTCTGTACCCATTAAACAACAATTCTCTGATGAGTTATTTTAAGTGTTCAGGAATAGTGTATTTATAAAAATGAAATAGATTACCTATACTAGATCTAAATAGTTATTACATTAAGGAGAAAGGAGGCATTTTGGATAATTTTATTAAAATAAAAGTATTCATTAAACATTTTTTAATAAACTATATACAAATAGAACTGTCCTTAAGTCTTCATTGCTGAGACAAAACAAAGGAAATACTTACTGGGAAAACCAGTCGTGTATCCTTCTAGGCATCTGAGGCCACCACCTTTTCTCCTGGGTGCCCTGGGTCTCCCAAAAGCAAGACTCAGGAGTCCAGACAACCATCCACATTCGTGGGACAGGTGAGAGCCATCATCATAGCATAGGATATGGGAGTTCAGTCTCACCTCTACAGCCACAGCTCATCTGTCAAGCATTTAAGAAGGATGCTGGCTTTAGAATGGTTTTGGCTTTGCCTCAGCCCTCAGCTCATTTTAGTCCCACTTGAAGAAGATTAGTCCCCAAGGCCCCACAGTTAGTGTCCTTGCCTCAAGTGTTCTACTTGACTGAGTCTTCAGGGAGCCCCTTAATTCTTGTACAAGAAATGAGGAATCCTCCCAGGTATCCCCCAAGTTAGGAGTAGAACATCCGGAATACAAAAAGCAGTGAGATTTTGATGAGTTCTAGCCTAATTACCTTCTCCAGGAAAGTACTTTGAACACCATCTTCAATGATCTAATATTAGTGTTAAAAAGACTTGGACATCCAGGAAATTTGTTTGGGAAGAAATATACCATAAAACAGGAAAAACGCAAATACACATAGTTCCAATATAGAACACATTTGAGGGACCGGAATTTTGAAGTGAAATATAAGACCACAATAACTTGAAAAAAAAGATACAATAACTCAAAGTGTTTTCCTACATTTCAGAAGAACATGGTGAGTATAATAGCTGCCTGTTGACCTTTTGCTGTAGCTGAACTAGACAATACATAATGAAACTTGGGATCCATCCAGAAGAAACAAAGGAAAAATCTCAATTCACCTGAAGAGTACTGGTGATCACTACTTTCTCTTCTGAAAGTGCTTACATTAAAAAAAAATCATTTTGACAATTTTTCAGTAAGGCCAGCATGTAATGTTGCTTATCTCCATAAATATTTCCACATCAAATAAAGTAACCAATAATAGGCTTAGTAATAAATTAAAGTACTAGCTCTGTCAGACATTATGCTAAGAATTTCATGTGTAATCCTTGTAACAACTCTATAGAATTACTATTACCCATTGTGCCAGTTATTAACCTATTATAAATATCAACTAATGAAAAAATAACAAACCTTAAAAACATTATGCTAAGTGAGAAAAGCTAGCCACAAAAGACTACATATTGTATTACTTTATTTATATGAAATACAAAATTTCAGAATAGGCAAATCTATAAAGACAGAAAGTAGACTCATGTTTGCCAGAGACTAGGGGAAGAGTGAATGGGGGTAGTGACTGCTAGTGCGTACAGAGTTGTTGTTTTTTTTTTGAGGGGGTGATTAAAATATTTGTGGTGATGGTTACACAATTCTGTAAATACACTAAAAGCCATTGAATTGTACACTTTAAATGGTTAAATTTTATTATATGTGAATTATGTATCAATGTAGATGCTTAGAAATATATCAAATATGGTTTCATGATTAGTTACAGAAACAGGGATGGTAACAGCTACACATATTTTTTCGTATATTTATATCAAATGTATGTGTATATACTAAATGTTTCCTCTTATTGCCTATGCTGCCACTTATTATTTTTACACAACTTTTGATGCAAGGAAAGTTTAATGTAGTCTTTAAGTGACAGAACACTTAGATGGGATTGTTGCTGAATTTGAGGAATAATTAACATAGCCTAGTGATGGACAACATGACTGCCTCCCTGAGATAGATGCAAAGACTGTTTCTTTTCCTCATTTTGAGAAGAGGGTAAGCACATCTTCTCAAGGATGTCCTGTTCCAAGGACAGTTTATCTTGTCAGGTGGAAACAGGGTTGTTTTGATGTACTATGGAAATTCAAATAGCAGTGTGTGCTGGATGGTGAGTGAACAGGGGGAGGGTTTGCTATTGGATCTCACCATTGAGCTCTCCTTCTATCTTTTGCTCTGTGATGCTGGGGCAGGGGCTCTGAAACCACATGTCTGCTTTTCAGCTCATTCCATGTTGGGCTCTGCCCACTAGAGTAACTAGGGAGAGACTGGAAAGATAGGGCAGGAAGAGTGATTTACTCCTTTCTGGTGGCTTCCTGTCTTTTTGCAGTTTCTCTGGGTGTCACTCCAACAGCATTTCTTCAATCCAAGAGCTACTGTTTCTTCTTGAAGCAGTAGCTGAATCAAGTTTGAAATTTTTCCAACACTTGCAGATCAGCATCATTGCATCACTTCTGAGCCAGTGGGACCAGTCCGCCAGTGTCCCCTCCTCAAAGATCTGTGCCCAGGCCAATGGACACCTCCTCTAAACTCAGACATACTAACACTAGCCACTTGGCTACTTAGCACATCCTCCTCAGAGATCCATTTTGACTCTTCAGGACTTGTTACGGGTTGAATTGTGTCTCCCCCGCAAAATTCATATATTGAGTGTGACCTCTCAGTAGTTCAGAATGTGACTTTATTTAGAAATAAGGTCATTGAGGAGGTAATTAGTTAAGGTGGAGGTCATTAAGGTGGGTCCTAACCCAATATGACTAGAGTCCTTATAAAAAGAGGAAATTTGAATGCAGACATGCACACAGAAGGAACACCATGTGAAGACGAAGGCACATGTTGGGATGATGCTTTTAGAAGCCAAGAAATACCAAATATTGCCAGTTAACCACCAGAAGCTAGGGGAAAGGTCTATAACAGAGCCTACCTTGTGGCCCTCTGAAGGAGCAAACCCTGCTGATACCTTAATCTTGGACTTTCAGACTCCAGAACTGCGAGAAAGTACATTTCTGTTGTTTAAGCCACCCAGTCTCTGGTGCTTTGTTGTGGCAGTCCTTACAGACTAATACAGGACCCTTCCTCCCAACTTCTAAAGTTAATAATTCCAAACTTTTCCTTTTATTACCCTAATCCTGGGGGTGGTAGATGCTTCTTGAAATTACTATCTCCACAATATCTTATTGTTCTCTTTTTATCTTGAGGAGTTACATAGTTAATTTTATACCAAGATAGAGATTCTTTATTTTAAATTCTAAGGTTCAAATACCTTGTATATTTTCTACCTCCTGACTGCAATTTGGCTGATACACCTAATTTTCATATAAAGAAAAGAATCATAGAGGGATTAAACAATTTACATGAAGGCAAAGAGCTACTGAATAGCAAAGCTAGGTTGGTATGGCTTTAGAAGCTATTTCATTAAGTGGTTTTGTTAGGTGAGAATTTAAAACTTGACCCCCTATGGCTGTTGTACCAGCTTTAAAGAGGCCAGTGATGAAGTCTTGTTGATCTTAACTGATTGAGCCATTTGTCTACTTCTGTGTATATGATTAATGGTGGACATCAACGTGTGATACAATATCTTAATTCTTTGTGCCCATTCTCCAGCTGTATGTCTCTGCTCCAGACCTACTTGTCTTTGATCTTTACTTTTTTTCTCCTTCCATGCCCCTTACCATCATGAAACCATTTGCCACTTCCCAGAAAACTATATATTCCCATTTGGGGCCACTTCTTCTTTCACATAAAGTGGATGAGCAGGTGCAGTCTTACAGCTCTGCCCACTGAGAAGCTTTGACCTCTCCACTGCCTTCAAGGTCGTGCCTGATGTGATTGCAATGCAGCCATTATCCATTTTCAGCTCACTATCACATACCAAGTTGGACATCTATAATAGAGCTCAGACTTTTTCCTCTTCCTTCTGCTGGTCATAGAGGGCCCCCATCAGCCACATGTAGGAGCTGAAAGAAAGATGTAAACAACTATAATTGATGACATGTAGGTCTGGAATGCTTACCCATGCAGCTCGTTTTGCCCTCTGATGCCTGCTTAGGCTCCATCCTGGATGTATCCTCTCCATCCAGTGATGGACTGCTGCTGGGTCCATCCAATATTATGACTTTGTGGGTCTGATAAACCAAGCTAATAATGGGAAGTTGCCCCATGGTCAAGTGTTCCATCTCTAACAGAGCTTAGTAACACTGCAGGAGATTTTTTTCTTAAGCGTGCAACTCTGTGCTGCTGATGGAATCAGCACGGCCCTGCTCCAGAGACAAAATTATGACTCCTCCATGGGATTTAATACAGATTCACACAGCATTCAGCCCTACAGACACCACGGACATTATAGGGTCTGCCATATTTCATGGTCTCAATGGCAGAACTGATTGCAGCATGACCCATTGTTGAATCCTTTCCTGCTCCAGACTTCACTTAAATACGACAGCCTTCCATGACAGCTGATACATGGGCCAGAGCACATCTTAGGCATATAATGTGAGCAGCATAACTCAAAATGGCTGATTAGGCAATGTGTTTCCTTATATGTGGTATGGATGTAAGATATAGCACTTTATCTGTTTCTTTGGAGGGAATATCTGAGCACCGTATTAACCTCTCCAAAAAACTTTACTCAAATGGCATCCCTCTGAATTTTGGTATGGTTTATTCTCCACCTTTGGAAACACACATGTCTTTACCAAGACTTCCAACATACTAGCAACTGCTTGCTTGTCCTGTCCAGTTTGATGTCATCAATTTAATGAATTAATATGACATTTCATTGGATGTCCAGTGGTCCATATTTTCTTGGACTGATAGAGAAGGTAGGAAAGCTGTGATAGTCCTGGGGACTGTTATAAAGTCCTGGGAACTAGTTATAAAGAATGTTATTGACTATTTAACATGAATAAAACAGCTTCTGATATTTGTTTCTTTTTTAAAAAAAATTAATGTTTATCTATTTTTGAAAGACAGAGAGCATGAGCAAAGGAAGGAGGGCAGAGAGAGGAAGACACCAAATACAAAGCAGGCTCCAGTGTCTGAGCCCTACATGGGTCTCAGAGCACAGAGAGCCCTACATGGGTCTCAAACTCATAAACCATGAGATCATGACCTGAGCCAAGGTCAAATGCTTAACCGACTGAGCCACCAGGTACTTGTTTCTGATGCAAGTAGAAAAGAATACATCTACCAAATCATTAGAATCTTCTCTAGCAACAATAGCACATCCAACCTCTAGCATAGTATTTGCAAATGGAATTATTACTTCCTTGAGCTTGGTAATCTACACAGATATTAAGATATTAAGATGTTAAGATATTAAGTTTGTACAAGTTCATATAGAAAATTGTGTGGTCAGAAATGAACACTGAATGCCACTCAGATCTGTTCTAATATGTGAAAATTTGTAGTTAGCAATTGTTTGGTTTAAAAAAAAAGCATGCATAGATACTTGTAGATAATAATGTCTTAATTCCTCTTTTCTATCCTTGGTTTGGGGCATTGCTTTATATCCTACTGAAGAAATTTCTCCATCAGGACTTCCTACTGGACTCGACGCCAATCATTTTTCCCTTTGCCTTTTTAACAGTAACACCTGACATATGTATTTCCAGCCACAAAGTTGCATTGATAAAAACCACATGAAAATATCATGAAGTCAAAGGACAGTATGTTTACATATAACACGTTTTGTTTAAAAAAAATTGTTTTTTACATTAGAAAAATACCTACTCCTAAAACTTACTCTCTCAACATGGGCTACTTGATCCAACCCCATGCTTTGTGATAGCTCTAATCCAATACAGTCAAGGTACTGAGTTGTCATTGGATATCAATCACTACTTTAAAAAAGGAGAAAAGAGACAAACTTAGATGAGGTGACTTCTGTGGTCACGTTAGAGCCACCCATGAGGCAGTCTTGATCCATAGCCTTTATCTCCTGGCAGCCTTGATTGAACAGAGGCCATGAGAGATGTCAAAGCCCTCTTAAACTCTCATCCCCCCTTTTTTCTATCATGTTTCACAGACTACTTCCTGTCACCCAATTGCCTACTTCTTTCCTTCTGCCAACAAGAAAATTATTAGGTGCCGGCACATTCAGTAGATTGTTATTCAGTTGCACTTGAAAATGTTCATTTACTGTAATAGGCTCATTATTCTAGGAATGTAATTGGAACCCAGACTGTTATGACCTCAGGAAATAGAACATAACAAAGCTATGCAGAAATATTAACTTTGCCCCAAAGCAGGGCAGCCCTTTCCTTAGGGAAAATGGAGGAATCCATCATCCTACCTTCCCATTCTCTCACAAAATCACAGATGGTTGGGTCTTTGTGAACTGTAAAAGACTTCTAATCGAAATTCCTTAATTGACCCATGGGAAAACTGAATCCTATCAACTTAAAAAAAAAATAGAACTTTTACTGTCTTGGAAAATTTTTTTCTAGTGACAACTAAAATTTGGAGTAAGAACTAGGCAAGAAAGGCTGTGTATACTTAGGTTTGTATAACAACTGCAACACAAAGTTGGGTGGACTTATAATCAGTTTGAAGATAAGCACTGAAAGCACTTAAAAAGTGAAGAAAACCAGAGGGAGGGGTAAAAATTAAAGTCCACATTAATGGCCCATGTAGAATGAGGGGATTAGACAGGATGACAAACTCTCACATTCTATTTCATGATGTCTATTATGCCTTTAAAAATTATTAACAAAATGGAGTTTAATATAGATATAATGCACTGTACACCATCCAAATAGCTGATGCAGGAATCTGGTTTGATATTAATGATTTAGACTGGAAACTGTTCAACATATGGGCTTAAAATAATTAGAAATGTTATCCCCTTCAGTGTGAGCAATGCTTAGACTAATCTGAGACCTTATTTTTAAGCCTCAGAATAGCTGTATTGCAGAGACCTCATTTGAGTTTGGTTTCCCTTTTTGGAGTAAAGTTTTATGGCCTCATGTGACTTTATAAGAAGGGCATCATTATATGTGCACACACATACATATGAGCCATGTTTGAAATTTCTAATTTCAGCCTCTGAACAAAGAAACTATTTTGTAGTATAATAAGACATATTTACTAGTATTTAAATGGCAGGCTTATTGTAAGTTTTACAACATTAAAAATGCAATGGTATTTTTTAGACCCAAAATAATTTATAGTGCTTAACATTTCTCAGTTGGTTTAAAAACACAGAGCCAAGACCAACAAATCCAATGGAAAAAAAATGGGCAAAGGATAGGAGTAGACAACCCACAGAAAAGGAAAAGTAATTGTCTCTTAAAAATATGAAAAGATGCTCACTGCACTCAGTATAAGAGAAATGCAAATTAAAATATACTGAGATGTCATATTTTAATCAATCACATTGGCAAAAATTCAAAAATTGTTAATACTTTCATTGGTGAAGCAGTGGGGAAACAGGCCCTCGCACACATTGCTGGTGGGAGTATAAATTGCTACAGCCCCCGTGATGGTCTATTTTATAAATGCATATTATAAATTATAAATGCATATTACCCTTTAACCCATTAATTCCCTCTGTAACTTTATCCTACAGATACACTTGCACACGTGCAAAATGGCATATTTACAAGCTTTTCCATTGCAACACTGTTTATGATAACAAAAGATTGGAAATACCCCACATTTACATTAGTAAGGACTATTTAAATAAAAAATGGAGCATGCAGTTATTTGGAAAAAAATGAGAAAACTGCCTATATACACTGATATGGAAAAATCTCCAGATACATAATTTTGTGAAAGAACAAGGTAAAGAAGCTGAACATATAGTATGTCCCTTTTGTGTATCAATAGAAGGAGAAAGAAGAATATATCTTTACATTTGCTACTATTTATAATTAAAAACTCTGGAAAGCTGTACAATAAATAAACAAAAGTTTTATGGAAATGGGATAGGTAGCAGAAAAACATAGGAGGAAGACATTTTACTCCACACCTTTTCATTTCTTTTTATTTTCTTCCAGCTTTATTGAAATATAATTTGACATAAAAATTATGTAAGTCTAAGATGTACAATGTAATGATTTGAAATATGTATATATTGTGAAAAGAGTACCACAATAAAGTCACTCAACACATCCATCCCTCACATAGTTACAACTTTTTGTTGCATATGTGGTGAGAACTTTTAAAATACTTTTGGCAATATTTAAGTATACAACACAGTATTGTTAATTAGCCACCATGTTGTACATTACGTCACCAGAACTTACTTCTCTTACAACTGAAAGTTTGTGCTCTTTGACCTCCCTCACCCACTTCTTTCCATACCCCACTCCCTCCCCAAATCTCTGGCAACAATCAATCTGCTTTCGTTTACTAAGAGTTTGATTTTTTTTAATTCCACATATGAGTGAGATAATACAGTACTTGTCTTTCTCTGTCAGACTAGGAATAATACACAATACTCTCAAAGTTCATCCATATGGTCACAAATGGCAAGATTTCCTTTTTTATGGCTGAATAATATACCAGTGTATATGCGTGTGTGTGTGTGTGTGTGTGTGTGTGTTTCCTACTACATTTCTAACATTTTTAATATTTCTTTTTTTTTTAATTTATTTATTTTTTTACAACACCCAGTGCTCATCCCAAAAGGTGCCCTCCTCAATACCCATCACCCACCCTGCCCTCCCTCCCACCCCCCATCAACCCTCAGTTTGTTCTCAGTTTTTAACAGTCTCTTATGCTTTGGCTCTCTCCCACTCTAACCTCTTTTTTTTTTTTTCCTTCCCCTCCCCATGGGTTTCTGTTACGTTTCTCAGGATCCACATAAGAGTGAAACCATATGGTATCTGTCTTTCTCTGTATGGCTTATTTCACTTAGCATCACACTCTCCAGTTCCATCCACGTTGCTACAAAAAGACATATTTCATTTTTTCTCATTGCCACGTAGTATTCCATTGTGTATATAAACCACAATTTCTTTATCCATTCATCAGTTGATGGACATTTAGGCTCTTTCCATAATTTGGCTATTGTTGAGAGTGC
>NW_026057581.1:24538430-24561019 GCF_023721935.1 Panthera uncia
TCCTGTATCCCTTGGATAAATTCCTAGCAGTGCTATTGCTGGGTCATAGGGTAGGTCTATTTTTAATTTTCTGAGGAACCTCCACACTGCTTTCCAGAGCGGCTGCACCAATTTGCATTCCCACCAACAGTGCAAGAGGGTTCCTGTTTCTCCACATCCTCTCCAGCATCTATAGTCTCCTGATTTCTTCATTTTGGCCACTCTGACTGGCGTGAGGTGATATCTGAGTGTGGTTTTGATTTGTATTTCCCTGATGAGGAGCGACGTTGAACATCTTTTCATGTGCCTGTTGGCCATCCGGATGTCTTCTTCAGAGGAGTGTTTATTCATGTTTTCTGCCCATTTCTTCACTGGGTTATTTGTTTTTCGTGTGTGGAGTTTGATGAGCTCTTTATAGATTTTGGATACTAGCCCTTTGTCTGATATGTCATTTGCAAATATCTTTTCCCATTCTGTTGGTTGCCTTTTAGTTTTGTTGGTTGTTTCCTTTGCTGTGCAGAAGCTTTTTATCTTCATAAGGTCCCAGTAATTCACTTTTGCTTTTAATTCCCTTGCCTTTGGGGATGTGCCGAGTAAGAGATTGCTACGGCTGAGGTCAGAGAGGTCTTTTCCTGCTTTCTCCTCTAAGGTTTTGATGGTTTCCTGTCTCACATTCAGGTCCTTTATCCATTTTGAGTTTATTTTTGTGAATGGTGTGAGAAAGTGGTCTAGTTTCAACCTTCTGCATGTTGCTGTCCAGTTCTCCCAGCACCATTTGTTAAAGAGACTGTCTTTTTTCCATTGGATGTTCTTTCCTGCTTTGTCAAAGATGAGTTGGCCATACGTTTGTGGGTCTAGTTCTGGGGTTTCTATTCTATTCCATTGGTCTATGTGTCTGTTTTTATGCCAATACCATGCTGTCTTGATGATGACAGCTTTGTAGTAGAGGCTAAAGTCTGGGATTGTGATGCCTCCTGCTTTGGTCTTCTTCTTCAAAATTAATTTGGCTATTCGGGGCCTTTTGTGATTCCATATGAATTTTAGGATTGCTTGTTCTAGTTTTGAGAAGAATGCTGGTACAATTTTGATTGGGATTGCATTGAATGTGTAGATAGCTTTGGGTAGTATTGACATTTTGACAATATTTATTCTTCCAATCCATGAGCAGGGAATGTCTTTCCATTTCTTTATATCTTCTTCAATTACCTGCATAAGCTTTCTATAGTTTTCAGCATACAGATCTTTTACATCTTTGGTTAGATTTATTCCTAGGTATTTTATGCTTCTTGGTGCAATTGTGAATGGGATCAGTTTCTTCATTTGTCTTTCTGTTGCTTCATTGTTAGTGTATAAGAATGCAACTGATTTCTGTACATTGATTTTGTATCCTGCAACTTTGCTGAATTCATGTATCAGTTCTAGCAGACTGTTGGTGGAGTCTATTGGATTTTCTATGTATAATATCATGTCATCTGCAAAAAGCGAAAGCTTGACTTCATCTTTGCCAATTTTGATGACTTTGATTTCCTTTTGTTGTCTGATTGCTGATGCTAGAACTTCCAGCACTATGTTAAACAACAGCGGTGAGAGTGGGCATCCCTGTCGTGTTCCTGATCTCAGGGAAAAAGCTCTCAGTTTTTCCCCGTTGAGGATGATGTTAGCTGTGGGCTTTTCATAAATGGCCTTTATGATCTTTAAGTATGTTCCTTCTATCCCGACTTTCTCCAGGGTTTTTATTAAGAAAGGGTGCTGGATTTTGTCAAAGGCCTTTTCTGCATCGATTGACAGGATCATATGGTTCTTCTCTTTTTTTTTTTTGTTAATGTGATGTATCACGTTGATCGATTTGCGAATGTTGAACCAGCCCTGCATCCCAGGAATGAATCCCACTTGATCATGGTGAATAATTCTTTTTATATGCTGTTGAATTCGATTTGCTAGTATCTTATTGAGAATTTTTGCATCCATATTCATCAGGGATATTGGCCTATAGTTCTCTTTTTTTACTGGGTCTCTTTCTGGTTTAGGAATCAAAGTAATACTGGCTTCATAGAATGAGTCTGGAAGTTTTCCTTCCTTTTCTATTTCTTGGAATAGCTTGAGAAGGATAGGTATTATCTCTGCTTTAAACATCTGGTAGAACTCCCCTGGGAAGCCATCTGGTCCTGGACTCTTATTTGTTGGGAGATTTTTGATAACCGATTCAATTTCTTTGCTGGTTATGGGTCTGTTCAAGCTTTCTATTTCCTCCTGATTGAGTTTTAGAAGAGTGTGGGTGTTTAGGAATTTGTCCATTTCTTCCAGGTTGTCCAATTTGTTGGCATATAATTTTTTATAGTCTTCCCTGATAATTGTTTGTATCTCTGAGGGATTGGTTGTAATCATTCCATTTTCATTCATGATTTTATCTATTTGGGTCATCTCCCTTTTCTTTTTGAGAAGCCTGGCTAGAGGTTTGTCAATTTTGTTTATTTTTTCAAAAAAACCAACTCTTGGTTTCGTTGATCTGCTCTACAGTTTTTTTAGATTCTATATTGTTTATTTCTGCTCTGATCTTTATTATTTCTCTTCTTCTGCTGGGTTTAGGCTGCCTTTGCTGTTCTGCTTCTATTGCCTTTAGGTGTGCTGTTAGATTTTGTATTTGGGATTTTTCTTGTTTCTTGAGATAGGCCTGGATTGCAATGTATTTTCCTCTCAGGACTGCCTTCGCTGCGTCCCAAAGCATTTGGATTGTTGTATTTTCATTTTCGTTTGTTTCCATATATTTTTTAATTTCTTCTCTAATTGCCTGGTTGACCCACTCATTCGTTAGTAGGGTGTTCTTTAACCTCCATGCTTTTGGAGGTTTTCCAGACTTTTTCCTGTGGTTGATTTCAAGCTTCATAGCATTGTGGTCTGAAAGTATGCATGGTATAATTTCAATTCTTGTAAACTTATGAAGGACTGTTTTGTGACCCAGTATATGATCTATCTTGGAGAATGTTCCATGTGCACTCGAGAAGAAAGTATATTCTGTTGCTTTGGGATGCAGAGTTCTAAATATATCTGTCAAGTCCATCTGATCCAATGTATCATTCAGGGCCCTTGTTTCTTTATTGACTGTGTGTCTAGATGATCTATCCCTTTCTGTAAGTGGGGTGTTAAAGTCCCCTGCAATGACCACATTCTTATCAATGAGGTTGCTTATGTTTATGAGTAATTGTTTTATATATCTGGGGGCTCCGGTATTCAGCGCATAGACATTTATAATTGTTAGCTCTTCCTGATGGATAGACCCTGTAATTATTATATAATGCCCTTCTTCATCTCTTGTTATAGCCTTTAATTTAAAGTCTAGTTTGTCTGATATAAGTATGGCTACTCCAGCTTTCTTTTGGCTTCCAGTAGCATGATAAATAGTTCTCCATCCCCTTACTCTCAATCTAAAGGTGTCCTCAGATCTAAAATGAGTCTCTTGTAGACAGCAAATAGATGGGTCTTGTTTTTTTATCCATTCTGATACCCTATGTCTTTTGGTTGGCGCATTTAATCCATTTACATTCAGTGTTATTATAGAAAGATATGGGTTTAGAGTCATTGTGATGTCTGTATGTTTTATGCTTGTAGTGATGTCTCTGGTACTTTGTCTCACAGGATTCCCCTTAGGATCTCTTGTAGGGCTGGTTTCGTGGTGACAAATTCCTTCAGTTTTTGTTTGTTTGGGAAGACCTTTATCTCTCCTTCTATTCTAAATGACAGACTTGCTGGATAAAGGATTCTCGGCTGCATATTTTTTCTGTTTAGCACACTGAAGATATCGTGCCAAGCCTTTCTGGCCTGCCAAGTTTCAAAGGAGAGATCAGTCACGAGTCTTATAGGTCTCCCTTTATATGTGAGGGCACGTTTATCCCTTGCTGCTTTCAGAATTTTCTCTTTATCCTTGTATTTTGCCAGTTTCACTATGATATGTCATGCAGAAGATCGATTCAAGTTACGTCTGAAGGGAGTTCTCTGTGCCTCTTGTATTTCAATGCCTTTTTCCTTCCCCAGGTCAGGGAAGTTCTCAGCTATAATTTCTTCAAGTACCCCTTCAGCACCTTTCCCTCTCTCTTCCTCCTCTGGGATACCAATTATCCATATATTATTTCTTTTTAGTGTATCACTTAGTTCTCTAATTTTCCCCTCATACTCCCGGATTTTTTTTATCTCTCTTTCTCTCAGCTTCCTCTTTTTCCATAACTTTATCTTCTAGTTCACCTATTCTCTCCTCTGCCTCCTCAATCCGAGCTGTCGTCGTTTCCATTTTGTTTTGCATTTCGTTTAAAGCGCTTTTCAGCTCCTCGTGACTGGTCCTTAGTCCCTTGATCTCTGTGGCAAGAGATTCTCTGCTGTCCTGTATACTGTTTTCAAGCCCAGCGATTAATTTTATGACTATTATTCTAAATTCACTTTCTGTTATATTATTTAAATCCTTTTTGATCAGTTCATTAGCTGTTGTTATTTCCTGGAGATTCTTCTGAGGGGAATTCTTCCGTTTGGTCATTTTGGATAGTCCCTGGAGTGGTGAGGACCTGCAGGGTACTTCCCCTGTGCTGTGGTGTATAACTGGAGTTGGTGGGCGGGGCCGCAGTCTGACCTGATGTCTGCCCCCAGCCCACTGCTGGGGCCACAGTCAGACTGGTGTGTGCCTTCTCTTCCCCTCTCCTAGGGGCGGGATTCCCTGTGGGGTGGCGTGGCCCGTCTGGGCTACTTGCACACTGCCAGGCTTGTGGTGCTGGGATCTGGCGTATTAGCTGGGGTGGGTAGGCAAGGTGCACGGGGGCAGGAGGGGCAGGCTTAGCTCGCTTCTCCTTAGGTGATCCACTTCAGGAGGGGCCCTGTGGCAGCGGGAGGGAGTCAGATCCGCTGCTGGAGGTTTGGCTCCACAGAAGCACAGAGTTGGGTGTTTGCACGGAGCGAGCAAGTTCCCAGGCAGGAACTGGTTCTCTTTGGGATTTTGGCTGGGGGATGGGTGGGGGAGATGGAGCTGGTGAGCGCCTTTGTTCTCCACCAAGCTGAGCTCTGCCGTCCGGGGGCTCAGCAGCTCTCCCTCCCTTTGTCCTCCAGCCTTCCCGCTTTCTGAGCAGAGCTGTTAACTTCTGACCTCCCAGAGGCTAAGTTGTGCTTGCTGTCAGAACACAGTCCGTCCGGCCCCTCCGCTTTTGCCAGGCAGACTCGGGGGCTCTGCTTGGCCGGCGAGCCGCCCCTCCGCCCCGGCTCCCTCCCGCCAGTCCGTGGAGCGCGCACCGCCTCGCCGCCCTTCCTACCCTCTTCCGTGGGCCTCTCGTCTGTGCTTGGCTCCGGAGACTCATTCTGCTAATCCTCTGGCGGTTTTCTGGGTTATTTAGGCAGGTGTAGGTGGAATCTAAGTGATCGGCAGGACGCGCGGTGAGCCCAGCGTCCTCCTACGCTGCCATCTTCCCTCTCCTCCACATTTTTAATATTTCTTACTATTCATTCATCAATGGACACTTAGATTGTTTGCAAGTTGTGACTATTACAAATACTGCTGCAATGAACATGTATGTGTGGATATCTCTTCAAGATGGAGATTTCATTTCCTTCAGATATATGCCCAGAGTGAGATTGTATAAAAATTATATTGTTAATTTTTTGAGGAATCTCCATACTGTTTTCCATGGTGACTGAACAATTTACATTCCCACCAACAGTGTACAAGAGTTTCCTCCTCTCCACATCCTTACCACCACTTGTTATCTTTTGTCTTGAGATGATATTTCATTGTGGCCCTGAGTTGTATTTCCCTGACGAGTAGTGTTGTCGAACACCTTTTTATGTACCAGTTGGCCATTTGAATATCTTCTTTGGAAAAATGCCTATCCAGGCCCTCTGTCCAGTTTTTAATTGAATTACATGTTTATTACTATTCAATCACATGAGTTCCTTATATCTTTTGGATATTAATCCCTTATCAGAGATGTGGCTTGCAAATATTTTCTCCCTTTCCATAAGTTGCCTTTTGATTTTGTTGGTTCTTCTCTTTTGTTGTGCAGAATTTTTTGGTTTGATGCTGTACACTTATTTATTTATTTTTCTTGGTTGCTAAATATTTTCATTTCATTTTCAAAACCATGTGAATTTGTTACTAATCAAAATGATCAAATAATTTTAAAAGTAGAGATAATAAGGAGTCAATTTGCCAAAAAAAAATCAAAGCTCTGAATATGTTTCATTTGTTCAATATTTTTTCATTTAAAAATTTTTAAACGTTTATTTATTTGTGAGAACAGAAAGAGAGACACAACACGAGATGGGGAGCAGCAGAGAGGGAGACACAGAATATAAAGCAGGCTCCAGGCTCTGAGCTGTCAGCACAGAGCCAGATGCGGAGCTCGAACTCAGGAGCAGTGAGATCATGACCTGAGCCGAAGTTGGACACTTAATCGACTGAGTCACCCTAATCTTTCTTAATTTTAGTAAACATGTTTTTTAAGTTTTAATTTTAATTCTAGTTAGTTACTATACAGTGTTATATTCGTTTCAGGTGTATAATATAGTGATTCAACAATCTATACATCACCTGGTACTCATCATGATAAGTGCACTCCTTAATCCCCATCATCTATTTAACCCATCCCCCATCCTCCTCCACTCTGATAAGGACCAGTTTGTCCTCTATAATTAAGGACATATATAATCATGTTTTTTTAATTTGTCTCTCTCTCTCTTTTTCCCTTTGTTTCTTTTGTTTCCTTAATTCCACACATGAGTGAAATCATATGGTATTTGTATTTCTCTCACTGACTTATTTTACTTAGCATTATATTCTCTAGCCCCATCCATGTTGTTGAAAATGGCAAGATTTCATTCCTTTTTTATGAATGAATAATCCATTATGTATGCGTGTGTGTGGGTGTATGTATGTGTGCGTATATATATATATGTATATATATGTATATATATATATATGTATATATATACACCACATCTTCTTCACCCATTCATTAATTGACGGACACTTGGGCTGCTTCCATGATTTGGCTATTGTAAATAACACTGCTATAAACATAGGGGTACATGTATCCCTTTGAATTAGTGTTTTTGTATTCGTTGGGTAAATACCCAGTAGTTCAATTGCTGGATCCTAGAGTAGTTCTATTTTTAACTTTTTGAGGAAACTCCATACTGTTTCTGAGAGTTGCTGCACCAGTTTGCATTCTTACTAACAGTGCACGAGGTTTTTTTTTTTTTTTTTCACATTCTTGCCAACACCTCCTGTTCTTTTACTGTTGATGTTAACCATTCTGACAGATCTGAGGTGATATCACATTGTAGTTGGTTTTTTTTAAAGAAGTACTGGTATTTTATTTTAAAAAAATTTTTAAATGTTTTATTTATTTTTGAGAGGGAGGGGGAAGAGATAGAGGGAGACACAGAATCTGAAGCAGGCTCCAGGCTCTGAGCTGTCAGCACAGAGCCCAACATGGGGCTTGAACTCACAAACTGCGATATCATGACTCAAGCTAACGTTGGACACTCAACTGACTGAGCCACCCAGGCACCCCTCACTTTGTAGTTTTGATTTGCATTTCCCTGTTGGTAAGTGATAACGAACATCTTTTCATGTGTTTGTTTTTATGTCTTCTTTGGAGAAATGTCTGTTTATGTCTTCTGCCCATTCTTTAATTGGATTATTTGCTTTAGGAGAGTTGAATTTTTTAAGTTCTTTATATATTTTGGATGCTAACACTTTATTGGGCATGTCATTTGCAAATATCTTCTCCCATTCAGTAGGTTGCCTTTTAGTTTTGTTGATTTTTCTTTTGCTGTGCATAGTTTTTTATTTTATTAAGTAGTTTATTTTTGCTTTTGTTTCCACTTGCCTCAGGAGACATATCTAGAAAGAAGTTACTATGGCCAATATCAAAGAGGTTATTGCCTGTTCTCCTCTAGAATTTTTATGGTTTCTGGTCTCACATTTAGGTCTTTAATCTATTTTGAATTTTTTGTGTGTCTTTTAAGAAAGTGGCTGGAATGCCTCGGTGGCTCAGTCAGTTAATCATCCGACTTCGGCTAGGGTCATGATCTCACAGTTCGTGGGTTCGACCCTTACATTGGGGCTCTGTGCTGACAGTGTGTAGCGTGGAGCCCACTTTTAGTTCTGTATCTCCCTCTTTCTTCCCCTCCCCTGCTCACACACTCTTTTTCTCTCTCGAAAATAAATAAACATTAAAAAAATAAAAACAAAGAAAGTGGTCCAGTTTCTTTCTTTTGCATGTTGCTGTCTAGTTTTCCAAACACCATTTATTGAAGAGACTGTCTTTTTCCCACTGGATATTCTTTTTTGCTTTGTTGAAGCAGATTTATTTCTGGGCTTTCTATTCTATTCCGTTGACCAATGTGTCTATTTTTGTGCGAGTACTACCTATTTTGATTACCTCAGCTTTGTAATATAACTTGAGGTCTGGAATTGTGGTGCCTCCAAATGCTTCTCTTTTCCAAGAATGGCTTTGACTATTTGGGGTCTTTTTGAGAATACCATACAAATTTTAGGATTATTTGTTCTGGTTCTCTGATAAATGTTGGTATTTTGATGGGGATTGCATTAAATGTGTAGATTACTTTGGGTAGTTAGATATTTTAAGAATATTTTTGCTCCAATACATAAGCATGGAATGTCTTTCCATTTCTTTGTGTTGTCTTCAATTTATTTCATCTGTGTTTTATAGTTTTCAGAGTATAGGTCTTTCACCTCTTTGGTTAGGATTATTCCTAGGTGTCTTATTCTATGAGGTGCAATTGTAAATGGAATTGTTTTCTTAATTTCTCTTTCTGTTGTTCATTATTGGTGTATAAAAATAGAACAGATTTCTGTATATTGATTTTGTATGCTGCAATTTTACTGAATTCATTTATAAGTTGTAGAAGTTTTTTGTAGAATCTTTCAGGTTTTCTATGTATAGTATCATGTCATCTGCAAATAATGAGTTTTAACTCTTCCTTACTGATTTGGATGCCTTTTATTTCTTTTGGTTGTCTGCTGTGGCTAGGACTTCTAGTACTATGTTGAATAAATTCCATGAGAGTGAACAACCTTGTCTTCTTTCTGACCTCTCAGTTTTTCCCCATTGAAGATGATGTTAGCTGTGAGCTTTTATATATAGCCCTTATTATGTTGAGATATGTTCCCCCTAAACCTATTTTGTTGAGGGTTTTTATCATAAATGGATGTTTTACTTTATCAAATGCTTTTTCTGTGTCTATTGAAATGATCATATGGTTCTTATCCTTTCTCTTATCACTGTGACATTATCATGTTGATTACCAATATTGAACCACTCTTGAAATCGAGAAATAAATCCCACTTGATCATGGTGAATGATTTGTTTAATGTATTGTTGGATTTGGTTTGCTAGTATTTTGTTGAGGATTTTTGCATCTATGTTCATCAGGGATATTGGCCTGTAGTTCACTTTTTTTGTGGTATCTTTATCTGGTTTGGTATCAGGGTAATGTTGTCCTCATAGAATGAATTTAGAAATTTTCCTTAATCTTATATTTTTTGGAATAGTTTGAGAAGAATAGGTATTAACTCTTCTTTAAATGTTTGGTAGAATTTGCCTGTGAAGCCATCTGGTCCTAGACTTTTGTTTGTTGGGGTTTTTTGATTACTGCTTCAATTTCTTTGCTGGGTATCATCTGTTCAAATCTTCTATTTCTTCTTGTTTAAGCTTTGGTAGTTTATATGTTTCTAGGATTTTGTCCATTTCTTCTAGGTTGTCCAATTTGCTAGCTTATAGTTTTTCATAATATTCTCTTATAATTGTATTTCTGTGGTGTTGGTTGTTATTTCTCTCTCATTTGTGTGTGTGTGTGTGTGTGTGTGTTTTATTTGAGTATTTTCTCTTTCTAGATAAGTCTGGCAAAAGGTTTAACAATTTTATTCTTTTTTAAAGATTTTTAGTTGAGAGAGAGAGAGAGAGAGAGAGAGAGTGTGTGTGTGTGTGTGTGTGTGCAAGTGGAGGAGAGGGGGAAGAGGGAGTGAGAGAGAGAATCATACTTTAATATTTCTTTCTTTATTTACTTATTTATTTACTTAGAATACCAATTATGTGTAGATTATTTCTCTTTAGTGCATCCCTTAGTTCTCTAATTTTCCCCTCATACTCCTGGATTTTTTTATCTCTCTTTTTCTCAGCTTCCTCTTTTTCCATAATTTTATCTTCCAGTTCACCTATTCTCTCCTCTGCCTCTTCAATCTGAGCTGTGGTTGTCTCCATTTTATTTTGCAGCTCATTTATAGCATTTTGTAGCTCCTCCTGGCTGTTCCTTAGTCCCTTGATCTCTGTAGCAATAGATTCTCTGCTGTCCTCTATACTGTTTCAAGCCCAGCGATTAATTTTATGACTATTATTCTAAATTCACTTTCTGTTATATTGTTTAAATCCTTTTTGATCAGTTCATTAGCTGTCGTTATTTCCTGGAGATTCTTTTGAGGGGAATTCTTCCGTTTCATCATTTTGGATAGTCCCTGGAGTGGTGCGGAACTGCAGGGCACTTCCCCTGTGCTGTCTTGAATAACTTGTGTTGGTGGGCAGGGCCTCAGTCAGACCTGATGTCTGCCCCCAGCCCACCACTGGGGCCACAGTCAGACTGGTGTGTAACTTCTCTTCCCCTCTCCTAGGGGATGGATTCACTGTGGGGTGGCGTGGCCCGTCTGGGCTACTTGTACACTGCCAGGCTTGTGGTGCTGGCGATCTGGCATATTAGCTGGGGTGGATCGGCAAGGTGCACATGGGCGAGAGGGGCAAGCTCAGCTCGCTTTTCCTTCAGTGATCCACTTCGGGAGGGGCCCTGTGGCACCAGGAGTGAGTCAGACCCGCTGCCAGAGGGATGGATCTGCAGAAGCACAGCCTTGGGTGTTTGTGCGGTGCAAGCAAGTTCCCTGACAGGAACTGGTTCCCTTTGGGATTTTGGCTGGGGGATGGGCCAGGGAGATGGCACTGGCAAGAGACTTTGTTCCCCACCAAGCTGAGCTCTGTCGTCTGGGGCTCAACAACTCTCCCTCCCATTATCCTCCAGCCCTCCTGCTCTCTGAGCAGAGCTGTTAGCTTATAACCTTCCAGATGTTAAGTCCAGCTTGCTGTCCAAACACACTCCGTCAGGGCCTTCAGCTTTTGCAAGCCAGACTAGAGGGCTCTGCTTTGCTGGTGGGCTGCCCCTCCGCCCTGGCTCCCTCCCACCAGGCTCCCTTCCACCAGTCCATGTAGCGCGCACCACCACTCCGCCCTTCCTACCCTCTTCTGTGGGCCTCTCATCTGCGCTTGGCTCCGGAGAATCCATTCTGCTAGCCTTCTGGTGGTTTTCTGGGTTATTTAGGCAGGTGTGGGTGGAATCTAAGTGATCAACAGGAATGTGGTGAGCCCAGTGTCCTCCTATGCCACCATCTTCCTCCTCCCTTCTCCTTATTTATTTACTTAGAGAGCGCATGTAAGAGGGGGCGGGGCAGAGAGAGAGGGAGAGAGAGAAACCCATGCAGGCTTTGCACTGTCAGCACAGAGCTGGACACAGGGCTTGATTTCATGACCTTGGGATCATGACCTGAGCTGAAATCAAGAGTCAGACACTCCACTGACTGAGCCATCTAGGTGCCCCAGTTTTATTCATTATTATTATTATTTTTTTTTTTATCAAAGAAGCAGCTCCTGGTTTCATTGACTTGTTCTGTTCTTCTTTTACTTTCTAATATCATTTATTTCTGCTCTAATTTTTATTATTTCCTTCTTTCTCCTGGTTTTAGGTTTTATTTGTTGTTCTTTTTCTAGCTCCTTTAGGTTGTTTATTAGAGATTTTTCTTGTTTCTTGAGGTAGACCCGTATTACTATAAGCATCTCTTTTAGAACTGTTTTTACTGCATCCCAAAGGTTTTGGACTATTGTGTTTTCATTTTCCTTTGTTTCCATGTACTTTTTAAATTTCTTCTTTGATTTCCTGGTTGACTCATTCAGTTTACTAGGATATTATTTAATTTCCATTTATTTGTGGTATTTCCAGCTTTTTCTTTGAGGTTGACTTCTAGTTTCATAGTGTTGTGATCAGAAAAGATACATGTTAAAACTTTGACCTCTTTGAATCTGTTGAGGCTTATTTTGTGGTTTACTATGTGATCTATTCTGGAGAATGTAGCATTTGCACATAAAAAAATGTGTATTCTGCTGTTTTAGGATGGAATGTTCTGAATATGTCTGTTAAATCCATCTGGTCCAGTGTGTCATTCAAAGCCATTGTTTTCCCCTTGATTTTCTGTTTAGATGGTCTGTCCATTGATGTAAGTGGTGTGTTAAAGTCCCCTACTATCATTGTATTATTATTTATTAGTTCATTTATGTTTATTATAAACTGTTTTATATATTTGGTTGCTTCTATGTTGGGTACATAAATATTTGCAGTTGTTATATCTTCTTGTTGAATTGTCCCCTTTATTATCATATAATGTCCTTCTGTGCCTCTTATTACAATCTATTTTGTACAATATAAGTATTGCTAGTCTGGCTTTCTTTTGACATCTTTTTGCTTGATAGATGTTTCCACATTACCTCAGTTTCAATCTGCAAGTGTCTTTAGGTCTAAAATGAGTCTCTTGTAGGCAGCATATAGATAGATCTTGTTTTGTTATCCATTCTGTGTCTTTTGATTGGTGTGTTTAGTCCATTTACATTCAATGTAATTATTGGTAGATATGTATTTATTGTCATTTTCTTATTTGTTTTGCAGTTGTTTCTGAATGTTTTTTTCTGATCCTTTTTTGTCTTTCTTTGATGGTTTGCTGGTTTTCTTTAGTGATATATTTGGACTTATTTCTCTTATTCGTTACATACTTATTAATGGTTTTATAATATGTGGTTACCATTATGTTTGTATATAATTTCTTGTGCATATAGCAATTCATATCAAGTTGATGGTCGTTTAGGTTTGAATCCATTCTTTACTCCTCTCCTCCCCCATGTTTTAGGTATATGGTGTCATATGTCACATCCTTTTATTTTGTGAGTTCTTTGATTTTTTACAAAAATATTCATTTTTACTGCTTTTCTGTTTCCTATGTACATACTGTCACTTTTGATCTTTCCTTTCCACTCAAAGATCATAACTATTTCTTGAAGGGCTAGTTGTGTGAGAAACTCATTATCTCTCCTATTCTGAATGATAGTATTGCTAGATGGAATATTCTTGGCTAAAGATTTTGCCCATTCAGCACTTTGATTATATCATGCCACTCCCTTCTGGCTTGGAATGTTTCTACTGAAAAATCTCCTGATAGCCTTTTTGGATTTCCCTTGTATGTTACTGTCTTCTTTGGTGTTGCTCCTTTAAATTTTTCTTTATTACTATATTTTGCCAATTTAATTACAATATGTCTTAGTGTTGGCCTGCTTTTGTTGATTTTATGGGAGTTCTCTGTGCCTTTTGGATCTAGATGTCTGTTTATTTCTCCACATTAGAGAAGTTTTCAGCTATTATTTCTTCTGCCCCCCCCTCCCCCCTTTTTCTCTCTTCTTCTTCTGGGACTCCTATAATGTGATTGTTATTACATTTGATGGAGTCACTGAGTTCCCTAAGTCTGTTCTCTTTTTGCATAATTCTTTTCTCTCCCTTCTGTTCAGATAGATTATTTTCCATTACTCTATCTTCTAGGTTATTCATTCCTCTCTTATTTCATTTATTGAGCCCTTTATTTCTGCCATGTTATTTCTGTGTTAAGGGCCTTACTCATGTCTTCTACTCTTTTCTCAATTTCAGTGAGTTATCCGTATGATCGTTGCTTTAAATACTCCATCAGGCATTTTACTTATATCTGTTTTGCTTAGATCTCTGGCTATCGCCTTGTCCTGTTCTTTCATTTGGTATATATTTCTCTGTCTTCTCATTTTGTCTAAGTCTCTGTGCCTCTTTTTCTGTGTTAGGAAAGTCAGTTACATCTTCTGTTCTTGAGACTAATGGCCCTGTGGAGAAGAAGTCTTACAGTGCCCTGCTGTGTAGTGTCCTGTTTCCCAGGGCCTAGTACTTCTGGGAGTGTCTCCAATGTTGCTGCATGTGCTCTGCTCTTTTGTTCTGGATGCTTTGTCTTTCAGGCCAATCATCTGCAGAGGCTCTCCTTACGGTGTTGTGGGCAGTGTTTGGCCCCTGGCGAGTTTTAATGAGATGGACTTTGATTTGTTTATAAAATGAGAACTGTTGCTACCAACACCAGAACTGAGGCTCCACAAAACTCCCAAGTTGGGAGATGCATTTGAGTAGGGGTTTGCTCCAATTGACCAGGGCAGGGGGCCTGCCAAGCTGAGACTGAGGCAAGTGGGATTGGGAAGGGTAGTTCTACCAGAGTGTGGGGGATTGGGGCTTCATATAAGGAAGCTAGGTAGTGAGCATTAGTGCGGCCCTGGTTCCCACAGGTGGTCTTGTGCTTATGCTAAGGAGAAGGAGAGGAAAAAGGTACAAGCCAGTTCTTTTGTTCCTGGTAGGGTCTCTCCATGAACGCTGCCTCTCTGGGATGTACTCCAAGATGAGCAAAAAACCTCCCCACTCTGTGCCCCAGGTACTCTTTAGATTTCTCTTTCCTTGCTCTATGTCATGCATTGTTTCCCTACCTTCTCTCTAGGAACAGTGCAATGTCCTTGGGACTCTATTCCAGCCAAGTCTGCTGACCCTGAAATCTCTATGTTTTTAAGTTGTGCTGGTTGCCAAAAGTCATGAAATTCAGTCCCCTCTTACTTTCCATGCCGATTGTTATGGGGATTTATTTTCCCGTTGTGTTCCCCGGTGTGCTAGCCTGTCTCTTGCCCTTCTCCACAACCTCATCCCCCTCCCCACTGCAGCAGCCATAATCCATTTCTCTCCCAAACTGCATCTCCCATCTTCTTTGATGTGGCCTCTTTTCTATCTTTAGTTGTGAAGTTGTTTTTCCAGTTTTCAGGTCAATTTTGGTATATTTAGGAGATCTGATAGTTATCTAGTTGTATTCATGGAATGAGGCAAACCTAAGGTCCTGCTACTCTACCGCCATCATCCAACCTTCTCATTTGGTTCAGTTTGAGTTTATATTACAATATAATTATAATTTTATATGTAAACTTCAGCATATATTTCATGGTGATTAATTTTTTTAAAAAATTTTCTTTAAAAAATACTTTTTACTCCTTATTTAGACCTAGAGTTAGCAATAATAGGTAGAATTAGCCAATATATCATAACAGCTCCAATAAGAATAACTTCATTACATAAATGTTTAAACAACATGCTGAATTTTATTGCAATATTATTACAATACCTTCCTAATGTGCTTCCACCTTGCTTTCCTTCAGTGCATTATCAGTCCAGCAAACAATCATCGTACTAAAATTATAAATAAGACCATGACAATTTTCTGTTCAAAACTCTCTAAAGTCTCCCTATCTTGCTCATAGGAAATAAAAACCCTTTTGATTGTCTTTGAGGTCTGATGAAAGCAGCCCTCCAGCACCTCCTGTGCCAAGTATCACTATGGCCCTCCAGCTACAAATGCATTCTTCTTTGTCTGCCTTGCATCACTGGAGTAGGTCCTTATAGGTTTTCTCCTGGCACAATACCCTGCTTTGTTAGCAGAGGGCACTGCAGGGGGAAAGGGCTTCTCCTCCTGGTTGTGGTGTTTGATCTTGCTCTCAAAACTCAGCTGCCAGTCTTGTGCAGAAGACCCAGAGATGCCTACTCTCCAGTGTTTTATTGGCATCCCTGTGCATGCCTTCAGCTCCATCTGAAGTTTGTCACTGAATTTCTGTTATCTAGGGAACTATGTCATACCTTCTTAATGACATCTGAATCTGTGCCTTTGTTGGAAATGGGGGAGAATCATCCAACTTTATTCCTTCCTGGGGTACTGTGACTCAGTGCTATAGGTGTTGGCTATCTTTAAATCTTCTATTCACATATCCTTTAGTGTTCTCTCTACATCTTAGCAGGTAATCTCCCTTTCACTAGTTAATGATTTGTAAACTTCCCCGTTTAAAAAAAAAAAAACCTGTATGACAAAAATGAGTTGCATTTCTATACACCAATAAGAACATTATGAAAAGGAAATTAAGAAAACAACCCCACTTATAATAACATCAAATAAATAAAAGACTTAATAATAAGCTTAACATTAGAGATGAGAGACTGGTATACTGAAAGCTGCAAAAGTTGCTGAAGGAAATTAAAGAGAAAATAAATGAGAGACATCTCATGTCCATGGACTGAAATCATATTTCCCAGTTTTTAAAATAAGCAATCCGGATATTCATCCACTCTTAAAATTTTGAAATTAGACATAGGACTTAAATTGTTAAAATTCCCGTACTCCACAAAGCAATCTACAAATCCAATGCATTTCCTATCGAAGTTCTAGTGGTGGTTTTTTGTTTTTGTTTTTGTTTTTGTTTTTTTTTTGCAGGAATAGAAAAAAAATCCTAAAATAGACATGGAAGTTCAAGGGACCCCAAATAGCCAAAACACTATTGAAAAAGAACAAAGTTGGAAGCATCATACTTCCTGGTTTCAAAACATATTACAAAGCTACAGTAATCAATGTGGTAATGGCATAAAGATAGACATATAGACCAATGGAACAGAATAGAGAACCCATAAATAAACTGTTCTATATATGGTCAAATGATCTTCAACAAGAGTGTCAAGACAACATAATGGGAAAAGTATAGTCCTTTTAACAAATGGTGTTAGTAAAATTCCATATCCACATGCAAAAAGATGAAGAAATGAGTGCTGCATCTCAACTGCAGTAGGCCCTTAGATAGGAGGTTAGGCTATCTCTTCCACTTGACAAGAGCCATTACCAATATTGTTTAGGCAAAAATATTTAACAAATTTTGGAATCATCTATCTTTCTCCTTCAGATTGGGCTTTGACAGCGATTAAAAGGGAAAGTGTCAATATTTTGTGGCAATTCTGATGTGAGGTGCTCACCCTTTGTCCCCATCTGTATGTTCTTCGTTGTAACCCCAACAGAGAAAGAAATGATGGGATTTGCTCTTTCCATGGGTGATCTCTACTGGCAAATATTAATTTAATGATCTGTTCTAGAATGTTCCTGGGGATTGGTTTCATGCTTACAGGTTCATAATTTCCAAAATTCATCCTTATACTTAAGTAAACTAACAGGATCTTTGCCCTTCCCCTTCCCCTTGTAACACTGCTATGATTTCCTATGAGTTAACATAACAATATGACTTTGAAATTATATTTTCCATTTTTTAAAATAAACAACCTGGATGTTCATCCATTCTTAATTTAAGAGCTTGCTAAAATATATGAAGTAAAAATTCCAATATGTAATATCCCATATAAAATACAAAAACATCTATAATCCTCAATTACTTATCATTTAAAAAAAACATTAGATTATTTTTCTTAAAGGTGCCAAGTAATCATAAACCCCAATAATCAACTTCAAGATACTAATTTTGCTTAAAATCCATGGTAAGCTGACCTTATGTGAGGCAATCTAGAACTGTTTTGTACGCTTGCTCTATTTGTGTGCCTCGGTGAGTCCTCACATTTTCTAAGAAACAGAAAGGCAAAAATAAGGCTAAAATCAGCCAGTGGTAATTGGGCCTTCCTGATCACTGTCTGCCCTGTGCAAGTAAGTGTTCTGAGACCCTGTACTTATACATGTCTGCCATATAAGAAAATTCAACCACCAGGTCCCAAGCCAAAGATGTATTACTCTAAGTTATATTAGCAGTTATGACACATCATCCTTTCTTGTCCAAATTTCCCCCATTTGTACTTTCAGAAGTTGGCTTTGTGCCTCTGCATAACATGTCAGGGCCAAAAAGTTGCTCTGAGCTCATCTGATCTGGAAAGATAAGATAACCTGTCAGATTTGGATTTTGCTGCCTTTACAGAATGTGTATGTAGAAATGAGTGGCACCAGTGAGAGTTCAAAAAAATTTTTTCCAATAAATGAGAGACTCTGAAAGGTGAAAAGTTGAACGTGTGAAATGGCAGGGTTTAAAGAGCTCATGCCCAGCATTTGGCTTTTAACCCAGTTCCGGGAGTTCACACTGAATAATCACTGGATTCAGTGGGAGGATTACAACAATGCCCCTCATTTCAAATGGCCGTTAGTTGTGAGAGAGCAGGAGCCAAGGGTAACTTCTTTAGAGCATATTTCTTCAAGGGATATGTCAGAAGACAGACAGAAAGAGAGAGAGAGTAGGTAGAAAGGGTGAGTATTGAGACGAAAAGGGGAGGTTGTGAAAGAAGGAAGGAAGGAAATTAAGTTTGATGATCAGCAGTGAGTAATTTAGTCTTTTAAACAATTTGTTTTGTTTTGTTTTGTTAATGGGCGTTCAAATATATGCAAATACAGATTAAAAAAATACTGCTACATAAACTAAAGTCATTTTTGGAGACCTGGTGAAGCACACTATTTTAGCAGGAAGTTTAATTCCACTATCATAAATTAAAAAGCATCAAGGTCTTGTATTCACTTGCCCTTGGTTGATCTGTGATTGCAGAACAACTGTGATATAAAACGATGCCCTCAAACATATGTGCTGTAAAGTGGTAAGATCAAGTTCACAAAGAAACACACTTTATAATGATTGAGTTTGCAATCCACAATATCATGAATACGCACTGTATAGCAAAGCACTAACATAAAGTAAGATCCACAGGAAATGCAAGAAGAAATATGCAGAAATTCACTGATGGTAGAAGACAGTTCACTTTAGATCAAAATGATAAACACACACATACACACACAGAAGATCTAAACAACAAATAATGAAGTAATTACTGTGTATCAGACTATATCCTAAAATCAGAGTATAACTCTTTTTTTTCCAGATGACACAAAGTAAGTCACAAAAATTGACCCTTGCCAGCCAGAAAGGAGACCTCAATACATATTTTTAAATTAAAAGGTAAAAATAACATTTTCTGATCATAATACAATAAAAAGAGAAACTAATAATTTAGAAGCTAAAAACAAATAAACCTACCATCTATAATCATTTTTAAAAATCTTAATTCTTCAGTTATTGAAAAATAAAAATAGAATATTTAAAAAGGAATATGTATCAAATGCTATTGGAACAATTAAAGCAGTGCCCAGAGGAAATAGTAGCTTTAGATACATATATTAATAAACAGAGAATATGGAAGATAAGCAAATTCAACATACAGTGTAAAGAGCTTGGAAAAAAACACAACAGAGTGAATTTAAAGAATGCAGAAAGAACGAATTAGTACAAATAAAAGCAAAGGATAAATTAAAAAACAGAAAGCAGTAATACCAATAAATGACCCAAGTATTGGTTTCGGTAAAACTCACATCAAAATACATTTGAGGAGAGAAATGCAAATATGAAAAATTGGAAATGGAAATGCAAATACAGAGTAATTAAAAATTTTTATGTTTATTTATTTTTGAGAGAGAGATACAGAGTGTGAGCGGGCGAGGGGCAGAGAGAATGGGAGACACAGAATTCGAAGGAGGCTCCAGGCTTTGAGCTGTCAGCACAGAGCCTGATGTGGGGCTAGAACTCACAAACCATGAGATCATGGCCTGAGCCAAAGTCAGACACTTAACTGACTGAGCCACCCAGACACTCCTAAAAAATTTTTTTTAAGTAAGCTGTGCACCCAATGTGGTGCTCAAGCTCACAACGCTGAGATCAAGAGTTAGATACTCTACTGACTGAGCCAGCCAGATGACCTAAGTTTTTTAAATTATAAGAAGTTAATTTTAAAAGTTCATACAAATACATGTGTATTAATTATCAAAATTGGCCCCCAAATTGAAAAGTCCACTCATATCAATTAACACTGAAGAAATAAGGTTACTACAGATCTGCTCTGTAAAACGCACCAAGTCTGGACAGTTGCACATAATTCTACCAAATCTATTTAACTGGTTTCTCAGAGCATTCATATTTTTTTGTACAAGAGCATATCATTGATAACAAAACTTCCCAAACATTATCACATAACAGAAAACTACAGGCTTATCTCACAAAAACTATATACAAAGCTGTACAAACAGAGAAAATGGCCCCACCAAACCAGTGTGCACTGTGGACACTGAGATAGCATCTGTGGTGACTGTGTGGTTCTTTGTTGTCCATCACACTCTGAAGCAATGTCTGGCACTCTGATAGAGCCAGAGGTGACACCCCAAGGTAGGGATCCTGGCTTTTATGCCACGTTACTAAATAAGCACCAGCCCCTTGCCTGGTGTGATCAGGAACCAATATACAATATCAGTATAGTGCAGTGGAACCTTGGCTCCAGTTCTAGCCTGTCAGACCAAGGTTCATGAACTGGAGAGGGGATGCATCAGACCCTCCTCTGGTGAGAAAAGAATTGGAGTTCAAACCCTGCGGCTACAGCGATGTGAAGGTAACAGCAGGATATACCTTATCAATATTCAGATTTGGGCAAATGCCAGCCCCTATTCTAGCATGATCAGGAGCCAGGATCTGGGCCCTGCAGTTGACCAGAATTTATGCCTTATACGCTGAACTGTAGCTACTTTACAGGTAACTTTAGAGAAGCTCTTTTTTTAGAGGCCAGGTTTCCAGAGATCTTGGACAAATTAATCCTTACTGCTCAATTAGTAAATAGAACCCAGAAAAATATTGAAAGAATAATGTGCCACAACCAGGTAGGCTTATCCCAAGAATTCAAGGATGTGATGCACCTAGGTGGTTCAGTTGGTTATGCGTCTGACTTCAGCCCAAGTCATGATCTCATGAGTTGTGAGTTTGAGCCCCACATCGTGCTCCATGCCGACAGTGCAGAGCTTGCTTGGGATTCTATCTCTCCCTCTCTTTCTGCCCCTCCCTCGATCTCTCTCTCTCTCTCTCTCAAAAGTAAATAAATAAACTTAAATACATGAATAAATAAACAAACTAACTAAAAAAAAGAATTTAAGGATGGTTTAATAATAGGAAATCTATTAATATTATTCACCACAAAAAATGTCAAGAAAACTTATATGATTTCCATAGAAAATTTAAAAATTGTCAAGATCTTAAATCCATTCTCGATTTTTTTTTTTAATTTTTTTTTCAACGTTTTTATTTATTTTTGGGACAGAGAGAGACAGAGCATGAACGGGGGAGGGGCAGAGAGAGAGGGAGACACAGAATCGGAAACAGGCTCCAGGCTCCGAGCCATCAGCCCAGAGCCTGACGCGGGGCTCGAACTCACGGACCGCGAGATCGTGACCTGGCTGAAGTCGGACGCTTAACCGACTGCGCCACCCAGGCGCTCCCCATTCTCGATTTTAACAATAATAATTTAGAAGGAGATAAATTCTTTGATCAGGAGATTCTTTTGTAAGAAGATACAGAAACAATAGATGTACTTTATCATTATTATTTAGAATTACTCTATGGACATTAGAAATTCAATTAGATGAGAAAAAGAAATAAAGACATAAATATTGAAAATTGGAAAGCATAATTATCACTTGCAGATGATACTAGGAAGCCTAACAAAGTCAATCTAAAAGTATTAAAAACTATAATAGAATTCAACAAAATGGTTATGTAGATAATGTTTATAATAAGCAAATTTTTAAAAGATGATGAAAGAAAAGACCTCATTGTCAAAGTAATGATAAATACGAAGAATATAATGAATAAGAAAGTTGCAAGACCTAAATGCTACTGAAGGACAGAAACAAAGACTTGAACAAATGAAAAGGCATTTTTCCCTAAATTAATCTATAAATTTAACATAGTCCCAATAAAAATGCCAACGAATTTCTTTGTACAAAATAAATTAATTTTTAAAATTAATGTGAAAAACAAGCATAGCCAAGAATTTATAAGCGAGTTAACACAACTTGCCATTGAAACATATTAATTACAATATGGCACATAAATGTATAGATTAATGAAATAGAATAGAATATCCAAAACTAGAACAAGATAAATACAAAAACACAGTGTTTGGAAATTGTAGCATTTAAAATCAATGGTGAAGGTTCCGGAAGATGGCGGTGTAGGAGGATGCTGGGCTCACCGCACGTCCTGCTGATCACTTAGATTCCACCTATACCTGCCTAAATAACCCAGAAAACCGCCAGAGGATTAGCAGAACGGAGTCTCCGGAGCCAAGCGCAGACGACAGGCCCACGGAAGAGGGTAGGAAGGGCGGCGAGGCGGTGCGCGCTCCACGGACTGGCGGGAGGGAGCCGGGGTGGAGGGGCGGCTCGCCGGCCAAGCAGAGCCCCCGAGTCTGCCTGGCAAAAGCGGAGGGGCCGGACGGACTGTGTTCCGACAGCAAGCGCGACTTAGCGTCTGGGAGGTCATAAGTTAACAGCTCCGCTCAGAAAGCGGGAAGGCTGGAGGACAAAGGGAGGGAGAGCTGCTGAGCCCCTGGACGGCAGAGCTCAGCTTGGCGGGGAACAAAGGCGCTCGCCAGCGCCATCTCCCCCGCCCATCCCCCAGCCAAAATCCCAAAGGGAACCAGTTCCTGCCAGGGAACTTGCTCGCTCCACGCAAACACCCAACTCTGTGCTTCTGCAGAGCCAAACCTCCTGCAGCGGATCTGACTCCCTCCCGCTGCCACAGGGCCCCTCCTGAAGT
>NW_026057581.1:24566019-24622883 GCF_023721935.1 Panthera uncia
GAGGAGCTGAAAAGCGCTTTAAACGAAATGCAAAACAAAATGGAAACCACGATGGCTCGGCTTGAAGAGGCAGAGGAGAGAATAGGTGAACTAGAAGATAAAGTTATGGAGAAAGAGGAAGCTGAAAGAAAGAGAGATAAAAAAATCCAGGAGTATGAGGGGAAAATTAGAGAACTAAGTGATACACTAAAAAGAAATAATATACGCATAATTGGTATCCCAGAGGAGGAAGAGAGAGGGAAAGGTGCTGAAGGGGTACTTGAAGAAATCATAGCTGAAAACTTCCCTGAACTGGGGAAGGAAAAAGGCATTGAAATCCAAGAGGCACAGAGAACTCCCTTCAGACGTAACTTGAATCGATCTTCTGCACGACATATCATAGTGAAACTGGCAAAATACAAGGATAAAGAGAAAATTCTGAAAGCAGCAAGGGATAAACGTGCCCTCACATATAAAGGGAGACCTATAAGACTCGTGACTGATCTCTCCTTTGAAACTTGGCAGGCCAGAAAGGCTTGGCACGATATCTTCAGTGTGCTAAACAGAAAAAATATGCAGCCGAGAATCCTTTATCCAGCAAGTCTGTCATTTAGAATAGAAGGAGAGATAAAGGTCTTCCCAAACAAACAAAAACTGAAGGAATTTGTCACCACGAAACCAGCCCTACAAGAGATCCTAAGGGGAATCCTGTGAGACAAAGTACCAGAGACATCACTACAAGCATAAAACATACAGACATCACAATGACTCTAAACCCGTATCTTTCTATAATAACACTGAATGTAAATGGATTAAATGCGCCAACTAAAAGACATAGGGTATCAGAATGGATAAAAAAACAAGACCCATCTATTTGCTGTCTACAAGAGACTCATTTTAGATCTGAGGACACCTTTAGATTGAGAGTGAGGGGATGGAGAACTATTTATCATGCTACTGGAAGCCAAAAGAAAGCTGGAGTAGCCATACTTATATCAGACAAACTAGACTTTAAATTAAAGGCTGTAACAAGAGATGAAGAAGGGCATTATATAATAATCACAGGGTCTATCCATCAGGAAGAGCTAACAATTATAAACGTCTATGCGCCGAATACCGGAGCCCCCAGATATATAAAACAATTACTCATAAACATAAGCAACCTTATTGATAAGAATGTGGTCATTGCAGGGGACTTTAACACCCCACTTACAGAAAGGGATAGATCATCTAGACACACAGTCAATAAAGAAACAAGGGGCCTGAATGATACATTGGATCAGATGGACTTGACAGATATATTTAGAACTCTGCATCCAAAAGCAACAGAATATACTTTCTTCTCGAGTGCACATGGAACATTCTCCAAGATAGATCATATACTGGGTCACAAAACAGCCCTTCATAAGTTTACAAGAATTGAAATTATACCATGCATACTTTCAGACCACAATGCTATGAAGCTTGAAATCAACCACAGGAAAAAGTCTGGAAAACCTCCAAAAGCATGGAGGTTAAAGAACACCCTACTAACGAATGAGTGGGTCAACCAGGCAATTAGAGAAGAAATTAAAAAATATATGGAAACAAACGAAAATGAAAATACAACAATCCAAACGCTTTGGGATGCAACGAAGGCAGTCCTGAGAGGAAAATACATTGCAATCCAGGCCTATCTCAAGAAACAAGAAAAATCCCAAATACAAAATCTAACAGCACACCTAAAGGCAATAGAAGCAGAACAGCAAAGGCAGCCTAAACCCAGCAGAAGAAGAGAAATAATAAAGATCAGAGCAGAAATAAACAATATAGAATCTAAAAAAACTGTAGAGCAGATCAACGAAACCAAGAGTTGGTTTTTTGAAAAAATAAACAAAATTGACAAACCTCTAGCCAGGCTTCTCAAAAAGAAAAGGGAGATGACCCAAATAGATAAAATCATGAATGAAAATGGAATTATTACAACCAATCCCTCAGAGATACAAGCAATTATCAGGGAATACTATGAAAAATTATATGCCAACAAATTGGACAACCTGGAAGAAATGGACAAATTCCTAAACACCCGCACTCTTCTAAAACTCAATCAGGAGGAAATAGAAAGCTTGAACAGACCCATAACCAGCAAAGAAATTGAATCGGTTATCAAAAATCTCCCAACAAATAAGAGCCCAGGACCAGATGGCTTCCCAGGGGAGTTCTACCAGACGTTTAAAGCAGAGATAATACCTATCCTTCTCAAGCTATTCCAAGAAATAGAAAGGGAAGGAAAACTTCCAGACTCATTCTATGAAGCCAGTATTACTTTGATTCCTAAACCAGACAGAGACCCAGTAAAAAAAGAGAACTATAGGCCAATATCTCTGATGAATATGGATGCAAAAATTCTCAATAAGATACTAGCAAATCGAATTCAACAACATATAAAAAGAATTATTCACCATGATCAAGTGGGATTCATTCCTGGGATGCAGGGCTGGTTCAACATTCGCAAATCGATCAACATGATACATCACATTAACAAAAAAAAAAAGAGAAGAACCATATGATCCTGTCAACCGATGCAGAAAAGGCCTTTGACAAAATCCAGCACCCTTTCTTAATAAAAACCCTTGAGAAAGTCGGGATAGAAGGAACATACTTAAAGATCATAAAGGCCATTTATGAAAAGCCCACAGCTAACATCATCCTCAACGGGGAAAAACTGAGAGCTTTTTCCCTGAGATCAGGAACACAACAGGGATGCCCACTCTCACTGCTGTTGTTTAATATAGTGCTGGAAGTTCTAGCATCAGCAATCAGACAACAAAAGGAAATCAAAGGCATCAAAATTGGCAAAGATGAAGTCAAGCTTTCGCTTTTTGCAGATGACATGATATTATACATGGAAAATCCGATAGACTCCACCAAAAGTCTGCTAGAACTGATACATGAATTCAGCAAAGTTGCAGGATACAAAATCAATGTACAGAAATCAGTTGCATTCTTATACACTAAGAATGAAGCAACAGAAAGACAAATAAAGAAACTGATCCCATTCACAGTGGCACCAAGAAGCATAAAATACCTAGGAATAAATCTAACCAAAGATGTAAAAGATCTGTATGCTGAAAACTATAGAAAGCTTATGCAGGTAATTGAAGAAGATATAAAGAAATGGAAAGACATTCCCTGCTCATGGATTGGAAGAATAAATATTGTCAAAATGTCAATACTACCCAAAGCTATCTACACATTCAATGCAATCCCAATCAAAATTGCACCAGCATTCTTCTTGAAACTAGAACAAGCAATCCTAAAATTCATATGGAATCACAAAAGGCCCCGAATAGCCAAAGTAATTTTGAAGAAGAAGACCAAAGCAGGAGGCATCACAATCCCAGACTTTAGCCTCTACTACAAAGCTGTCATCATCAAGACAGCATGGTATTGGCACAAAAACAGACACATAGACCAATGGAATAGAATAGAAACCCCAGAACTAGACCCACAAACGTATGGCCAACTAATCTTTGACAAAGCAGGAAAGAACATCCAATGGAAAAAAGACAGTCTCTTTAACAAATGGTGCTGGGAGAACTGGACAGCAACATGCAGAAGGTTGAAACTAGACCACTTTCTCACACCATTCACAAAAATAAACTCAAAATGGATAAAGGACCTGAATGTGAGACAGGAAACCATCAAAACCTTAGAGGAGAAAGCAGGAAAAGACCTCTCTGACCTCAGCCGTAGCAATCTCTTACTCGGCACATCCCCAAAGGCAAGGGAATTAAAAGCAAAAGTGAATTACTGGGACCTTATGAAGATAAAAAGCTTCTGCACAGCAAAGGAAACAACCAACAAAACTAAAAGGCAACCAACAGAATGGGAAAAGATATTTGCAAATGACACATCGGACAAAGGGCTAGTATCCAAAATCTATAAAGAGCTCATCAAACTCCACACCCAAAAAACAAATAACCCAGTGAAGAAATGGGCAGAAAACATGAATAGACACTTCTCTAAAGAAGACATCCGGATGGCCAACAGGCACATGAAAAGATGTTCAACGTCGCTCCTCATCAGGGAAATACAAATCAAAACCACACTCAGATACCACCTCACGCCAGTCAGAGTGGCCAAAATGAAGAAATCAGGAGACTATAGATGCTGGAGAGGATGTGGAGAAACGGGAACCCTCTTGCACTGTTGGTGGGAATGCAAATTGGTGCAGCCGCTCTGGAAAGCAGTGTGGAGGTTCCTCAGAAAATTAAAAATAGACCTACCCTATGACCCAGCAATAGCACTGCTAGGAATTTATCCAAGGGATACAGGAGTACTGATGCATAGGGGCACTTGTACCCCAATGTTTATAGCAGCACTCTCAACAATAGCCAAATTATGGAAAGAGCCTAAATGTCCATCAACTGATGAATGGATAAAGAAATTGTGGTTTATATACACAATGGAATACTACGTGGCAATGAGAAAAAATGAAATATGGCCTTTTGTAGCAACGTGGATGGAACTGGAGAGTGTGATGCTAAGTGAAATAAGCCATACAGAGAAAGACAGATACCATATGGTTTCACTCTTATGTGGATCCTGAGAAACGTAACAGAAACCCATGGGGGAGGGGAAGGAAAAAAAAAAAAAAAGAGGTTAGAGTGGGAGAGAGCCAAAGCATAAGAGACTGTTAAAAACTGAGAACAAACTGAGGGTTGATGGGGGGTGGGAGGGAGGGCAGGGTGGGTGATGGGTATTGAGGAGGGCACCTTTTGGGATGAGCACTGGGTGTTGTATGGAAACCAATTTGACAGTAAATTTCATATATTAAAAAATAAAATAAATAAATAAATAAATAAATAAAAAATAAAAAATAAAAAAATAAAATCAATGGTGAAAAGATGGATTACTTATTAACAGAACAACTACACAATCACTTATTAAAATAGTAAGGTTAAATAACTATTTTGTGGGGCGCCTGGGTGGCGCAGTCGGTTAAGCGTCCGACTTCAGCCAGGTCACGATCTCGCGGTCCGTGAGTTCGAGCCCCGCGTCAGGCTCTGGGCTGATGGCTCGGAGCCTGGAGCCTGTTTCTGATTCTGTGTCTCCCTCTCTCTCTGCCCCTCCCCCGTTCATGCTCTCTCTCTCTCTCTGTCCCAAAAATAAATAAAAAACGTTGAAAAAAAATTAAAAAAAAAATAACTATTTTGTATCTTGCATGAGACAGCTACCAAGATGTGAATGCAAAAGAAAAATTCTTGAGGTAAAAGTGCTACTCCAGTGAATCATGAAGAAAGTGAATGCCAATTAATCATAAGAAAGTGAAATGGTGCCCAGAAATAAAGCTATGTTTATATGGTCAATTAACCTATGACAAAGGAGGCAAGAACATACAGTGAAAAGAGTCTCTTTAACAAATAGTGCTGGAAAAACTGGACAGCGACATGTAGAAAAATGAAACTGACCACTTTCTTACACCATACACAACTATAAGCTCAAAATGGATTAAAGACACATATGTGAGACCCCAAACCATAAAACTCTAAGAAAAAAACATAGGCAGTGATTTCTTTGACATTTGCCATCAAAACATTTCTCTAGATACATCTCCTTGGGCAAAGGAAACAAAAGCAAAAATAAACTATTGGGATGACACTGAAATTTTAAAAAAGCTTTATATAGTGAAGAAGGCCATCAATAAAACAAAAAGGCAACCCACTAAATGAGAGAAGATATTTGCAAATGATATATCTGGTTAATAGGTTAATATCCAAAATATATTAAAATATATAAAACTCAACAACAAAAAATAAAGAAAGAATCCAATTAAATATGAGCAGACCTGAACAGACATTTTTCCAAAGAAGACATATAGATGGTCAACAGGCACATAAAAAGATACTCAGCAGCCCTAATCATCAGGGAAATGCAAATCAAAACCACAATGAATTATCACCTTATGCTTATCAGAATGGCTAGAATAAAAAACAAAAATACAACAACAACAAAAGAAAACAAGAAATATCAAGTGTTGGCAAGGATGTGGAGAGAAAGAAACCCTCATGCGCTGGGGGTAGGAATACAAATTGGTGTAGCCACTCTGGAAAACAGTGTGGAGGTTCCTCAAAAAATTAAAAATAGAATAACCATATGATCCAGTAATTCTACTACCAGGTATTTAATCTCCAAAAATGAAAACACTAATTCAAAAAGATATACACATCCCTATGTTCATTGCAGCATTATTTATAACAGCCAAGATACGGAGGCAACACAAGTGTCCATCCATAGATGAACATAGATGAATGGATAAAAAAGATGTGGTGTATATATTCAAAGGACTGTTACTCAGGTACACACACAAAGTGAAATTTTGCCATTTGCAACTACATGGATGGACCTGGAGGGTATAAAGTTAAGTGAAATAAGTCAGACAGAGAAAGACAAATACCATATGATTGCACTCATGTGTGGAATTTAAGAAACAAATGAATAGACAAAAAAAGAGGTGTAAAGAAAAGACTGACATACAGAGAATTAGTGGTTGGCAGAAGGGAGGTGGGTTGGCAATGGTTGACATAGATAAAGGAGATTAAAAATACACTTATTGTGGGCCACCTGGGTGGCTCAGTCAGTTAGGCATCCAACTTTTGATTTCAGTTCAGGTCATGATCTCACAGTCGTGGGATAGAGCCCTGTGTCAAGCCCCACGTTGACAGCATGGGGCCTGCTTGGGATTCTATCTCTCCTCTCTCTGTGCCCCTTTTCTGATTATGCATGCACTCTCTCTCTAGCTCTCTCAAAATAAACATTAAAAAATACACTTACTGTGATGAATACTGAGTAATGTATAGAGTTGTTGAATCATTATATTGCATATCAGAAACTAATATAACACTGTATGTTAATTATACTTTAATTAAAAAAAATAGCAAAACAACCTTATTGCTGATATGCAGAAAGTTTTAGTGGTCTTGATAGATGAAATCAGCCACAACATTCCCTTAAGCCAAACCCTAATCCAGAGCAAGGCCCTAACTCTCTTCAATTCCATGATGGCTGAGAGGTGAGGAGGCTGCAGAAGAGAATTTGGAAGCTAGCAGAGATTGGTTCATGAGGTGTAAGGACAGAAGCTATCTCCGTAACATCAAAGTGCTAGGTGAAGCAGCAAGTGCTGATGTAGAAGCTGCAGCAAATTATCCAGAAGATCTAGCCAAGATAATGAAAGTAACTACACAGATTTAAGTGTAGATGAAACAGTCTTATATTGGAAGAAGATGCCATCTAGGACTCGCACAATTGAGAAGAGAAGTGACGCCTGGTTTTAAAGCCTCAGAAGACAGGTGAAGCTTTGAGGCGTATTAGGGGCTAATGCTCCTGGTTACTTAAAATTGAAACCAATGCTCATTTGCCACTCCAAAAATTGTAGGGCCCTTAAGAATTATGCCAAGTCTACTCTGCCTGAGCCCTATACATGGAACAAAAAAGCCTGGTGACAGAACTTCTGTTTACAATATGGTTTACTAAATATTTTAAGCCCACCTTGGAGACCTACCACTCAGGAAAAATGATTCCTTTCAAGATATTACTAATAGTTTATGTATATATTATTTGTTTATGTACATGTTGTTTTATTTTGTGCTGAACCACTGGAAAATATGTCATAGACATCATGCCACTTTACCCTGAAGTACTTGCATGCATTTTTCCATATAATCACAACCCCAGTTTTACACCTAAGAAAATTAGCAGTAAGTTCATAATACCATTAGTAAATAGTCCGTTTACAAATTTATCAAACTGTCCCAAAATACATTTCTATATCTATATTGTGTTTCTTTATATTAAATTCAGGATCTAATCAAGTTTCATACATTTCACTCAGCCGATTATCTCTTTTGTCTCTTTTCATGTGGAAGAGTTCAACCTCCTCTCTCCATGTTTTTGAAGTTTTCTTGTAGAATATTTACATTATTGTTTACTTATGGGTAGAGGAAATGTAATATTTTCTGAAATGTATTAATGGGTTTTTCCTCCCTTTGGCACTTTTAGAATTTATGTGTCACAACAGGAATCAGGACTCTTACAGAGGGATTTTAAAAAGAAAGCTTTAATATTCCACTTGTGACATCCAATATATACATATTTTTCTCAGTCCAGAGCAAAACATAACCTGGAAATATAGATTTGTCAAGAAAAAAAAAGAATTTCTAAATCCTGTACCTATCCTTTTAATACATCATTGAACAAATCTGAAAGACTCAGATCATAACATTTTTTCCATGGTGTTGGAAGGAAGCCCATTCTAAACATGGGGAAGAGGCCATGAGGCTAACAACCCAAAAGAAGAAGGGATCTAGAGAAAGGGGAAGGTCAGCCCTAGAGACTGAGGAAGGAAAAGAAGATTGGGATGGAGTGATAGGGTTCATCACTAAAGCCCTTTTCTTCCACCCTAAGGGCTGCAAATTGGGGAGAGGGGGAAAGGAGAGAGGAGTTTAGAAACATCCAAATAGATGAAAGGATGTTGAGAATAGAGAGAATCTAGCCTTTCTCCATCTTTGGGACTCTGAGAGAAGTCCCCAGCGCCAACTCTAGGTCACTTGATTCAAGTAAAGGTATTACCAGGACGTGCCAGATAAGATGAACAGATTAAGTGTAAGTCTCCAATTCTCTTTTGGCTCCTAGTGATGTGCATGGCCCCCAAGAGTTCCCATGTGTCTCACTAAGTGAAGAAAAGGGGGACTAAGGGACTGGCAAGAGACTGGCTAGAAGGGGGTTACTGTGGTGGAGGCTGAATGGCCCCTGGCTGGGGGTTGCAGTGGGACCACCTAGAGCTGACTGTGAAGGGATCTGAAGCCAGAAGGACCACTATAACAAAGGGAAGTGGCTAATGCTCCAAGAACCACCGGAAGTCCTGCCTGGACCAGGGCGATGCCACAGGCTCCATAGGTTCCCAGCCCTGACCTTCAACCTTGGAGGCCAGCAGTTCACCTAGTGAGCAAGCTGATGAAAGCCTCCCTGCAGAAAAGCCAGAGGGCAGCACCAGGGCCCCACATGTGAGTCTGAGCCTTCTCTGTCACTCTGGGGCCATGTAAACTCTTTCCTGAATAACCAGACACCATCCTGGAGAGACAAAAGGTAAGCCCTTTCAGGTTTGAAAACTTGAACATTGACCCCAAAGATACCTGGGTATCAAAAAAAATCCTGTTTAACTTATTGAATTTAAATAAATTTAAATTGGAAATGGGCAAAAGTTTGCTTTTTTCCCCTGCCATCTATAAAATTCTTATAAGGAGGATCAAAACAGTTATAGAAAAATGAAGAATATTTTCTCTACCTACCTCAATGCAGTCTTTTTTTGTGATGGTAATATATATGTTCATACATGTGAGGGAAAATATAAAAACAAAAAAAAAGCAAAAATTATCTTTAGTACCTTCAACCTTCAGTTTCTCAACTCCTCATTCTACCTCTTCACTTCTACTCATGAGTGTTCCCACACCCTCATCCTGTCTCTTGAAGGCCCAACTAGATCTGACTTCAGTAAGCACTGTCCCAGCTTTCTTTTCTTACTAAGTCCCTGCTTCAATTGTTCAGATAACCTGAAGTCTCCTCAATGGCCCGAGGCATCTATATCACAGAAGGAAGTGATATGACAAACCTGGTTACTAACACCTATGATGTAGGATAAATGACTGATAGGTCCTTAATATATAATGTGGGCAAGGATTCTTTGCAAAATAAGAGAAAATGCCTAGAGTTGTAACCCAAAGAGGAAGTTTTCAGCAGGGGAATTTCAGAAGTCATGGCTATTAGTTGGGTCCTCCAACCAACTAGTGCCCAGTATTCATATCTCATAGATTGCTAGGTTAGCCAGTGTCCACATAGGAGGCAGATGGCAATTTAAAGGGTTTAACTGGAAAGGTTTTAATGAAGAGGTTACTTACAGAGGTTTGGACAGATTAAAGGGGAAGCCAGGTATACCAGAAACAACAGTAGGAAGCCACTCCCATCTAAAAGGTAAAGCAGAGGGTGCTCTCTATGGAGGACACAGCCACTGGAAACTCAGAACAGGCAGAAGGAGTTCTTCCAATGGAAGACATAGGCACTGTGGAGCCAGAGCAGGTGGATAATTTTCAAACACTTTCTGCCCCATCCTTTGATATACCACTAGTGTTGTCCATTAGTCAAACCCAACTGGATGCCTTCCCTAGGCACAGAGCAAGCTGGGAAGGGTGGAGTATAAATCCAGGCTCTGTGGCCAATAGAGAATACCCATCTGTACCTAACGTCATCTGACCCTCACAATCAGTGTCTTTCTTCTTAAGAGATTATACTGCTTATAACTGTGTAATTTCCAGAGTTCACACTTAAATTCATGTTTATGAGTACTGATAGAATTTATTCTTTTTAGGATATGAATTAAAGTCACTGAGAAGGTGACATATAGAGAACTGATGTATTATTAAGTCAATGAAATCATGTAAAATGTCTCCAAAAGTAAATTAAAATTAAAAAAAAAATTAAAACAAAACACCAGGAGGGCATTTTCTAAGGAGATAATTATTTGGACACCACTGAAAATCAGTGCTCATATGATGTGTTTACAAACACATGGACCTAAGATAAATTGAGCCTAAGGTAAACTGAACCTAAGATGAACCCTAAGATAAATTACATCATCTAGAAAACAGGATTGTTACATTCCCTGCAGATATGACAGGTAATAAGACACAATAAGATTATGTTTGTGAAGTATTTCTTCAACTGTAATGAACTAGGCAAAAATAGGTTTATATTATTACATTTATATAATACAATATATTATATTATAATGTTATCTATAAATAAGCATATGTTATATTATAGATATAGAAGAAATTTTTTAGTTTACTCTTTTATTTAAAAAGTATTTATTAAGTACCTGCTAGGGACCAAGGCTTTAGGACACATAAACACGTGAAGTCTCAGCCCTCAAAGAATTTATACTCTAGCAAGTATAGGGGTCAGTAAAGTGCGGCCCATGGGCCCAATCCAGCCTGCTGCTTGTTTAATTATACCTGTGATCTAAGAGTCATTTTTAAAAATCAAAAGAAGAATAATATTTCATGCAAAAAATTATATGCAATGCAAATTTTAATGTCCATAAATAAAGTTTTATTGGAACACGGCCATACCATTTATTTATATATTGACTATGGCAGCTTCACACTATAACCACAGAGTTGAGTTGTTGAGACAGAGACTGTGTAGCCCGCAAAGTCTAAAGTAGTTATTATCTGGCCCTTTACAAAAAAAATATTGCTGATCCCTGGTCTAGCAGAAGACAAACAAATAACTACAGCAAGTTCAAGTCAAGTATATAAGGGTGAAGTCAGGGCAAAAAGCGGGAAAAGATTACATCTGCCTGTAGGAGTGGAAGCACAGAGCAAGGGGAGCCAGGGAGGCTTTATGAAGGATGCAGGGTTGGCCTTTTAAGAGCAAATTGGTACAATCCATATAATAATGATGAATGTACCCATCAGCAGGACTTCCTCCAGAAATTGTTCTTCTTCCAGAAATGCTGGTGGTGGATTTATACAAATCCCAACAAATGTTTCTCCTTTTCCCTGAGTGACCAATTCCAAGCACTTGCTAGATTGCTAGGTTAATAGATACTGGGAATTTTAGAGATGCTATATCTGGCCATGGTATAAATGACTCACTCAGAAATTAAAGCCATGCCAACCTATCACCTTATTGCCACTAAATTTTCATCAACTACACTCACAGAGAGAGAAATGGGAGTTTTGTAGTTGGAAACGATAAAGAATAATGAAAAAGATGAAGAATAATAAAAGATTGGGTCGAACCCAGGGCCCATAAGTGGAGGGATAACTCCATGAGAAACCACAGCACTGACTGAAGGAAAGAGCAAGAAGCTAAAATAAACAATCAAAGGCAAGAACTATCAAATTGTCAAGGACAATAGGCCCCGATGAACGGCATGCCCTCAAGAGCAAGCTGCAAAGGGAGCATCTTAGGAAAACAACATGTCAGGGCCCATAGCCTCATGTGGCAGACTGGTACAGGAAGTTCATTTCCTCTCCCCAAATTCCAAAAATGAATAAAATGTTGCTCCCAGACAGGAGCAAGGGGGCCATGCCATTGACTTATTTGAAATGGACTAATCGTTCTGATAAACAAGTTGTTTTATGAAAGTATATGATGCTGGTTGAGTGTCTCTCTTCCTTTTGATTCCTTCCACGTGTTAGCCATGGTCTTGGCCTCTCAGCACACGATGGTGACTGATGCTGGTTAGAAATAGCAGCCTCTGCTGGAATCTGGAAGGATTCCCAAAGAACAGCAGGAAGGCAATAACTTGTGTGGAGAGGATGTGCGGTCACTGGCAGTAATGCGAGTGGCAGCAGGTTCAAGCATAAGAGACTCCAAATATTTGGAAAACTCCCAACTTCTTCTTGAGTCTGCTAGCCTTCCCTCTGTCTGGTTACCTGACAGGGGACTAAGTTCCTAGCATCACCACAGGCCAGCACAAAGCGGCCTAGCCACCGCAACCCCACAAATTACCCAGGGTCTTTTAGTCCATCTTTCCAAGTCCCATGATAGCAAAGAGCTAAAGAAATCTTGGCATAGATCTGAACTTCATTTATGTTTTCTTGAAGATCCATTCATTTTCATCTCATGATAAGAGTGTGTTATGCTCTTTGGGATCCATGGCACTTCTCTAGGAATTGTAAAGAAGCCTTACTCAGACATGGTCCTTGCCTAAAAAGATATGGCTTTCTGGTAGTAGGGATAGTTCTTCTATTTCACAGATTTTAAATGCTTACATTTTATATAGCCTCACTATAATGCTATGGGCAGATCATTTTATTCCCACTTTACAGATGACAAAACTAACCCTAGTAAGGCAGAGTACATTGTCCAAATTGCTTTATACAAAAAGTGCTGGAACTGAGGCAGGGCCTAAATATTTAGAATCCAAGGACTCAGTATTGCATTAGCTGAATCTGCTTGGAGATACACTATGTTTAAAATCATCAACTGAACCCAACACTTTCCAAAAGAGTTAATATTAGAGACAGTTTTTAAACCTATGCCAAGGGAGCAAGATTCTTCTTTAAGGAGTAAAGACTAGGTAGTGGATAAATGAAATATAATTTTGTTGATTTTGAAAATGTGTGTGTGTGTGTGTGTGTGTGTGTGTGTGTGTCTGCATATAGGAGACAGATGTATGTATATATGAATTTCTCTATGGGGGCATATAGGTATGTTTTGAGTGCCTGTGTGTAAGTACATAAGTGCACAAAGCAACCTGCCAAGAAAAAAAAAGGGGGGGGGAGTGGGAAGGGAAACACACGTTACACTAAGCACAGAATTCACTGCCCTAGGAATTAAGAGCAGACGATCAAGAACTTTTCAGAAAGGGGAATCTTGAGTCCTGAAGAATGAGCCTCTCCATCCATGGCAGGAAAGCCAATCCCTCATCTTGTTGTCAGTTTTCCGTATGTATTCAGTTCAATCATGAGGGATTTTTTAGAAGCTGAAGAAATGGGTGTTTATAAATGTAGATCTAAAACGAGGACACCATAGGTTATGGCGTGAGTTTTATTTACAGTTTCTCTGTGACAGTTTTAATCCTATTGGCATTCCTTTGCATTATTCTTCAGAGAATTTTTATTCGTGAAAAACAGCAAATTGTTCATCTCTGAAACACTAGATAGTTTTGTGACTCTGAAAGTATTATGAAAATTATAAATGATAAGGAAACTCTGGGCCAAATTTTTTTATACAACTCTCCAAGAATTATATAGGATGGGAATCTGACCCTTTGAGAGTTAAAAATGTTTCTAAAGACAGAGAAGACTTGATGCACTAAGCCAGAGTGCATTAAATCACATTGGTAGTGCAATTATCTCTCAGCAAAGATCCTTGGAGTTGAAGTTCAAGCTGGGGGTCAGGAAGATGGTTGGGGGAAACAGGGTCTCCCTTGTTAAAATAAAGCAATTAGTTTAATATATACTGTAGGGAAAGGAGAGAAGGGAAGGGAAATTCCCCTTGTCAAATGTTGAACATTAGAGTACTGCTTAGAGCAAAAGTAATAAGGAGCTCTTCTTGAAAAAAATTGGCCATCTACCATGTCTAAATGCAAACATGTGTGTTCTTTATTTCTTTAATTCATTTAAACTTCTGTTAACTGGGAATATTTTTATGTGCATTCTCAGTCATTCCTTTTCTCATTTGAACAAAAATGTGTCAGGGGACAGGAATGGTGCCCATGCAAGTACATTTAGATACCATAAAATATTTAACAGCTCTTTCTAGTATGGTTAAGCCCCACCAAATGGCTAAACAAACTTTAATTTACAATTCACGGGCTGAAGCATTCAAAGGGCCATAATATTTTGCTGCTGCTAATTTATATCTCTTAGAGAGACATTAAATTCAAAGTGAGTCATTTAGAAGTTCCCAAACCCACATTCCTTTCTGTGAAATAAAGATCTTTGTTTCTTAGGAGTTTACATCCTTTGCCATCAAGAGGAAGCAGCTTTGCTTGTTAGTTTTAAAGGTCTCTGCTCCCTGTAGAGATTTTTAAAAATCGCCCTTGAAAATAGGTGATTTTGACCCAACTGAGATCCAGAGGTTGCTTGGTTCTTATAAAAAGAATGAAATAAATAAGTTTTGGCAATGAAACACATGATGACTTAGGTGATTCTCAAGAATATTATTCTGAGTTTTCACTGACCTGAAGGCCTTACCCAAAAGAGTATGATCTACAGTATGACCTCATATTTCTAAAGTTATAGAACCAGCAAAGTACTCTATATTGAAAAAAAGAAAAAACCAGAATGGTGGTTGTCTGGGTGAAGGGAAATCAATTGGGAGGGGGTGGGCACAAAGGAACTTCCTTAAGGTGAAAGTAACATTTTATATCTTGACATGGGGTTTGGGTTATACATTTATTTGTCAAAATTCATCAAATAAGCACTTAGATGTACACTTCATTTTATGTTAATTTTACCTCAAAAGAAAAAGTACATTTTAAACAAATGTAGAATTCTGGTTATTGATGTATAAGGAGAAGCAATTGATGCCTATAAATTACTCTGAAATGCATCCAAAAAAATAAGACAGTTGGATGGATGGAGAGATACAAGATAAAACAAGTCTAGGAAATTATTAATGGTAAGATCTAGCTGGTTGGTATATAGGTATTCCCATAAAATCCTGTCAATCTTTTTGTAATGAAATGAGATTTCTCATAATAACAAGTTGGGAAAAGGGTGAAAGGAGGTACTATTAGTAATTAGGCCAGAAACCCAGGCATAGGTTGAAACCATCTCAGACAAGCTTGGACATATGGTCACTCTGTGTATAAGTATTCTTGGTTCTTAATTTAAACACTCCCCAGGTCCACTTTCATTGAGCCAAGACATGTATTTCCTCTGGGTTATCTCAAATAGTGTTAAAGTCCTCACAAAGCTACTCAAAAATCACACAGTCCCCCTTCCTCTAATATAGAAGCTATAGAATTTGTGCAGTAAAGAGTAGATATGAGAGCCAGTTCTGGGCTATGAGATGTGCGTGGATGTCAGGATAGAGTGTCCCAGAAAGCTTTTTATCTTATTTTTTAAAGTTTATTTATTTATTTTGAGAGAGAAAGAGTGTGTGTGTGAGCAGAGAAGGGGGAGACAGAGAGAGAGAGAGACAGAGAGAGAGAGAGAGAGAGAGAGAGAATCCTAAGCAGGCTCCTGTCAGTGTGGAGCCCGATTCAGGGCATGTTCCTATGAACTGTGAGATCATGACTTGAACTGAGTTCCAGAGTTGGACACTTAATCAACTGAGCCACCCAGGTGCACCCCAGAAAACTTTTTAAAGAGGAAAGACTCAGTAGGAATGCCCCCATTCAGCCTTTTGTCTTTTTTCCTTCATCCAACTCCTTTCTTCCTGCCTGGAATACAGTGCCTAGAGAGGGGGTGGCCATCTTGCAGCCATGAGGATGAAAACCCACACAGCAAGGATGACAGAACAGAAAAGGAGATGGAGCCTGGACATTATCCCTGTGTAAGCTACACTAAGATTTCTTATTACCTGACTCAAATAAACTCCTTATTTTTAAAAACATCTTCAGGTTTTCTATTACATTCTGTCAAATGCATACCTAACTAATATTCAGGGTATTTTAGATTAGTTCTCAAAAAGATTTTGCTTTAATTCACATTAACTTGAGCAATGAATGCACTTGAGTGCTGGAAACTTTAGGAAGAAAGAAAGGTGAATTCCACACAACTAAAACAAACAGAGAGGTTCATGAAAGCCAGGAGTATGGGGGACTTAAAAGCAAATCAGCATGTCTAACTGTTCCTCTTCTACTATCCTTTACATTTTTGTATGTAATTTGGTTAAAAAAAATACAAAAGACAGGACAGTCTTCAAATAAAGAGCAGGTGTCCCAGAGAGCATGGTACAGCACCCTGGGAGGGGTTGCAGAAGGAACAAACTGTTGGCAAACAGCTAGCCCTAAGGTTACACCAATTGTGTATTTGAGTGTATATGAGGACCCCAGGTGATTCTTTATCCCACCTTCTAACAACCGCCTTCCATTCTCAGCAGATAGCTCTGTCTCAGAGCCAAAGCCATACAGGTTTTCAAATGCCAAGGGTCCATGGGCAACTACCATGGGATACTGAGCCCAGGGACATCTTGGTGATAATGTTGGGGAGTGAGTCCCAATTGAATTTAGGGCTGAGAGTAACAAGGATATAGTAAACTAGGGCAACTGAGTTATTATACACACATTGCTGTTACTTGCCAACCCCAGGTCCTCAGACCAGGTTTAAATGGTATAATATTTTGGGAGAGGCTGGGTGGCTCAGTTGCTTAGGTCATGATCTCATGGTTCATGAGTTGAGCCCCCCATTGGGCTCTCTGCTGCCAGCATGGAGCCCACTTCGAATCTTCTTACCCCCTTTCTCTCTGCCTCTTCCCTGTTCTCTCTCTCAAAAATAAATAAAATAAAAATTTAATAAATTAGTATAAAAATTTGCACAGAATGAATTCACACTACATGAAAACATAAAGGGGATACAGATCTGTACCTTTCTTATATTTCTAGAAACAGCTGGCTTTCTGCCCATGGCATATGTAAAACTTAAATCTACTAAATTTTTAGAAATGATGACTCCACTTAGCATTGGTATATAGGACACTTTATATAAGGTCTTTCATCATCTTAGGGTTCAGCATCTCCATGTCATTCTGATATTGTTTTAACTTCCACCTTCGAGTGAGGCAGCCACACTGAGCAGGTAATCCAGGCAGCTAACAACAGAAACACAAGCAGAAAACTGTCTGCCTGTGTTGCTCCTGACATCCACATGGCGAATTTCACTGGACACTTGCTTATTACAAAACTTAAAAAATATTGTAAACATCTTTCAAAGCCAAACCTTGCCCCACTTCAACAACTAACACGATGTGAGTGGCCTATGAGTTTATAAATCTGGAAGTCACATTCAATCACTAGCAGGAAAGGGAGTTTACTTTCATGGCCAAACCTGTTTTCTGCTTATGACAGGATTTTTTAAATTGCTAGTGAAAATTGCTATGGCACAGATGGAAAATTACCAGGCAAACACTGACTGTTTCACTTTGTGATGATTATTTTGCTCTCTTTTGTTTTTGAAAATAGTGGGGTTTTTTTTAAAAAAATAAAAACTTGTACTTTCTACTATTAAAGTTCGTGCCCTGCATTGGCTACACATTTGAAACAAGCCATTTTATTTCAAGGAATATACCTGTTTGAAACAGGCACAAGTGAACCTGATCGTATTTATGTCTCTGATTTAATCATTCTCACCATTAATTGGAGTCTTGACTCTCATAGTTTGGTGGGCACTGCCCTGGGACACTGGGATATTTACACAACTGACAAACTGGGGGTTTGGGTCTTTGACATAGTTTTCCCCTCAGCACTCATGCTTAGCATCCTGCAGACAGGACCTCAGTTACATATGTCATCCACATAAACCGTACACTTTGCCACCCATTCTCGACAAGGTGTTAAATACAAAGAAAGTCTGTCTGACATCCAAAATTTTAGTTAGAAAAGCAATTAAAATATATTTTGCTGGAGGATTTTTAAATGCAAAAGAGGATTCTCTTACTTAAAAGCAAACGAACATAACAACACTTAAAGACTACAGAAAGTGTCTTTTCCCAATTGTTCTTTTTCTTTTAATGTCTCAGCACATGTCAACTTCTCCTAAAGCCTCTCTCCTACTTCTCTCCAAAGTCATCAGAAAGACTCCTTCAAGTCCATCTGAACTGAAGCTTGCCTTTGTCTCTGCCCATCCATCCCTTTCTCTTCTCCTAAAAATGTTCTGGGAATCAATCAACTCCACCTGGACTCTCTATCTTTGCTACTCCATCATTACTTTAAGTTTGCTCAACAAAGGCTCTGTAGTAGAGCAGATTAAGACAAAATCCCCTCCTTGGGTGGAAGTTGGGGGAGGGAGGATACTGATAGGAATAAAGTTTCCACAGTTGAAGGGAATATAAACATTCAAAATGCCCCGTTAGCCAATTCCATCCTCTTTTCTAGGGAATCAGAACTAATAGTAGATCTCAAGATTGGTAGTTTCAGATCCAGTTCCTTCATCCAGCTTACTCTTCTGACTTTGTACTATAGAGAGGATGGCTATGTGAAAGTAAATGGGAAAATTTTCCCCACTCTGTCTATATCTAACAAAAAGCTATACACAACTGTATTCAACAGTAAGAACAAAATGATAACTACAATCACTAAGGCCTGGGCGGATTGTCTTCAGGTCCATTCACATATGTCTATCTTAACTCTGTCCTTTGGTTAAACCTTGCATCAGCTGAACGAAAATAGCCTATTTATAGTCCTATGTGTAACTCAGAAAATCAAGAACTTCTCTTTGAGATAATCCACAGCCTTCAGAAAATCTACAATGAGTTCTGAAGGGCCTACTACAGGAATGTGCGTGTGTGTGTGTGCGTGTGTGTGTGTGTGTGTTTGTACACAGACATGTGTGTGTTTGCCACTGGAATATATATGATGCACCCGGTAAGGTTTACTCAGCAGATAACTTAGGTATCATTTGCTTCATTTACTCTTCCATTTTCTCCTGTGCCTGGAGCAGTATAGATACATGATTTCAAAAAATTGAGCTATAAATACACTTGGAGTATCATATTTTTAGTTTCTTATGACAAAGACAAATCACTGCTAGTGTGTGAGAAATGCCAGAGTGAAGTAGTGGGCATCTGATATTGAGGGCCCCTCTTATTAAGAATTGGCCATGGGTCAATTGCCCTCAGTTGACTCCATCGCATTTTGTCTCATTATGTGCTGTTGTGCAGCCAGCGGATCTCCGCTCTCCTAATCTTTCTGTCATTAATGATTGGCCTTCATTCTGGCAGGTTTTTGGCTTGAAACTGAATACTTTTGACAAGTTCTACAAAGACGAGAATTTAGCCAAGGGGCTCTTTTGTCAATTAAAACATTTTATCCCACAATTGCCATTAGGGGCTTTCCAGGGCTCAGGAGATTCCTATTGCTGTCTGGATTTCAAGAATGAAGAGGAAAAATGTTAGACCTTCTGAAGTCATCCCTTCTATCACAGGAAAGGCAAATTCTTTCATCTAACATTTAAATACTTGCCCAGAAAGAAGACATACATGGAAGAAGGGCATTTTCCCAATTTCTCCATGAGTGATTATCTAGTGACTTAGAATTATCTAGACAGCCAAAGCAAATATATCAGACCTAAGACACCATTTAAGGTTCGAATTGTCCAAATTGGCTGTTGAAGCAAGCTGCTAATTCAGAATGATTCTAATTCACAAGAAAATTGTTGATACTTCTGCTTCAGTTGTTGAAAGCTGGCCTCAGGTTTCTTAATATTGTTGAGTATTACATGGAAAATACACAGACATGTTTCTAAAGTATAATATACTTATTATTGTATAGTAGTGGCTTTCTTCAGCCTGCTTCACAATTAATTGTTTAGTTTAAGACACCAGGCTTTGTTCTGATTGTCATTTTTTGAAAAATTACTTGTTTTACTCAGGTCATATTTCCTTTTTTGAGATGATTTAAGAACTTTAATAAACTGTAATCTGAAAACTCTCAGGAACGTTCTTCCTGCTCTTCTGGGAAGAAGACACATAGATGAACCCAGGGCTAAGACTGAATTATGTTCTGAAAATCCAAAGGCCAAGAGGTCTGGTCACTCCTCAGAGCCAGAGTGGCTGATTTACAATATCACCAAAGTCCCCATGGATGTGTGATCACTTCTTGTTTCCATTGCCTTTGTAAATTTTGTGTAATTTAAGAATGTTAATGCAGATAGGGTAGGAAATGCCAGCAAATACTCACAAATCAAGAAGTTTTACCCAAAACTCAAACTTCCTCTTGCTAAATGCCTCTGGATAGAAATTAACTTTCACCTCTAGCAAGTTGGGAAAATGATAGATTTGCTGAGCCTATTAGTTTAATTTACTAAATTTCTTCACAAAACTTCAGGGGTGTAATGTGAAAACGTTTTGGTGAAAACCAACAGAAATTATGAAGAACCATCTGAAATGGACAAGATACACTGAACTGAATTAAGTTAGATTTCAAGATCTTTCAAAGTTCTCCTCACACTTGGTGCTGTTCAAATTTGTGAGAATTTTTCATCTCAGAGAAGTCCCAATTAAGATCTAGTAGTACAGAGATAGCCCCCTCTACTCCACACACCGATGAGATAATAGAAAAAGTAAAAAAGGGGATGAGTGACTAGAAAATTAAGAAATTATCACATGCCCTTCTGTCTGTCCTTTTCTTAAAATAATGGAAAAGGGGAAATTAAGAGTTCTGGTTATTTTCAGAATTAATTTCTACAGAATCAAATTTTATTCATTGTATTATAGATCCATTTCTCAGAGTCACTTTTTAGCTTAATCCCTTGGGTTTGTACTTCCAAGGACATTCTTAGCACAACCATTTTCCTATTTCTTTTCTTGCTTAAATTAGAGCAAAGAGTGAACAATAGTGACTGAGTTACACTCAGGGGACTGAGTAGCCAGGTTGTTCATACACATGGCGGCCACAACAAAAGCCATTAGCAATTTCCTGTTCAGTTAGGAGTTCACTTATTATTTATTCTTTCAATCCAAAAATATAAACCAGAAATTGTTCCTGCTTATGTGGGGGGCAAAGATGGTCATTCCATAATCACAAAAATATGTATTAAATTACAATTATAAAAAGAGAGGTTAATTAAATTACCTTTGTAAAGGAGAGGTTCGGGGATCTCTGAGGTCTTCCAACAGGGGACTTGACCCAATGGGGACATCAGGAAAGGACTCCTGGAGGAAGCAGTAACTGGACTGAGGTATGAAGGAGAGGTGGGAGTTAATTAGCCAGAAGGAAAGTCAGAAGGAAATAACTGTCCAGAGAAACCAATATACACATAAAGGGGGGGGCCCTGCGTCAGAGGCTGGGGTGAGCCTGCCACAGTGTGAGGATTTGCTGTGGGGCTGAAATACAGAATGCAAGGGAAAAGAGCACGTATGAAGTGAGTCTGGAGACACAGGTCATGGCAGAGCCATGCCAGGATCTTGGAGACCACATGAAGAACATGCTCTCTTAAAGGCAAGGGAAAGGCAGTGATGTGGTTTAAGTTTCATTTTTAACAAGATTGTTGTGGCTATAGGGTGGGAACTCAACCCAAATGAGCAGCAGAGAATGTGAATAGAAAAGACTATTACAGTGGTCCAAAGGAAAGACTTGGATGGCTTGGACTGGAGAGGTGGAGATAGGAATGGGGATGCAGTGGGTGTGGGGTAAGGAGGGGAAAGAGCCAGAGATGACTCCCAGGTTTTTGTTTGCCTCCTGGGGAGTTGGCAGTGCCATTCATCAGGATAATGAGCTGGGCAGGCACTAAGCTTTCAAGGGAAAACCCGACTTTGGTTTTAGACACGTCAAAATTGAGCTGCTCTGTGATATCTCAGAGGAAATGTCAAGTGGTCAGTGGGATACACAGGCCTGGGTCTCAGAGGGAGGTCCAGGCCAGAGGTAGACATGATGAGTTATATAACATGTTAAAGGTCAAGCATAAGCATAACTGGCATTACTAATCTATTTGCAAACACAATGCTGGGAGCAAAATTTAAAGTAATAAAAACATCTGGATACCTCTAACTGTTATCAATCACTCTCAACACTGTTCTCCCTCTCCTTCCCTCCCCTCCAGGTTTGACACTTCATTATAACTCCTCCAGGCCCTTCATCTTGTAGTTGGGATTCCTCTGGGAAATCTATGTGCCTCTGGGTTTCACATGTTAGAATCGTCTTTCTCCCTGTCTGGGACAGCTAGGGCTCTTTAGCTCAGTGAAAGCACCAGTATGTTGGTCTCTTCCACAGCCTACTGCTATGCCCCCCAAGAACTTGAGCTGTGCTCCACCCAGAGAATTTCTCTTACCTCTTTGAGTGCTGGGAATAGGTTGAACAAGAGAAAATGCTTAAAAGGGATACCATATTTTTTTAATATCATAAAACCTGGAAATGTTCTTTTCCAGTAAGATGACAGTTTTCCATTCTCTTGCCTAACTGGTGGCAAATAGCTTAACTGCGTTTTATGTATTATACATTTAACATTCCGAAAATTGGTCAGAGCATCTGACACTCACAAAGACTATTCTGGGAGAGTTAGACATTTTGAAATTTAAGTTTATGAAGTAATAATTTAAAAATTTTTAAACAACTTTTTCAAAGTTTATTTATTTATTTTGAGGGAGAGATTGAGGGAGAGCACAAGCAGGGGAGGGGCAGGGAAAGTAGAGGAGAGAGAATCCTAAGCAGGCTCCGTGCTATTAGAGCAGAGCCCAATGCGGGGTTCAATCTCATGAACTGAGAGATCATGACCTGAACCAAGATCAAAAGTTGTACACTTAACCAAATGAGCCACCCAGGCTCCCCTAAAAACTTTTTTTAAAAAACTTTAGAAAAGGTTTTTAGGCAAACAAAATGACAACTACATTTAACTATATTTTTTATCAATCTGAATTTAATACCCATTATCCTGATCTACTTAAAAGGAGTGGTTGTTACAGAAAGACTTAACCATCATAAGAGCTTGTTTTAGCACTATTTCTTCCTCTTTCTTTATTTACAACCTAATGGGAGCCACTCAGTCTCTTTGGACCTCAGTGTCTTCATCTGTAAAATGGGAACATTAATAACTGGCTTCAAAGGATGGTTTCTAAAAACTGTATATCTATATAAACTCTTTTAACTTTACCCATAAATTCTATCATTTATTATTATATGAATGTAAAATATTACAATTGCTAAAACTTTCCAAAAAAAGTTTCAACTTTCTTAATGTCTATTTCTTCTTGAAATGATTTATCTAAATCCTTTTGTAACTAGTACTCTGTGATTTATGTGTCAACTTGACTTGGCCACAGAGTGTCCAGATATCTTGTTAAACATTATTCCAGGTATATCTATGAGAATGTTTCTGGTTGAGATGAACATTTGAATCAGTAGACTGAGGTAAACAGATACCTCTTCCCAGTGTGGGTGGGCTTCATTCAATCCACTGAAAGCCTAGATAAAACAAAAAGGGTGAATAAGAAAGAATTCACTTTCTCTTCCTGTCTTCAAGCTTCAACTTTAGTCTTTTCCTGCCTTCAGACTAGGACTTGCACCAGAATTTGCACCATGATTCCTCCTGGTTCTCAGTCCTTTGGTCTTGGACTAGAACTATACCACCAGCTCTCCTGGGTCTCCAGCTTGTCAATGGCAGAGTTTGGATTATTGGCCTCCATAATCACATGAGCCAATTCCTTATAGTAAATCTCTCTCAGATAGAGGGTTGGATGGATGGATGGATACATAGATAAATAGAATTGAGATAGGTAAATAGATAGGAGATTAGATTAGATAGATATATAGATAAAAGATAGATATAGATATAGATAGATATATAGATTGATGGATAGATCAGTAGATAGATACATACATATATAAATATATACATACATAGATATAGATAGATATCCTATTGGTTCTATTTCTCTGGAAGGCTCGAACCAATACATACTCCTTCTTCTAGATGGAAGTGGTCAGAGGGCCTGAACTATTTCTGCAACACTATATGATTGAAAGAACGTAGTCTGTGGCATCAAGGAGATATGTGCATGGACACACTCATAAGCCCAGTGTCTTTGAACAAGTTATCCAAACTCTCAGAGCCACACTTTCCTTATGGTAACCTAATCTCCTAAGACCTTACCAACTGAGGAAAGAGGCTGGTTTATAGTAGGATTTCCATTAATGCTAGTACCTTTCTCATTTCTCCTCCTTTACCCGCCAAAGCTTCTTGTAACCCCTGTGAGTGCTCACCCCTCAGTGAGCTGTTTCACAATGCTGGTGGCCGCCAGGGAGGGCAGCAGCCCATGGTGGGCACTGCTGATGTGTAAGCATTCAGACAGCAAACCACAATTTCTACACATAGTGCTGCTAAATGCCCTTAGGGAGTTCACTAACCCTAAAAGACTCCCAAGACAATTTGAGGTCATAAAAACATGAAACATTAGAGCTATATTTCAGAAAATAATTTCTAAATGTTTTTAACTCCACAGAAACAATCCACCCTTGCTGCACACCCTCCTCCCCCCAGCAATGCCAGCTGACCCACAGCAGCTGGGGTCTGCCATCATGAACCATCCAGTGGCCCGGCCTACGGCAGGGTGAAGTGCTGGGGCCAGAGCCACTGGCAATGGCCCTCCTTGCATCATCCCTGCCACGGAATCAGTCACTTGTTTCTTTCCTCCTCTCTGGGAGGTTCTATCCTTTCTCTTGGAAGCCTTTTCCAGACAGCAGAACAAGAGCCCCTATCCATGAAATGCCCTTTCCACAGCGTTGCTGGCTTAAATCCTGGCTCTTATGGCTCTGACCAAATGTAAGTATGTATGACCCAATGGGCAGACTGGTTATTTTTGGAAGGGCACTGCTGTTTACTTTGGAGAAAACTCACCATGCTAAGAGTGACAAATACTTTTCCTTTTGCTCACAGATAATTTCTCTGGGGGCAATTTGGCAATAGCCAAATTTTTAGATGATTTTTTTAAGTACCAGCATTGAACCATAAATGAGAACTGTGTTGGTATATTCCTGTATTCCCAAGTGGGGTTGAGAAGTGGGTCAGCTTGGAGGAAGGAAAGGAAGTTGCCAGCACCATTTAGGGACACTGAGTTGTCCTTCTTCACATTTAACAATGCAGGAAATGCAGAATCAATGAAGACATAGACAGTTAAGGCCCTCCTGATGGGGGCATCACTAGTCTGAGTTCCTATTATTTCCTGCTTGTGTGCTTTGAAGGCTAACCTTCCCATGGAGACATGACCAAAAATGGCCTTCCTCCAAAAGGATTGTCCATGCATTTCAATGTGTCACTATATTCTAGTGTCTCAACATTCTGTCTGCTTTTTAATCAAAATAAAAGCTGTTTAATGGGTACAAAGTTTCAGTTTGGGAAAATGAAAAAGTTCTGGAAATATTTGCATAAAAATGTAAATGTATTTAATGCTACTGAACTGTACACTTAAAATGGTTAAAATAAAATTTTATGTTATGCGCATTTTACTATGAAAGAAACAGAGAGGGAGGGAGGGAGAACAGGAAGAAGGGAGGGAGGGAGCAGGGAGGGGAAGGAGGGGAAGGAAGGGGAAAGGAAGGGAAAAGAGGGGAAGGAGAGGAGAGGAGAGGGGAGGAGAGGAGAGGAGAGGAGGGGAGAAGGGAGGGAGAAAGGAAGAAAGAAAGGAGAGAAGGAGGGAAGGAAGGACACTGCATTATCAGATTTGTCAGATTATGGCTTGTTTTTATGCCGTTGATATAGAACTCAAAATATTTTAGTATCAGAAAAAGATTTAAATGACAATCTTTCAGATCCCCACTGTGGTATCTTTGCCACATTGTGCTACACAATAGTCTAATTTACAATCAAGTGTTTTTCTCTGCCATATATACATCCATGGAAATCAGCCTATCTATGGATTTATCTCTATCTTGTTCCCATATATAGAAACACTCACACAACTACAGTGGACACTGTGAAATAAGAAAAAGAATCATCCATGGAGATGAAAGACCTAAGGAAATAAGTATACACATGAAGGAATGGAAGTAGTGTTTTCCAGACAAATGTAAGTAACTAAGCCAAATAAATGCTTTGCTCTTGGAGATGGTAGACATACTGCTCTCAGGTGCTTTAGCACTTGTACGTCATTCAAACTTCTCAGGAGGCTGCTTAAACTTATTATTTGCTGCTCAAAATCCTCCAGAAACTATTAGCTTATATTAAATGTAAAGCCACTAAATTCTTTCCTAATGACAGAGTCATTCAGAGTGGCTAGTTTGAAAGACGTACAGCTAACTTTACACCAGGGACGTTTTATGGAGAAACTTGACCTAGGCGCTGCCTTCTTTAAGTGCCCCTCTCAATCACCCCAACAGGAGTTGTCTTGGGGCCGTTGGGAAAGAAAATCACACCAGTGAAAGGCAATGCTGTGCATTTTCTCTTGGCTCTGGAACTCTTAATAGCACGCTCAGAACTCACTGTCTTGCTTTGAATTGTGGTCGCTTGAGACTGTCAATCACTACAAACAACAACGGTCATATATCACATTTATAAACCACCTCTCATCCCCAAATGCTTGGAAGTCACAGAGAAATTATATCGACCACTTTTCCTTCATGTGGCTTACGAAATTCTTGAAGAAATGCTTGCTTCCTAACAGAATAGCACCAAGTGCACAGTCAATGTAGGCATCATTTTTACCTACCGAATGGATTACACTTTTACAGGCAATTTTACTCATGCATTCCCATCTGAACTGCACAAATAATAAGAGCAGAGCAAGTCACACCTATTTGAAAGATTAAAAAACTAAGGTCCTGAGGATTATAGCCCAAATCTCTATCTCTTAACTCAATGTGTGCTCAGATACATGCATTGAAAGGTGCCAAGGAGGCTTTATTAACCTGCAATTTCTCAAAAACATTTCATCTTTCCTGGGAAACTCTTAATTCAGCCTCTTACACAAGAAGCCATTCAACTTTTAGGTTCTATATACAGTGAGAGGAGAAGCAGAAGGAGGAGGGTTTTGCTCTTTGATCCAGGGGCAGAGGCTCACTTCCACTCGCTCCTCTGTGAGAGGAGAGGGGAAACTGAAGATGTTTTGCCAAACCACTTCCTTTAGGGAAAATAGTAACAATCACTGATGTTTAGTGAGCAATTGGTATGTACCAAGCACTGAACTAACATACTTCATGTGCATTAACTCATTTCATCCTCACAACCATCTTATGTGATGGATACAATCAGATGGGTACTATTGGGAAAAGAAAACAGGAGTCACAGAGAGGTGAGGTAGCCCACATTGCTTGAACTTGACTAAGCCAGAATTCTGACATGGATGACAGGGCTGCAGAGCACGTGTTAGCCACTACTGTACCCATGTCTCTATCTAGACAGCTGTTTCATAAGCAGTCAAAATCTCTCACACATGTAATTATTGGAGTACTTTCTACTCATCCTCCCCAGTCTATCCTCATTCTTTGTACAGCAAGAAAGAAGGATAAGTGTCACACACACACACACACACACACACCATCAGAGTTTCCAGCCCCTGAAGGATAAACAAAGATGCTTTATGCATTCTAGGTGTGTGCCTGCATTCATATGAATCTCTGTAAGGAACTTAAAGTATAAAGACCTGGTATACATATCATCATGCAGATTATTCTACCTTATAGAACACTTCAGCTCTGTTCTAGTCATAGCAGAGGTAGACACAGGCAGAGCTGAGGCAAATTTTGGAATGCTTATTTTTCATGAAACCAGAGTCCCCCCCATCCTTTCTTTGCCAGCCAACACCAACTCATTGTTTGGGTCTTAACTCAAAAGTCTCTTCCTCTAGATAAGCTTCTGGATTCCCAAAGCCAAGTCAGCCCCACCAGTCACAAGGAGACAGAATAGAAGAGTTATCTTTATAACAAAGGTAGTGAGAAGTATGTAGGGGAGTTGGTCCAATGTGAGAAATCACAGAAGACTAGAACCTATGCATCTTTGATCACTGGTGCTTGGCAGTCTCTAGCATTATAAATACTAGCCTGTCACATCTATAGTGTATGCATCTACAGTGATAGCAAAGTTTGGTAGGTTTCTTTATCCTTTGTGTCAACTTTTGGTCAAAAGAGTGACGGGTGGAGATTGTGTAATTTCAGCCAGCTCACTAGGTCCTCTAGGATTCAAATAGAACTGGCTCAGCCTCCTTCCCACATCCTGTGGGAAGTATTAAGGCCCTACTCAATATTTCTGCAAACTCCATGGGAGTAACAGTCCCATCCATGGTCACCTTTTTTTCCAACTTCCTGTCCTGCTGACCTTTCCAACTCATTCACAGCTCACCTCGAGTGACTGCTTCCTTCTCTCTGCCCTGTGGGAGCCAAAACCTGGCCACAGGTTTCACCTGTGATTTCACCCAAAGCCACTCACAGAATTCAGGGGATATACAGGAAAATTTTACTCAAAATTAAAGAATAGGGGAATGGGGTTGACACAACACAGCACACAGCATATGATTTCAGATGAAGGGTTAGGCATCCCTTTTCTATATACCTTCCCCAGTGAACTTCTCATTGGCTGATTTTCCCCCTATTGTCCCTGGTCTCCCAACCCAGTGGAAACACTTTCTTTCAACATCTCCTCATCTTGTCTTTGTGTATTCTTCTTGTTGTTGTTGCTCTGCACCTAGCACATTACTGTTCTTTTCTAATCCCATTAAGTTCCACCATTTCTTTGTCATTTATTGGCCCTTATAAACCATACCTGCATCCACATAAACAAACATGCCCATTTCAATATTTTCCAAAGCAAGTTCAGTTCTCTCCAAAAGAGGAATTTTGCAGTCCGTTCTTAAAGTCACAATTTTCCCCAACCTTTCCCAGTAGAATTTATAATCATCCTGGTATCAAGAGAAAGGGAGATGAGTAAGGTGGGGAAGGGTGGATATAGGGTGACATATGGCTGGCAATTCGGCTGTGGACCAACAGTAGCCTAAATGGATAGATGGCAAGACCGAACAGGGACAAAGCCAACTTCAGCTGATTCTTAAAATACCAAAAGCACTTACTGTGTAATGATCAAGGGCAAGAGCTAAGCCTAAGAGAACAAAGATTCAGCTCACCTCCTTGTCCAGGGAGAGGCACACAGGAAACACAGCCTGAGATACCAGCATCTCATATGATCACTGGGGAAGCAAGGCTGACAAAATATCAGGGCTGTCAGAGCTATGGTTTCATCCTTTTGCTCTGGCCTTTTCTGTTGTACATTCTAAAAATGTACAGAGATCTCAAGATTCTAGCCTCTGCACTCTTATTTACCTCCATTTTCTATCCCTGCCCTATGAGCAATCAGTCCACACTCTACCAAACTCTCAATATGCTAGCACTGTTGATTGCCTAATGTACAGCCATCTGAAATCCACCTTTTCCTTCCCCATTTTATTCAGGCATCTGCCCCTCCCACAGTGACTTCATCTCCTGTCCTAGGGTACATCTTGGCCTATCTTAACCAATGCAATAGTTCCACCCACCCGCCCTCCAGAGGGATTAGTAGAAGAGGAAGGTCTGCAGAGGGAGCATCTTTGAGTCATTTCCTTCTCCTCAGGTGGCACCTCCATCTACACAGGTGCCTGGACTCTGCAGCCATCTGCAGCTGGCCAGAGGATGGAGGGACAGGCAGGAGCAAGAACTTGGGTTCCCTGTGACATCAGGGAGCTGCTGTTCTGTGAAATAACAAATTATTGGGTTATCCAAGCAATCTGTATGTGGGGAGGCGGCTTTATGTTATCTATGATTGAAAGCAACTTGACTAACACACCCAGAACATAAGAATTGTTTCTGCAATGTATTAGATGATGGCAGGTTGTTAAACACATACAGCGTGCCACTGGCCTGAGCATGAGCAGATACCTTCTTCACATGGATGTGCCCAGACTTTGCATATTAAGGCATAAACTTCACATAAACTGTAGCTTTGTTTTGAACATCAGAATATGCTTCTCTGTTATCAGAAGACTGAGGATATATACTAGGACCTTCACCTTTTCTAAGAGTGGGTAAAAAGATCTCTAGATGGCTGGTGAAAAGTTGGTTCATGAATAGATGGGTAGCAGGGAAGTGAAGATGATGCCAACTATGTGTGTGTCTGTGTGTATGTGTTATGTATGAAAACTGGCTAGAAACCAAAGCTAACAAACTTTGGCTCCAACTAACAGATCTGACATAAATGGCATGATTGCTGGAAGTTCATTAGTGTTCTCTTACTGAATGGGGTTTGGCACTGGGCTTGTTTTCCATTGGCATGAGAGAGTTAAGAAAGAAATTGCCAATGAATTTTTAGCCAACCAGATTATAATCAGCATGCTCCACCTGAACTTGGTGCCTACACAGCCATTTCAATTAACACCTGGAAGTCTCTAGTACTTGGTGGGAAGCAGATGAAAAGATTCAAAGTTGGGAAAAAATGTGTTAAGGGGCTGGACCTTGAGCTCACAGAGACTCAGACTGTAGCTGGGGGAGATGAGGCAAACCCATGTGTAATGAGATTAGAAGCATGTGCCCTGGGGCATATATTACACTGACAAATATAGACCCTATATATGTTATATATTCTCCCAACCCAAGGTGAAGGCATGAAAACTTTCCAGACATCTGGGCTGTGGCCTGGGTCCCAGGGAATTCTGCCCTGTGGCCACCGTCAGGTCCCCTCTCCACTCTTCTTTCCTTTCTGTTTCTGTCTCTTTACCTCCCAGGGGCACACATTTATTTGGCACAAATATTTCTTGTCAACCCCAAATACCATCTGCTGTCTCCCAACTCCACATTAAAACCCATTCCCAGAAGAAGTATCTATTGTCAGCCATTTCTTCATCATCCATCTCAGCCCAGCCATATCAGATCAAAAGAGCTGTTTATCTAATATACTTGTGCTGCAGAAACCATGACTCTGATGTATCTCATCTCCTGGAGTCTAAGATACTGTACATCAGCATGGCTGAGTTTTGCTTCCTCTGCCTAGCTGTGGAGTTGACACACTGTGAGGAATTCTCTGGTTACTTTGTGGATACAATCAATTGGCTCCAGACAAAACCAAGTACTCCTCTGAGTCTGATTTTTGAAAATTATGAGTTTGTTGTCTTTTTTCTGAGTGGTTAGGGTTGGCACCAAGGGGGATGGGATGGAGATAGTTATTAAGGATGTGTTTCACTCAAAAAATAGTAGACATTTAAAAAGAGAAAAAACAGAGTAAGAGATATGATTTGGACCATTTCTGTTCAGAAAAATTCCTTGGTAAGAGGCTATCAGAAAGAGCCATCTTCAGACATCATGATCACAGGGACATTAAATAATGACCCAGGGAGATGGTGGGTGGATCTGCTGATAAATGCTGAAAAACATCACCTGGGTTTGCATTTATCCCAAAACAGTAATGGAGGGTGACAACTGGATGGTTCTGAGAAGGTCTTTATATACCTCCACTGCCATACACACCTTCTCAGGTATCTTTTAGAAACATGAATTCATCCATACAGCCCTTGAGATTGAAGTTATTTAATCAGGATTTAAGAAAAAAATTGAAGCAGCACATAATGTTATTCACCCCAGATCTTAGAGGGAAATACCATATTATGATGGAAAAACCATAACCTCCAAACTGGCCATTTATTACACAAAAATAAAATCTCAATAACTTCCAAAGTAGTAATCATACAAGTATAATATTTTTGTCATAATATAAATATATACCAAAAAATTTAAAAGGTAAAATCATCATGACTCTCATGAAACTATAAAATGAGTACATAAGAGATTTTATTTTTATACATCATTAACCATTGAGAGAACCAATGAGGCATTAATTACAATGAGTTCAAAACAATTCAATAACACACACACACACACACACACACACACACAAGCACTCTTAGAGATGTTGAAATGAATTTACAAATAAATGCCATTTCCACAGGACAATAATTAATTGCATCTCCACTAGACACAATCATTACATTTCTATGGGTGAGAATCATATACATTAGCTTGAAACTTCTTCAACTTAAAGAGTTCTAAAATAGCACAAAGACAGGGAAGTGAGAGATAATCTAGAACAGTGTGCTACAAAGGATACCCAGTAATTTCTGCCCATTTCAGACTTTTCAAAAATGTTCATGTATGTGTGTGTATGTAATTTTTCATTGGATTTATGTATCATATAGATGGAAATGACTTACTGTTAGAATAAGAAACAACTAAGCAATAATACTTTTACTAATTTTGGTTTTATACATGGTAAAAAACATCATATTCATCTAAATAAGTAGACGGTAAGTGAAGGCTTTGTTGAAGCAATGGCATTCAATTCTTTGAATTTCTTCTGAGTTCTATGTCATAATGATCAATAATCAAAATTATTTTTAATGATCCATCAACTGATAATTAGACCTTCCTTTGACTTCATTGAGAGCAAAGGATTAGCAATTATCTGATTTGCTACCATCATTAGAGTCATTCACATTCTCAATACAAATATTTTGAACTGTTTCTTCATTGCCCATGATGAATTTTATATCCTTGAGCAATGCATCATAACAGTCTGAGTAAGAAATATGGCTTTTGCAAAGTGGGGAAGGGAGAGGAGGAAAAAAAGAACAGGCATTACTCACTCACAGTGTTATATTTCTCTTGGTACTTCCCAGTATCTGGCACATAGTAGAATTTTTTTTAATTAATAAAAAAATTAGTGAATACATGGTGTCAAGGCAGATTTACTATAAAACTAACAAAGCTCAAACTTCAGAACCCTTTATTGCATGGGCCCCTTCCAAAGGCTTGGATGGACACCTCAGGAAGGCATCCAAATGCCCATGTTCCTTGAGTGGGCCCCTAACAATGTGTTTACATGTTCATATGTAATAAAATTACAAGAGAAGGATACTTCAACCACAATGAATTAATGTCTTTTCCATTCTTATTTACTATAAATCACATTTTCCCCTCCATAGGGTGAATTGGAGTGACTGAAGGCCACTTGTGATTCAGTTAAGGGATAGTTGGGTTGGGGATATACTTAGTTTGGATTTAATGAGATACATTTATGTGATTTCCAGGCACTCTTCCATACTTTTATTGCTAATTATCCTGATGTAGTATGGCTTCTAAGAATATCCCCATTGTACACTGCTCACTCAGCATCAAGAGTTGAAGATACAGGGCAGGAGATAAAAATACAACCTACGGCATCTGGCTGTGGGCAGTGAAGAAGAAACAAATTTTGGTGTGTATAGAAATAGAAGCTACCCCATGGAAAATTCCTCCAATCATCATCATATAAAATTATATGCACAGGATCATAAATACCTCTGCCAAAGCAAAAATTCACTATGCTTTCTTTTTCTGTTTTTGGTGGGAGTGGAATATTTGATAAAATTTGAATGCATTTTTTTTGCATTTGAAAGATTAAACATTTTAATAAAATAAATGAGAATTATAAAATCTTGATTTGGATGTATGTGAAAGTATCTTCTTTTGGAGAGTTTAAACTTATTAAAGAACTAAGAAAAGTTTACATTAAATTCAATAGAATATAAACAAAAGTGATAAAGACATGCAATGAAATCAATAAGAATTATTTCAGTATTTTAACCAAAAAAAGAGTTTAGATTATTCAAAAAAACAGTAATTCATCAAAAGGAAGAGAAATTCTGAGTAAAACTTATGAATAAGATTGGATTATAGGAAACTCTAATCAATGAAGATGTAAGAATGATATGTAACACATTAGAATAAGATTTAAATGTCTTCTTGATTTGAAACAAAATAGCTATATTGAAGAAGCATAAAACTCACAGGTTGCTTTCACTGGCTATTGATGAAACTAATGAATGTATATCATCAGTTTCAAGAGTATGATTAGTCAGTGTAGAAGGATGTCTGAAATATCCTGAAATATTACAGTTCATATATGAGAAAAGTTTTCCCCAATTTTGAGAAAAATCCTAAACTTTACCGAATACGACCAACAGTGAGTGGAAAATTAAAATAAATTTTTCTAAATCTTTAATAACAAAAATTAAAATTTAATCAACCATGCTCAAAGAAAGTGTGAATTATCTTTCTGTTCTCTCAGGTACTAAAAAAACTGTCTTTTGAAGAGGTCATCAAAGAGGATATAGCTAAACAGGTAGGAAAAAAGTGTGTTAGAGGTGTGTTGGATGTTTATTAGGAATACATACTATTCTCCTAGATTTTGTGAGGTCTGAGGTATGTTCCAGAATTTTTACAGTTATAATATGTTTGGAAAGATTTCAGTCATATAACTTCCAAAATTTCTTTTGCATGTTCTCTCTCCTCTTCTGCTAATGTTAAACCTGATTACTCTATCCTCTCTTACCAACCCTTTTGTATTGTTTCATTCTGTGTCTCACCATGCTTTATTCGGAATATTTTCTTCTGATCTAACTTCCAGTTTACTAAATCTCTTCTTGGTTATGACTAATCTATTAATTCCATTCATGAGTTCTTGATTTTGGTGATTGAATTTTTCAGTTTTGGAATTTGCTTTTGATTTTTGTGGCCTGATATGTTTTCTGCCAAAATTCTTAATATTGTCTCTCACCTCCTTAACATATTAAGAATAGGTATGGCAAAATGTGTATTTCTATTGAATTTTATATCTAATTTTTATTTTTCTATTTCCATTAAATTTAGTTTTCCATTTCTATTAAAATTTTTAATTCTGCTATCTGAAGTTTCTGGGGCTCTGTTGCTATTGTTAGTTTTTTCAGCAGATGTTTGTACATGCTGTCTTGTCTCCTAAGAAGCCTGGTTATTTTCTATTGTATGCTAGATACAGTAACCCAAAATTATTTGTAGAAATAATTTGTGGCTCAGGTTCTTTTCCCTGAAAGCACTTAAATGTGCCTGTGGGAATAGCTGTGAGTCTGAATGATGGCATTGAGTGCGTCATAGTGTCAAAGGACAGCCCTGAAATGCAGGGCTGCCAAGGTGTGTGTGTGTGTGTGTGTGTCCATAACACAGCCCTTTTGAGGCCCCCAATCAAAGTGAGTGCAGGGTAGGGGTACACTTAGTTTGGGTCTAGTGTTGAAGAGGTTGATGATCCGTTATTTCAAGGAACATTTATATTGTTACTGCATCCTGATCTGGACACGGCTTCCAGGAATGTTCAGAGCCCATTCTGCTGACATGCCCAGTGTGGTGACCTGAAGGTACTGGGTCAAAAGTCTTCTGACAATCCAAACATGTTCTATAGTGCCTGGCACTGGAATACATGGGGAGGGAAAAGAAACCAAGTTTGAAAAATATGGAGTCAGAAGCCAGCCTTTGGAAAGGTTTTTCAAATCTTACAGCTTACATACGAATGAAAGTTGATAAAAGTTATTCAAAACTTGACACCACTAAAATTTAAATGATGATATCAATAATAAGCTGCAAAACTGAAAGAAAAATTTCTAAACTATCCATAAGAAACAAATTTTTATCACGTGCTAGAAAAAAAAAGACTGAAATATATCACTGCTCCCTCTATAAAAATGATATTACAAAATTGGTGTCATAGGAAATGGTAGTAATCCAACTGAAATTGTAAGGAAATAGGAAATATAGAGGTGGGTTGGAAATTTAAAGTAATAAAGATATTTTCCTGGATTTTATGCTGTTTGTGTTATTTAGCAAGTTTTGAAAATTTGTAAACTATTGTGATTTATTTTATTTCTAAATGATAACATTTCCCATTTAATTTTGTATTTATCCTTTTTGAAAGAAGACTCTCAAATTGCTTAGGCTTCAGGCCCCTCTTGGTCTGGGTTTGTACCTATGTGTGTATTATAAAAAGCTTCTTTCTGTAGTTGTTTGAGAAGAGATTCTTGGTTCTCATCATGTCACTTACATTTTGTGGGTTTCTGTTTAGTCATCTGGAAAATGAAGGAATTAGCCTGAAACTTCTAAGGTCTACTGTCACTTTACATACAGTGGCCCTGTGATGCTGTGAATTAAGGTAAGAGCTTTAGTGACACTTCTCTCACCCTGGTGTCCTCATTTGACAGACAAAGAAAAAAAGTGACCCAGACCACCTCAGAACTCAAAGCACACAGACCACCTCAGAACTCCCGAAAAGAGCAGCAGAGGGGCGCCTGGGTAGCTCAGTCAGTTAAGTGTCCGACTTTGGCTCAGGTCATGATCTCACGGTTGATAGGGTTCGAGCCTCTCATAGGGCTCTGTGCAGACAGCTCAGAGCCTGGAGCCAGCTTCAGGTTCTGTGTCTCCTTCTCTCTCTGCCCCTCCCCCACTCACACTCTGTCTCTCTCTCTCTCCCAAAAAATAAACATTAAAAAAAAAAGAGTAGCAGAGAAGAACAAGAGGGTAAGAACAAACCCACAGCAACCAATGTGTACACATGCCAGGTAAGATCCCGAGACACCTGGGCAGGACCTGCCAGGGAAGTGGCCAAGTCCAGCTTTGCAAATTTCAACCCAACACCATCTCCTGGGTATAAAATGGTTAGTGCTGAAGAAAACAGAAGAGAGAATTTATTTGGAAAGAGCTTTGAAAGTCCTGCTGCGTTTTCTTTTCCCATACCAGAAGTTTGGCATTATTATTTTTGCATTAAAGTAAATCTTTTAATTATTAAAATTAAAAGGTTTGACTAGAAGTGACCAAAAGTGAATTTTTTTAACATAGTGTGATTAGAAAAATCACAGAATTTATCCCAGATTTTCTCCGGGGTAAATGAGAAGCCAACATAACTGGTTTGCAAGGGCAGTCATGAAAAAGCATCAAATTATTATATGGTTGTCATTAAGTTCTGCTCTTTTAACTTAATGCTTTAAAAACATTAGATACAGAGATGTTATATAAACTATACTGTGCTTTATAAATTTTAACTTGGGTTACATTTGGAGATAAAAAGGTCATTAGATCCTTAGATTTCATAGATAAGTATAATTTAGAAACATTTTGAGAGCTTGATATCAGACTGCCAAATCCTTATTTGGCCAAGTAAAAACATTTTTTAAAATCCCACCATCTACCATCATGAACATTTCATAAAGGGAAGAAAAACTTTATACTAAGAAAGTATGAAAAGATATAATGATATATTATTGGAACAAAAAACAATACTTGCAATCTATTAAGTTAACTATGAATATTTACCTCATAATTGTTTTTCCCACAGATAAGTAAATATTCTGTAACATACATGGGTCTGGAAGCTGTGAATTAAATGTTTGTGGAGGCATTGCTTTGTGGCATTTGAGAAACCAGAAAAAAAACAACATGATGGTCCTCTCAGTATGTCAAACCTGCGTAAATTGACATGACCCACAAACTGAAGCACATATCCTGTCAAACCTCTCTGATTTTCTCACGTGGTAAATCAAAACATGAAATATTAACATTGCCCTCTTAAAAGCCTCCTTCCTGGAATTACCCGTAAACTCTAAAAACTAACTGGGTGTGAGGTGGAGGCAGGAGGGGAGGACTCCTCTTGAAACAGCCGCTGGACAGAAAACCAAGCAATCACACTGCAATTGCTTCCACTGCCACATGGTGGTGCTGTTGAAGCTTGGTCTCGCACAACCTGATTCCACCTTGAGGTGAAAATCCCTCTTCAAGGGAGAATAGGCCCCTTCCTCAGTGTTACTTGCTTAAAAGTATTCTATATTTAAGCCCCAGAGTTGCAGCTCTTAGAGATATATTCTTTCAATTCACGTAGACAGTCCTTCCAGAATACCAGCCACCCCAGTCCTAGTTCTAACCTACAGCAGCTCACAGATAGAGATCAGGCATCCCCTTTCTCCATAGTAGCCAACATAGAAGGGGGGGGGCAGATTTTCCTTTAATACCCTCCCAACACAGATCCTCTCTGACACTCAGATGTCCTTGTTGAAGAACCTCTGGGACCTTGGGGCCCTCACCTCCCATCACACAGAGCAATCTCATTGATGGCAAGGTGGTTCTCCACTGAGACATCTACTACAGAAAGGCTGGCAAAAGAAAGAACTCAGATTTAATCTCTATTCAGGCAACACTCTGTGCCAAACATGCCCCTTACATGTTGCCACAGAACCTCAGCACAAAACTGAAGAACTGTGAGTCAGCCACTTGGCCATGAACCTCCACAGAACACAAAAGGTATAAGGGATGCAGGGGTGCAGCCTGCACCGATGGCCAATGGTGACGGCAAGGGAATAGGGACATAAGGGACCAGCCTCACCTCTGCTCAGTACCACCTGCAAGAGTCATCCTAACGTCAGTCACTTGGGGGCAGGCTGGAACTTCTGATACTTGCAACAGCCCAATTTCCCTCTCCATCCACCCCATCCTCTCCCTCCCACAAAGGGGTTACTCTTTTTTAAAAATTTTTTTAATGTTTATTAATTAATTAATTTATTTTTTGAGAGAGAGACAGAGTGTGAGTGGGGGAGGGGCAGAGAGAGAGGGAGACACAGAATCAGAACCAGGCTCCAGGCTCTGAGCTGCCAGCACAGAACCCTCCATGAGGCTCGAACCCACAAACCGTGAGATAGTAAACTGAGCTGAAGTTGGATGCTTAACCAACTGAGTCACCCACGTGCCCCCAAAGGGGTTACTCTTGAGAGGATGCCCCAATAAACTCTCTGCATGCTAATCTCAAGGTCTAATTCCAGGGATGCCAAACTGTGACACTGGCCCATCCTCCAGAAGTTCTAGTCCTGCCAGTTGGATTCCTCAAGATCACAACAAATGACGTGAATAACTAACTTATGACAGTGAGCAGCGTTTGCCAAGGAATGTGTGAATATGCAAAGGGGGGTAAATGGCCCCAGCAGCTGATTCAGTGTCCTGTCCAAACTTCAACAATTGGCAGGACAGCCGGGATAGCATTGCTATAGACAGCAAACTCACCTATGCTGTTATTCTCTTGGGATTTAACATTTACTAAAGAGAGAGATCTGGTTGTACCATTTAGTGTCTTTGAGTATGGAATATCTCCACTCTGTACCCCTTGATCATAGTCCCTTTGTAGTTGCATGGAACAGGAGTGGTGGTTCACTCTGAAGACAGGTCTGGTTTCCCATCCCTGATAAGCTTGCTCCCCGAGCCACAACCACTCAACAAGGAAAAGGTCAGTGGGGGCACTTTCTCAAAAGGTGGCCATATACTGGGCAACACTAGGGACTTCAGACTTCTCTTTTATCCCATCCAGCAACCCTGTGCAAGCAGCATAGCATGGTGGTTTAGAGCAGCGGATTTCACTGTGGTCCCTGGACCAGCAGCATCAGTTGCCCCTGGAAAATTCTCCTAGAAATGCAAGTTCTCCAGCTCTGCCCAGACCTACTGAATCAGTAACGCTGGTGGGGTCCCACAATCGGCATCTTCACAAGCCCTCTAGGAGACTCTGATGCATGCCAACATTGAAGAACCACTGGTTTGGAGCAGAATTTGGTAAACTTTCCTTAGACAGGGTCAGATAATATTTTATCTTGTGGACTATGTGGTCTCTCTCATGGCTGCTCGGTTTTGCAACTGTAGAGCAAAGGCAGCCATGGGCAGTACATAATTGAATGAGTGTAGCTGTGTTCTGATAAAACTATATTTGTGAATACTGGAAAGTGAATTTTGTGTAATTTTCATGTGTTGTGAAATAATATTCTCTCAATTTTTGTCAACAATCTAAAAATTTAAAAACCATTTCTAGCCCACTGGTGTAGAGTTTGAATTTGAATTAGAGTCTCCTCTAATTAGACCTCCTCCTGGGTCTCCCCTAAGCAGTCGATATCTTTGGGCAAATCACTTTGTCCCTGTGCCTCAGCATCCTCAAATGTGAAATGGGGCAACGGTGGAACATGTCTCCTACAGCTGTTGTTAGCATTGAAGGGCTAACACATGGAAAGCACATGGCATGGCCCTGGAGAGATGGTTTCAATTGTTTTTATATCTGTGCAGAACTTCCTTCTTACTGGCAGATGTCCCTTTCCTGAGAGGCTCAACCCTCTGGCAGGGCGTCTTTTCCCAAAGCATCCCTGAGGCTCCCAACATGTTTCCCATGCTTCCCTACAGCACTGCACACAAGAAGGGGTTACTCTGCTGCTCTTGCTCATAAAGAGAAGACTCCTGGGGTTCTGGCAGTGAAAGAGTCAGTAGTCATGGGAACAGACTCACTTTTCAGGCCTCAGTTCCATTTCTGGGCCAGCACTCTGCTCTGTAGGCTCTGGTTCTTCCATGGTGTCCTCAGCGATACATGATAGCTCCAATTTAACAGTTTACCAAGTCAGTCAGCCCTTTCTTCATAGCTTGGCCTGGAACGTGCCAAAAACAATGTTTTAAGCACTGTTAGGGTGGGGTGCTTTTGTGTGTGAGGGAGAGCATTGCAAGTGGAAAAGAGACAGGAGCAGGAAATGGCGATTACTGTGCTAGAGAGCCAATATGCCATCCTTGAACAACACCCTAGGAGGGAAGACAAGGCAGTAAGAACAGAAACAGTGTGAGGGTGGCCTAAGCTGGGAATCTTGGATGATTCAGACATGGAGCCAGGGCTAGGTCCCAGGCACATGAAAAGCCAGTAATGCTGCTGGGTTGGGACTCAGGGCACTGGTGACCCTCACACTTTGTTCATCGTGTTCCAGGCTTTCCTTCTTCCACAGTGGTGTCCCTCCTGATCCTTCCTCTTCTCTCATGTCACATGAGAAGTTCATCCTCTCCACTCCATCCTCAGGCTTCTCTCTGCATCCAGTTAAATGCTCTTGGAGCAGTGGAACTACATCGCTTGCTTCCACCAAATAGCTTAACATGTGTGGTTGTCCACGATATAAAGTAATGAAACATGCTACTGGGGAAAATGTGGAGTGTTTGCCTCCAAAAATTAAGAGTAAGAGACAAAGAAGAACAAAATGGTCTTTCTATGTCAGCACTTTCCTGTTTCCCTGAATAGAAAGTGAGAGTCTAATGCAAAATGCAAATTTCAAATGTACATATTTTATCTAGTATCATTGTATTTATTTATCATAGGAATTCCAAGAGGTAATTAATCTTCCTCTTATTCAGAGATGAATCAAGGAGACTCAACGAGGCTAACTAGCTCTCCCACGGCCTCACAACCAGGCAATGGAAGATAAAATAATTTATTTTGCAAATGACTCAGTGAGAAATGGCTCCAAAATGATCTGATGAGACAGAAAATGAGGAAAGATCCCCTGAAATAAGGAAGCTCCCAAACACTGCCAGAAAGCGACTACAATGTGGGTCATGTGTAAATGGTCACTTCTGTATGACTGTTTTTTTTAAACAAAGTTAGTTTTTACTTATTAAGACAAGCTTTCCAGAATAAGTCTCTCCCTATCTTTCAGTTATCACTTGTTAAGATCCCTGCTGGCATTTTCTTCCATGGAGATAACTATTCAGTTGAAATTTCTGACCACTTCATCATGTGAGTGCCTAAGATGGTTCCTTCAAATCCAGTCCTCAGGCGCTCTAAGCTAACACGTTATTTTTTCCCCTCTATTCCTCTTCCAGTCCAGCACAGTCTCAGTTGTCACTCTAGGTTGATTCCAACTCCTGCTTAGGCCAGGATCAAGCCAAGTTTTTCCCAGTGCCAGCTAGACACAATAGACATGAGGGGGTCCCAGCAGGCAGTGTCCAAGGCATATCATCTTGGTGAGATTCTTTGAAAGTTGTCCAAAGTTCTCTCTTAGTCTGGAGGATGTTAAAGTGAGTATGTAGTCAAATATGGAAACCTTAAGTAAAAGTTGATGAAGAAACCAAACTTGGAGCAATTGGCAAACATTTCCTGAACACTAGTGCCAGACACAGACCATGAGCCAGAGAAACATGGCGGTCAATCTTGGGTGAAGTAAGTTTACTGTTACCGCTTCGCTCAGCTGAAGCCAATAGTGGGAGAATCCTGTCTGACATTTAACTGTCACCAATTATCCAAATTTAACCTTCTTTCTGTACTCTGTATTCTGTCTTTCAAACTCGACAATCTGATTTCAATTTTATCCCTAATTCAAGGAAATTTCTACATTAAAGCTGTATTTCTCCTTGCCTGTTCTCCTTCCCTTCAGCATGGGACAGTGTTCATCTATATACTGATGAGCCTCAAGATGTGAACATACAAAAAGGTCTGCATGAGCTAATGCTTCTGACCCTCCTGAATGAATACAAGTAGAAATCACACCCCCTCCCACACAAGCACTTTTCATGTTATAAATGCTGTGAGAAGTACTTCCTCATAGAAGGGATGCCCAGCATGGCAGGTCTCAGATTTGCTTCTCCTCCTCTCCTGACCCCATTATTCTCTGCTGACTCCACCCCACAAATTCTCCTCATATATTTTGCTTCAAAGTTTGTCCAAAAGGTTGTGAGTGAAATCTTTGCTTCAGCATTTTCCTCACAGCTCAGGGAGAAAGAGACAGATGGAGGACACTCGCCCTCTGGCCCTGCCTGGGGCCTCAGCCGGGCGTCCTGCTGGCTGGCAGAGGAATGATAGATGGCGCCCCTTCCCCGTGTGCGTAGGGGAGGCTGTCTTTGCCTGATTCCGTCCAGTTAGCAAAACAGGGGGAGCTGCCAAGACAAACAGCCGAGGTATGAAAGTTAACAGCTAACGATCACTGCGGTGTGAAACGGACCCATGAAACGAGACATCAAGGATGCTGCTTGGAATAGCTTGAATGTCGAACATTCTTTCCCAGAGAAAGGATGGACAGTGGCACAACAGCAGTGTGGGAGACCCAGGCCAGGCAGGCACACCCGCGTCCCGGGGCGTGTAGGGGGGGTGATGGGACTTCTGATGCCACGGCCTCAGGCATCATGTTGGAAGGGCAGGAGGCAGTGTCCACTTCTTACCCATCCTGTGCCAAAACCCCCAGCCACCTCCCCACCCCCATTCAAAAAATATCGTGGCTATTAATACGTCATATCAAAAGAGCCCTTGTAGTTTATAATCATTTTCATCTGGCTTAGGAAAAAGCAGCCATAAAACGTCTGTTGGGTGACTGCGTGGGCCGGCGAGGCAGGTTTACATTAGCTAGTGCTCAGAACGTGGTAGCAAATGACAGACGAGGCAGAGGATGGTTTATGGTCCTTAATGCCTGTGCTGACACGGAGGATTGGGACAAGATTTATACTAGGCTCGGGCCATCACCGAACACTGAAAACCAGTCATTACAAGCCGGATGACAACTGGAATGCAGCAATCACTTGGAGGAATATTTATTTGGTTTTTAAGTTTTTGGATGAATCTGGTTTTCAGAAAGTGAAGGCCCACTAGGAAGTCAGACTATGCCATTATTACATCCAAACCATTATGCATTTGCTAGCCAATTATGTAATCCTATATGGAAAACATAACCAGAAAGTGGGATAAGCTCAAGACACGGAGGCTCATTATTACAGGCCTCACCACCATAACTTCATTTGTGGTTACCACACACCCTAAATATTATTAATGGACTAAAAGAATCCAATACTTGTAAAGTCTGGTCAGTATCATTAAGCCCGTGGTCCACTGTGACAGTGAATTTGATGGAGTGGCAATACATATTAGGGTACTTTTCTTCTGACTCATTGTACTGAACTGATACTGATAAAGTAGCAAAAATAGAGCTAGACATTTTTATTAAGCCCATTGTCAGCCTAAAGATTTCAATTAAGTTTCTATAAACACATCTTCTTTTTACACTAAAATCATCCCAAATGTTAACATTTCTGCTCTCAAGCAAGTCATGCCTTGGAATTAACGACGTTTACTCATGACATTCTTAATGGTTCTAGCTTCTTTCAGATAAGTAAAGGAAGTTGGGCGCAAATGAGTGATATACCACTATTTCTACAAAGTATGGCATGACACTTCCTGTATAATCTTGAATTCATTACATCCCACTTAACCATCTTGTTTTTCTTTCCTATCCAGAACTCTAAGCAAGCATCTTTCTCTGATAATTTTTCTCCTCAGAAAAATCCATAATTTTCTGAGTACACAAAAAACAAGAAACCTTGTCTGATTTATGGCCCACTCACCCTCATGGTAGGTGTCATATACCACCTCACACGTCACTCGGCCTCTCTTGTCAGCTGAGGGTGCCTAAGCCTGATGCCTGCACAAGCAATGTCCATGGTGTGAAAATTCATTGAACGATTTGCTTACGTGGGCACATTTCTAGGTATATGTCATATTCCAACAAAACAATTCATGTTTTAAATGTACATAAACCATGACCATAGAAGTGTTCTCCCTGTCTCCTCTACATTTTCAAGTCTAAGATAAGTAAGAAACAAATAAATGTAAAGCCCTCCAGTGTGCGCCATGAATCTGGAGCTTTGGGGTGGACCATGTCAGGTTTGAGAGAAAGCAGCATGTAGGTTTCAGGGAAAAGGCAGAGACTGGAATCCCCATCTTCTGACACTTAACGTGCCATTTCCAGTGTGTGTCCTGGATTTCAGGCATCACTTCTTCACCCACCCCCAGCTCACTCTCACCTTCTACCTTGCAGGTTTCAGATTTGGTTACATTTGTGTTGATCAAACTTCAAGACCAGAGGTTTCAAGAAAGAAATAAAAAAAACCCCACAACTTTACCATTGTGTTTTTCTTTTAGCATAATACTGTGCAAGGAATTCATTCTGATTCTTAAATTATTTACACACCCTTTTTTTGACCATGTCAGTAATCAAAACATTTCTTTTTCTTTAATGTTTATTTTTGAGAGAAAGAAAGTGTGAGTGAGGTAGAGGCAGAAAGAGAGGGGGACAGGGGATCCTAAGCCAGCTCTGTGCTGACACTAGCGAGCCCGATGTGGGACTCAAACTTACAAACTGTGAGATCATGACCTGAGCTGAAGTCGGATGCTCAACCGACTGAGACACCCAGGTGCTCCAATAATCAAAACATTTCTAAGATGCTATTTAAAGCTAACGAATTTGGCAAACACAAATTCATTTTGTTCTCCACTCAAAGCTGTGAGCTTCCAAAGCCGGTGGCGGCGGGGGGGGGGGGGGGGGGGGGGGATGTGGCCAAAAGTTGCAGCACCCAGCTGCTGTCTGTCCATAGTCTCCATTGCAGCACACTCAGAGCCTGCCTCAGATATTCTCTGTGTATCCCTCCAGACCCCATCCTCATTTGTCTCCATGTTGTGATGGAGAGACCTCACCAGGGAGCCCCATTATCCTCTGACTCCCAGGTGGGTTTGGAGGGTGAGGCCAAGCCTTTGTTCCCCCAGCAACCTTCCTGAGGAGTTGCTTCTGATGTGCTAAGTCTCTTGAACTAAAATTACAGCTCTTCTCAGGTGGCGCTCTGCACAGGACTCTATACCCACTAACTGTCCTTGCTCCTTCTGGCTGAGGGATGCTAATAGTCCTAGCTCTTACTGTTACTTGTACCTGTAGCCTGATTTCAACATTGTAAATAGTCCCTTCATTTAAATCTTCATTAAAGTATTATAATCAAAGAGCCATACATTTCCTATAAAGACCCCGACTTGATATGGGATCTAAAGGGAGACTGTGGTCAAGCATAAAATGGAGCCACCACTATATGTTGGATTGTCAGAAGCTGTTTATGACTACAGAAAAGAAAGAATGTGTGCTGCCTTCCAGTGAGGCCCACTGGAGTCTATACATCTGAAGGATTTTTCTGGGAAGTTCTTGTCAAAGTCTTTGGTGGTCTATCTCACTGTTCTTGGCGGTCTATACTCTATTGCTGAGCATTGCTGGCCTCCTGACTGGAGGACTGGAAATAGAAGGGCTGGCACATGATGACCCACAATGTATACTGTTGAATATGCACCACTCACAGGCAAACCACTTGATGAATTTTCAAAAAGGGAAAACACCAGTATCAAGAGCGCCCAGATTGAGAAACAGGTGTCACCAGCACCCTCCAGGCTTCCTCACGCTCCTGGTCACCCCACTTGCAATGAAAGCCTTTATACTGACTGTTAACACCAGAGTTCCAGCTTTTCTGTTTTTGAACTATGTGCAAATAGGATCTTGTAGCATGTTTTTCTCTGTCTAGCTTTTTTTTTTTGCTTTACATTATGTTTATGAGGTTCATCCATGTTGTTGCATATGTCATTCTCATTGCCAAATAGGTTTCCATTCTACAAACACATCACAATTTACTTATCCATTCTATTCTAGAAGGATATTTGGGTTGTTTCACTATGGGTATGAAAACTAGTGCTGCTATGAACATACTTATACATGTTTTTGTTGAACGCATTGCATGCATTTGTGTTCAGGGTCTGAATGCTATGATTTGTACTAGCTTCTCACCACCCTTTGAACCTATGTCCCCTCCTAATTAGTGCTATTCGGAACAAATGGGAAAAAGGGAAACTGAAGTTTGAGGACAGAAAGGGAGATAAAGCATACAGCAAAGCTGTGGTATAGATTTCCAAGAGTGAATCTGATATTGAATCAAAGAGCCAGGGGCAGTTAATCTGCACCTTAAAACTGTCCTGTTCCAAACATGCATAGCTTTGTGTGCCATGGGGGTGGGAGATGGGGAGGTTCTCCATATCAAGTAGACCCAGAAGAAAATTCCTCTTACTTTGCATTATCTTACACAAAGAAAATAAAGTCACAGGCATCTTGTTGAAATTGATGGAGGGGGGGATCCTGAAAAGTCTCTACCCAGCAAGGAATGATAAGTGGCAAACAACCACAAAGTTCCCACGACTACCAAACTCAGATGCATTAAATGCTACTAATAATCTCTCTAACTGGTGTTTTAGCTCTATTTTTTTTTCATTTTAATAAGGACATCTTAATAAGGGCTATTAACAACGCTCTTAATGTCCTAATTCCCTGCGGTGTCCTAGGGTGACCATACAAATGCCCTCAACCTGACTGGGCAACACGGTCTTACTTTCTCACAGTTCTGGAGGCTGGAAGTCTGAAACCCAGGTGTCAGGAGACTTGGTTTTTCCTGGGAACTCTGAGGGAGGATCTGTTCCATGTCTCCCCTCTTAGTCTCCAGAGTTCCTGGCAATCCTTGGCAGTCCTTGGCTTCTGGACGCATCGCTGGAAGCTCTGCCTCCATCCTCACATGGCCTTCTGCCTGGGCATGTCTGTGTCCAAATGTGCCCTTCTTATAAAAAACACCAGTCACACTGGATTTAGGGCCCACCCTTCTCTGGTCTGACCTCATCTTTTTTTTTTTTTTTTTTTTTTTTCCAGAATCCAAAAATGAAATAATTTACTTCAAACTAATGTAAAATTAAGTCAAATGCAAAATGTCAATTTAATACAATTCTGAATTAAACTATAAACTCAAAATAGACTGTAGTTGATGAAGTTTTTTTTTTTGCTTCTTTTTTTTTTTATTTTTTAATATATGAAATTTACTGTCAAATTGGTTTCCATACAACACCCAGTGCTCATCCCAAAAGGTGCCCTCCTCAATACCCATCACCCACCCTGCCCTCCCTCCCACCCCCCATCAACCCTCAGTTTGTTCTCAGTTTTTAACAGTCTCTTATGCTTTGGCTCTCTGCCACTCTAACCTCTTTTTTTTTTTTTTTTCTTTCCTTCCCCTCCCCCATGGGTTTCTGTTATGTTTCTCAGGATCCACATAAGAGTGAAACCATATGGTATTTGTCTTTCTCTGTATGGCTTATTTCACTTAGCATCACACTCTCCAGTTCCATCCATGTTGCTACAAAAGGCCATATTTCATTTTTTCTCATTGCCACGTAGTATTCCATTGTGTATATAAACCACAATTTCTTTATCCATTCATCAGTTGATGGACATTTAGGATCTTTCCATAATTTGGCTATTGTTGAGAGTGCCGCTATAAACATTGGGGTACAGGTGCCCCTATGCATCAGTACTCCTGTATCCCTTGGATAAATTCCTAGCAGTGCTATTGCTGGGTCATAGGGTAGGTCTATTTTTAATTTTCTGAGGAACCTCCACACTGCTTTCCAGAGCGGCTGCACCAATTTGCATTCCCACCAACAGTGCAAGAGGGTTCCTGTTTCTCCACATCCTCTCCAGCATCTATAGTCTCCTGATTTCTTCATTTTGGCCACTCTGACTGGCGTGAGGTGGTATCTGAGTGTGGTTTTGATTTGTATTTCCCTGATAAGGAGCGACGTTGAGCATCTTTTCATGTGCCTGTTGGCCATCCGGATGTCTTCTTTAGAGAAGTGTCTATTCATGTTTTCTGCCCATTTCTTCACTGGGTTATTTGTTTTTCGGGTGTGGAGTTTGATGAGCTCTTTATAGATTTTGGATACTATCCCTTTGTCCGATGTGTCATTTGCAAATATCTTTTCCCATTCCGTTGGTTGCCTTTTAGTTTTGTTGGTTGTTTCCTTTGTTGTGCAGAAGCTTTTTATCTTCATAAGGTCCCAGTAATTCACTTTTGCTTTTAATTCCCTTGCCTTTGGGGATGTGCCGAGTAAGAGATTGCTACGGCTGAGGTCAGAGAGGTCTTTTCCTGCTTTCTCCTCTAAGGTTTTGATGGTTTCCTGTCTCACATTCAGGTCCTTTATCCATTTTGAGTTTATTTTTGTGAATGGTGTGAGAAAGTAGTCTAGTTTCAACCTTCTGCATGTTGCTGTCCAGTTCTCCCAGCACCATTTGTTAAAGAGACTGTCTTTTTTCCATTGGATGTTCTTTCCTGCTTTGTCAAAGATGAGTTGGCCATACGTTTGTGGGTCTAGTTCTGGGGTTTCTATTCTATTCCATTGGTCTATGTGTCTGTTTTTATGCCAATACCATGCTGTCTTGATGATGACAGCTTTGTAGTAGAGGCTAAAGTCTGGGATTGTGATGCCTCCTGCTTTGGTCTTCTTCTTCAAAATTACTTTGGCTATTCGGGGCCTTTTGTGGTTCCATATGAATTTTAGGATTGCTTGTTCTAGTTTCAAGAAGAATGCTGGTGCAATTTTGATTGGGATTGCATTGAATGTGTAGATAGCTTTGGGTAGTATTGACATTTTGACAATATTTATTCTTCCAATCCATGAGCAGGGAATGTCTTTCCATTTCTTTATATCTTCTTCAATTACCTGCATAAGCTTTCTATAGTTTTCAGCATACAGATCTTTTACATCTTTGGTTAGATTTATTCCTAGGTATTTTATGCTTCTTGGTGCAATTGTGAATGGGATCAGTTTCTTCATTTGTCTTTCTGTTGCTTCATTGTTAGTGTATAAGAATGCAACTGATTTCTGCACATTGATTTTGTATCCTGCAACTTTGCTGAATTCATGTATCAGTTCTAGCAGACTTTTGGTGGAGTCTATCGGATTTTCCATGTATAATATCATGTCATCTGCAAAAAGCGAAAGCTTGACTTCATCTTTGCCAATTTTGATGCCTTTGATTTCCTTTTGTTGTCTGATTGCTGATGCTAGAACTTCCAGCACTATATTAAACAACAGCGGTGACAGTTGGTCTGACCTCATCTTTACTTGATTACATCTGCAGAGACCCTATTTCTAAATAAGGTCCCATTCACAGGTTCTAAGTGGACATACATTTTGAGGGAACACTTTTTAATCCAGTACACCCCTACATGATTTTTTCCTGTTAACCTTAAGTATGATTTTTCTTCCCACAGAGATGTTCAAGAGCATAATTCTTGCACTTGTGGAGGGAACCCAGATGTATATAATGAGCCTTGAGTTGGAGCAAGAATGTGAGTCGGGAGGAGAGAAGAGCCTCTTGACCTTTCTATGATACATGCAGCTCTTTTGTCATAACTGAGGAGACAGAAGACTAGGGGGAGGAGGCTCTGAAGACAGCTTCTGGCAATGTTGGCCAAAGTTTTCCTGCACAGCAAACTAACTTATAAACCAGGAGTGAGGAATGTCCAGAAAAGGGGGAAAAGCAACCACTCACAACCACGAAGGAACAGGGATTTCCTAAGTTTTACAAGAAACATAGAAAATGTTAATTGATTAATGTTTGCTAATGGCCTAGTTCCAGACAGCCCAGAGCACCCACCTTCCAGGAGAGTAGAGCTTCTGTAAAGATCGATTTAAATTGTGTATGACTTTTGCCTTTAATCTGTGATGCCAAGTTTCTGTCTGTCGTGCATTTCCTCTATAAATTGCTCTTTGTTGTTGAAGTGTGTACAGCATGGCCTTACATGACACAATTGCAGAGCAGCCTATGGATGCGAAGTGGAGGAAGGCTGTCCTTTTCCATAGCATGCTGCTCCCAGTGGTGCTAAGCAGGAACCAGCCAGGCCAGGGTGGCTGTTGGGAAAGTTCTGGAGAGCTGGGAAGAGGTCTGGCTACAATGACTACTCTACCACTTTCTCTTCTCCTCCTCTGACCTCCCTGTCAGCATGACCTAGAACACCTGAACTGGCAAAGCTGAGTGACAACTATGTTACTCTTCTGGTCAACCAGGAAGCAAGTGGATTTGCAATTTTCAGGTGACTGCTGAATAATAACCAAAAAAGAGAGCATTGGGAGTCTCAATCTATCACATACATTCTTATTCCATAAAAAGGCAATTCAGATCATTCAGCCCAAAATAAATGCATTATCATGTGTGTTCAGAAATGCCTAAATTCACTCTATAATTTTGAATTATCTATTTTTAGCATTTAGTTCATGACTAAAGAAGCTGAAGAAACACTGCAGGCAACTAGCTGGATGGCATAACGGCTACAGCTAATGGTAACATTCACAGCCCAGCTCAGTTCAGGGCAGGGTATATTTTCACAAAATGGTTCCTTTGAAAGCAGAAACTGAAAGTGGTGGTTAGGTTAGGTGGAATGTTTGAGTTGAATTTGGCTGCTCCTTAGAAACTCATATAATGGGGACCTTTGGGGCAGAAGCTTCTGAGACAATTGCACAAGTAAAAGAACTGAAGTATTTTCTGCTTCAAAAACATCTTTCACTAAGGGTTGCCCTACACCACACTGAAACTGTTGAGCTCTGCTGACTTCCGTTCTAACTTTTTAACAGACTAATCTCTTCACGTTGGGATTTCTCAGCTGGTGATGGGCACATGCTGAGTGTAGGCTGAAGTTCAGAAAAGGAACATCACAGGAGGAGACGTGAGAAAGAAACTAACCAGGAAATTCAGATTGTGCTTACAATACCATCCATCTGTCATTGATTTTGTAGTAGAGTTGCAACTCACCCACAGTTAACTTCTAAAATCAGTACTCAAGAGAGAAACAGAGTGTCACCTTGAACGATCCCGAGAAAGTCCCACACTGGGCATCTCTTTGGACACCTCCTTCCTTGTTGGAAGTGTTGGCTGTTTTTTTGAACACCAGACAGAGTTATTGACCTAGGTTTGGAGGGCATTTCTCTTTAAGCCCTAGAATCACACTCAGCTCCTGCGATGTTGATACCATGAGAGACACATGTGGTCTGTCACAACTGACAGCACAGGCACCCAGAACTGCCCACTGCGGCTCACTCTGAGGTACGCATTCATCGGTGGGTGTAACTGACCAGTGTTCAGTATTTTTTCTTTTGGCTGAACTCATGAAGTTGAATTCATGGAAGTGCAAAGTAATTTTGATACTCTATTTCTTTTTTAAAAAATTATTATTTTTTTCTAAGACAGAGAGAAACAGAGCACGAGCAGGGGAGGAGCAGAGGGAGAGAGAGAGAGAGAGAGAGAGAGAGAGAAACAGATAGAGAATCCCAAGCAGGATCCATGCCCAGCACAAAGCCCAACCTGGGGCTGGATCCTACAACCATGAGATCATGACTTGAGCCAAAATCAAGAGTTGGACGCTCAACTGAGCCACCCAGGAGCTCAATACTCTATTTCAAACAAGCATTCACTTGTGAATAGTGATGCAGAAAAGCACATGTGCTACCTGTACCCACATATGCTGGATCTGTGGATTTCATCAAAAACGAATAAACAGATCTATTTATGGTTATTGGTTTAATAAGCTTCTTAGTGGCAGACACACGTCTAGAATTAAAACTAATGAACCTATATAAATCATTGATTTTGTGAGGCTTTAAATCTATGGGCTATAAACTTTTTAAGATATATTTTATGAAATATTATGTTACTGCAAGTTGAAGACAAGCAAGAACTAAATAAATAAGTGTCATCAGCTTAAAATAATGTAATGAAGCAAGTATTACGGAGAGAAGGAGTGAGAGAGGTAGAGGTAGATATTAATTTTTGATACTGGATACTAGACTATATAATAAGCTCAAATATAATTTACTTTTAACAAAGATTATTTTCATAAACCAAATAAATAATAATAAATTATGACTAATGGAAGAAGTAGAGCAAAGTTTTCTAGCAAATAAAAACAAAATTAAAAGAATAGAAGGCATAATGATAACTACATTTATTTTAAAATACTACCATCTTAAAGCAAAATATTATTATTTTTTAATGTTTACTTATTTTTGACAGAGAGAGAGACAAAGTGCAAGGGGGCAAGGAGCAGAGAGAGAGGGAGACACAGAATCTGAAGCAGGCACAGGGCTCTGAGCTGTCAGCACAGAGTCTGACTTGGTGCTCAAACCCACAAACCTTGAGATCATGACCTGAGCTGAAGTCGGACACTCAACCGACTGAGCCACCCAGGCGCCCCTTAAAGTAAAATATTATTAAATTAAGTATGATTTTAAACAAATTTCTCATGGAAGAAGTTGGAAAGATTTTAAACAAATTCCTCATGGAAACAGTTGTAAAACGTCATGATCTTTATAGAATTCTCTGCCCTCAAATAGCCATGGGAGAACGAAACACTTGGATGGACATTTTCTTAACTAGTTTTAGCAAATCTCATTTCCCCTCTCCCAGCCAAATTCTTCCTTCACTGCTTTGTCTCCTGGAGTTGACACAAAATAAATCTTATTAAGATTGACAAAATTTGTCTCAAAATCCAATCAAAAAAGCTTGTGAGATCCAGCTGACTGATATGGATAGAAAAAAAACCAAATAATTAAAAACTCTTCCTTGAATCTATAATATTGGAGTTTTGTTCTGGAGAGAGAAAAAAATGAATTTCAAGTTCTAGGGAAATAACTGGAGTAAGCTGGTCCCATGGCCTCATCTACCCCCAGGGGCCTCCCACTGCAAGAAGACAAGAGGCCTCCTCTTAGGACTAACCCATCCATGTCCAGCATGGCCAGAACAGGAGTCAGGTGTGGGCATTTGGGCTGGGGCTGGCCTTGAAGCTGGATGCATAAACATCTGTGGTTACTGTACCATTTGTCCAAAAACAAGGAAATAAAATGCATTTCCCCACGAATCAAACATTTCAGAGCAAATCTGATTTGTCATAGGAAGATTGGTACAAGAATTCTTAGCTTGTCAGAGATGCCCAACCAGCTTTTTGGGATTCATCATAAAGTCAAAAACCCCTCTAAAATCACCATAACCCCATCTCGCACACATGTGTACATACACACACACACACACACACATACACATTCATCCATGAACACACATGTGTACACATACACTCACACACACATGGGCTTCTAGGCACATAAATTGCTCTGCTTTCTGTCCATTGTATGGATGTGGCACTGTATATGCAGCTCACACATCCCATGGCATTTATTCCTGCCAAGGTACTCAGTTCATGGTTGAAGCATGGTGCTCATGAAATACAAAGGACTAGTTTCTGGCTAGAGGCAAACATGATGAAAGCATCTCCCACATAGCACTTCTTCCATTTCTGTTCTGGGACTTTCCTAAGGATGTCCACCAACTCAACAGAGTGGAATGTGGTGTGTGTGTGTGTGTGTGTGTGTGTGTGTGTGTGTCTAAGAGTTATGTGGACAGATGCCCACAAGAGTCTGGGTCAAGACCACCAGTCTTTTTTGCCTTCTGAACGAAGCCAGAATTTGAATTCAGGTCTCCAGAGGGGGGAGCTTGCCAAGCCATCTACTGTCATAATTGGTGCTACATCCACTACAAGCAGAAGTTCTGGGAACAAGGAAAAAAAAAAAGCTTGGAAAAGAGAACTGGCCTTCGACATTCCCCACAATCCAAACCAGCATGGCCCTGAAACCCCAAAATAGTTCCCTTGAGGGACACTTGTTTATTCGTCTGTTTGCATCCCTTGGTTTCCTACTTTTACCCAAAACCAGAGAAAGGGACAAAAGATACTAAAAGCAATGGTACATTCTTGCCATATTTCTCATCCATTCAGAACTAAGAAGCATCAAAAATCTTGTGGGAAAGCCACTTCTCAGGAGATTTCTAACTCAGTTTCTCAACTATAGTGGTCTGGAGTTTGTTCCTAAGTTTTAGATAAGTTCCTAATTCTTGGTTGCTTGGCTCCTCAAATTTCAAATCCTCAGGTTCACATCAATCATTCCAAGAAATAAGCAAAATATTTTACATAACAAAATTTGTTGGTTTTTAACATATCTTTGGTCTGGATTTATAATATTTCTATGTCTTTGAGGAAAAACACATATCTTCTGACAAAGTCCTCCCTCTCGTAATCTGAAGCCGGCTTTCACTAGCACCGCAGACCCCAACACTGAGCTACTAAACCAAGTGTGCTCTAAACAAAATGTACAAGGAAACCACAGAAATGAAGACAATTAGGGTAAATAAGATCCAGTGATCAAATATAGCTAATTTGTATCCATAATATTTGGGAGTTACACAGTCTGCTTTAATTTGAAAGATATCTTCCAGACCACACTGGTTTTTTTCCAAGGGGACTGCCTTTTGCTTTTAATTATTGAACCTTAAGAATTCTTGCTATAATTTGGGGTTAGCTTGTAATTCTTGAAGAAGAAAAAAAATCCAGCCCATAAATCCTTCTGTATTCCATCACTTCCAATAATAGGCTTCTGTGACCTAATTCACCATCAATTAACTGCATTTTTCAGAGGGAGCGGGTGAAGCAGGAGAGGAATTGAAAAAACTAAGCTCACGGCAATCATGGCCTCAAATAGCAGTAGAGTGAATGGACACTCCTTGGCAAAGAGCCTTGGCTAAATAGAATGTGTAAGAAATGTCTCAAAAATAGAATATGTAGTAAGGAAAAAAATGAACTCTAAATAGCAAGACTTCAACCTACTGTTTTAAGAGATTTTGAGCATTCCCATGGTAAATAGTAGTTAGGAGTTCACTAGCATTGCTCACATTTTAAGCAATGTATTCTGAGGCTCCATCTTATTATCAGTAGTGATCCTTGTGATAGGAGGTGGGCCATTGCCCTGGTCGCAACCAGGTGTTTAGTGGTGCACAGGGGATCCCGACAACAAGTTGCCTTCATTCTCCAACTTGGGCCTGTAGCAGTGATGACAAGACTTGCTCTCCCCATTACATTAAAGGAAGGGGTTACAGCCTAAACCTTCCCACGTAACTGTATATCGTTTTATACATTTGTACAATCTGTCAACACATACCATCTATGAACCAGTGACAGGCTATATTAACCATGCCTTTTACTGTCTTTATTCTGATACTTTAACATCTTGGGTCTTTGCTGACTCTGGAAGGGCTGTCCCTCTCAGGGTTAGCCAGTTCCTAGAGATAGTAAAGACATGAGCCATGCATTGCAAGCCAACCAATACAGAGCTCCCACACTCCTCTGTGGGGCTCTCACACTCTGGTCACTATACACCCACCTAATCACTCCAGGGCCAGATATCAGACAACTAGGGACAGTCCCTATGTCCCAGAGCCCACTGAAAATTTTCAACCTTGTCAATCCTGAGCCTGCTTACCCTGTCTCATTCATTCCTTCCCTCAGAAACCACAATACAATCTCTTACCACATACCCCTCTGACTGCCCCTGACGCTTTCCTGTGTAGCCCTGGGTGGTGTGGTGTGACTCCTCCCCTTGGGGACTGTGAGCAACAAACTTTATTTTCAATGGCAGCAGCCATCTAATCTGTTGACTTTGCCATACTTGAATGATAATAAAACCTATATTTTAATTTTGTTTTTACTTTAGAGAGAAAGCATGTCAGCAGAGAAGAGAGGCAGAGGGAGAGAGAGAAAGAGAAAGAAAGAATATCTCAAGCAGGCTCCATTCTCAGCGCAGAGCTCAATGTAGGGCTCTATCCCATGACCCTGGAATCATGACCTGAACTAAAATCAAGAGTCAGTCACTCAACCAACTGAACCACCCAGGTGTCCCATAAAGCCTATACTTTAAAATAGCATTTCCAGCTGGAGACATCAAAGACTCAGAAATTTCTTCTTAAGAACAGGTTCATTTTTTAGCAAACCAACCATGGAAAAAAATAACAAGGACCAATAGCGTTCCTAATTTTAAAAAATGAAATAATTTCTATCAAAGTGGGAATTAAAAAAAATATATATATATATATTTGCAGAAGCATGCTATGGAAAAATGGGAACTTAAATTGTAGGACTGTTAATAAGAACAACTTTTCTGTGAGGCTATTTGGCAAAAGTATTTAAAGCCTTAGAAATATGCATACACTTTGACCCATAAATTCTATTTTGAGGACTATATCCTAGGGAAAAAACTAAAGATTTAGCAAAATGATTTTCCTAGAAGCATTGTTCATAACTGTAAAGAGTACAGTGGGGGTGGGGAAGGGGCGGATGAATCCACAACCAAATATCCAGGAACAGATGACTGGTTAACTAATAGCACATTCCACCATTCTATCATTTAAAATGATGGTGTAGGTTATCATATATTCACATAGAAAAATGTTCACAACATGATTTTAGGTAAAAAAGAAAAGATTACACAGTGGTGTGTATCAACTGATGAAAAAGGTAAATAACTATATCTAAATACAGAATACCCCAATTAAAGACATGAAGAATTTATCACCTATGT
>NW_026057581.1:24622893-24683284 GCF_023721935.1 Panthera uncia
AATACAGAATACCCCAATTAAAGACATGAAGAATTTATCACCTATGTCTCACAAGTAGAAAAACAGATATTAAGCAATATTTGTTCTGAGTGTTGTCAAATCACAAATCACCCATGTGTTACAGAGAGAAATGTCAGTGCTATGGTATTGGAGCACCAGGGACATATTGAAAGACTGGAAGAGTATGCTCAAGGTGAAAATAATGGTTATTCCTGGATGATGACATCATGGGTGCTTTTACATTCTCTTCATTTTGCTTTTTGTATATCTAATGTGTCTACAATGAAGTTATCTCATTTGTATTAAGAAAGAAATATGCTTTTTTTTTTTTTTTTTTCAACGTTTTTATTTATTTTTGGGACAGAGAGAGACAGAGCATGAACGGGGGAGGGGCAGAGAGAGAGGGAGACACAGAATCGGAAGCAGGCTCCAGGCTCCGAGCCATCAGCCCAGAGCCCGACGCAGGGCTGGAACTCACGGACCGTGAGATCGTGACCTGGCTGAAGTCGGTCGCTTAACCGACTGCGCCACCCAGGCGCCCCAAGAAATATGCTTTTTAAACACTTTTAAAACAACCTTTTTTAAGGTATGGACAGAAGGGTCAACTTAAAAAAGGTATTAACATAACTCACTCAGCAGAATAAATTGTACCATTTTTAGGACTATTAGGATTTCTATGGGTCACTTGGGTATAAACTAGACCACGAGGACTGACAACCTGATTTTCTGACTGACTATATTTTGTAGACCAAAGAACAGAGCATATAGTTTGGCAAATGGATCCCAGAGCATGGCAATCATGTGGTTGCTGAACTCATCTAGCTTTTGAAAACAGCAAAGAACCACAAGTCCAAGGCTTGAAGGAAAATCAAGTCAAAAAAACACCTAAACAAATAAGAAAAAATAAATAAGTGATTTGCATTAAATCACCACTCAAATCACTTTGACTCAGCAACATTATGGGAGATCTCATCTGTGCCAGGCAGGGGCTGGGTGCTAAAGGCAGAGAAATGAATGGGACACAGATTCTGTCTCTCCAATGCAAGGAAATTTAGCATCTTCTCACACAGTGAGCTGCTGTTCCCAAAATCACCTGGGAGACGTCCAGACACAAGGTCAGAGTGGGCAATTACAAAGGTCCTGGAGGTGTGAATGCAGAAAGGTGTAGGCAAAACAGCCATGGAGCCAAATTCTACTGACTGCTTATGTAAGTTAACTACCCTGAGCTCCAGTTTCCATATATGCAAAATGGGGATAATAATAAATGTTTCATGGAGATGCTGTGAAAAATCACACCTATGAGGTAACCAGGTGAGTTCCTATCTTTCTATTTCTATGAACACCCCACTGAACAAATGGTTAGCACCTGTTCGAACAGTCCAATGCTCTTCTTAGCTGACTCAACCTTTTCACCATATAACTTAAAGTTGCTGTTTTAATCAATAGTTGTTCTAAGAGCACCTAGAGGATATCCAGCATTAGTATCTGTGCAGAGTTCTAGACAGTCTTCATTTGATCACCCGAATTTCCTAAGAATTATCCTGCAATGATTTTCTAAAGTAGAGTTGCTTGAGCTGACTGAAAGAAAATATTGTGATGTTTTTTTCATATGTCTTCACCTATTTTCTATCACATTTCTCCTTTGCACATTTAAAGAATTTTTAATTGTCTTGCAAACATGATTTATCTTGTAGCTCTATAGACATTGGCCATCCATTTAAGTTACTGCCCAAGAGTGGGATTTGCAAGGACTTTATAGGGGAAACACTATAAAAGTGGGAGAGCAAGATAAGTTAGGGGGCACCATGAGAGTGTGATGTAAGGCTAACCCTGAGGAAAGAGGAAGCAGAAGTTGGTGGCAGTGTCCTCGACTGCTCCTCAATCTGAGGATGTTTCCACAAAGTCATCAGAGAGTCCTCCAGACAATGCTGCCCATCAGAGCAGTCCTGGGTCTCCCAGGGACAGACCTGCCTCAGTATCCCTGCTGCTTAGTCACTGGCTGGGAACAGCCTGTGGAAGCATGGGTTCAGAGGAAAGATGGATGGTTTTCAGAGCCAGAACTGGGCTCTGGCCTGTTACACACCCGAAGCTGAGGCACTTCTCATGGCCACCACACCTACATTGAGGGAAACTAATTCTGCAAGTGTTCATTAATCTGAAACTTTGTCCTCATATGTCACTAGAGTATCCAGAGATAACACAAGATTTTAACATTACTTTATCATGGCACTTCATACTTTTCAATGTATGTCTTGCTTTACTCTTCGACTAATTTCAGCAAATATTGGCTGGGATCCTGGCTCTGCACTTGCCAGCCCAAAAAGCGAATGAAATGCAGTGTAGAGTGTGTCTGGCCAGCACAGTGGGGTGCACAAGGCTATCTATGAAGGGGAGAAATGGTCAAAAGAAGCAAATGGAGAGGGGAAAACCGAGTCTTCAGAGTGTAGACAAAATTAAACTAGGGCATGTTCATGGATGCCAAAGGAAAGAGAACATTGAAGGAAAGGGGGTCAACCTGGAAGATAGAGAAGACCTAAGAACCTTAAGTTGTAGTAGCCAGGAAAAACACTGTATTTCCATAATATTGATGATACTTGGAGACATTTTGTCTTTGTTTAAGCCATGCAAGATCAGGACCAGCACTCAGTTCTGGGGTTCATCTTGTGAATTTTCCATTGAGGTATTCTTATGTGACTCTTACCCTTCATCCAGCCATTGCTGTTATTGTCACAGCAACTCTGTGCTCTTCTGGGATCCCCACACATCTCTTTCATTCAGATTCCTCACGATGAGAGAGTGGCTACTGAGGCTAAATACATGCTCTCACTAGGGGAGATGAGGCACAAGGTGGGTCTTGTGCTCAGCAGAATCCTGTCTGAGTCTCCACTGGTCAATCACGGAGCTTCAGGGGAAAGTAACAATATAAGGAATAGGCTTTACTAGAAAACATTATTTAGCCAAGGGTAAAAAAGAGAAGAGAAAGCACAGGTACCCATGAACTTCAAAACATCTCACAGAGACATGTGCCAGAACCAGGGCGCAGCCAGACTTGCTATGGGGTCTAGTGGAGGAACCTCTCCACAGTATGGGCCTCCCTTTCTTTAGGTCCATTATGGCAAAGGATTCCTGTCAATGGGGAAACATTGTCAGTCAGTGCCAGACATTCTGGGTTTGGGGTGTCAACTATTGACAGAATTAAACACCTGTTGCAGAACATCAGCCACCCAGAACCTGGAGACTTTAGGGGTCTGAAGGAAATTTAAGTCTCCCCTGTAAGGGGAAAAATCTCAAGCCCCAAGGGAAAATCCTCCTGCAGAAAAATAGGGGTCCCTTGGTACCAGAATTTATCAATCAGATGACACAAAGTTAGCCTCATGAGCACTTTAAAACCAATATGCTCATTGCACCCCAGATCTGTAACCAAAATAACTATATTATACAAGTGGTATGTGGCATTAAAAATAAGATCAGGACAAATGTGATGGCTGTTCAAAAATGGAAAGAGAGCTTCAGCAAGTGAGATTATGAGGTAAGCCTTCATAAAAGAGAATTTGATCAGGGGCCAAAGGGGTAAGTAAAGTTTGGGCATGTAAGGTGGTGGACAGGGGCAACTGAGATGTAAATCAGAACTAAATTACAGAGAGGAGCATCTTATCAGAACACAGGTGGCTTTCAACACCCTGTTAACTGAAACACTGGGAACCATATTCCATATCTCGTTAAAAATTTATTTCAAAACAGAGTAAAATGGTGGTTATGAAGAATGGTGGGGGGATAAAATTGGGGTGTTTAAGGGTACAAACTTAAAACAAATAGTAAATATGCCATGAATATCTAATGCATAGTATAATGAATATAGGCTCTAATATTATATTATGATTCTGTAATGTGACAAATATCACTACATCTGCGCTTATGTTACAATACATAAATGTATCAAAGTAAAACCCTGTATACCTAATATTTACACAATGTTGCCTGTAAAATTTATTTAATAAAAACAATTCATAATGGAATTCAGGAATATCATTTTGATCGGGCAGATTATAATACCAGCAATTTAGACTCAGTGAGTGTTGGAGTGTGCTTCACTTTTCTCATAGTTTGGTCTGTTGTTCCATTAGGATCCAACACAATTTTTTTGTTTTTTATTTTTCTAGACTTAAAATTTTGCTACCAAGGGTAGAAATCCCCACAATGGAATTCTTTCTTCTTCCCAAATATGCAATTCTTTTCAGCTCAATTCAGATGTTGGGATTCTGAATGTTTCTTGACATTTTGGGGCAAACTACCTAGTCTGGAGGTATTGCAGGATAAAGAACTTCTGGAACAAAACATGAGTCTCTAAATCCTGACTAGGAATGTCTAACAAGAGCACTTTTGCATCAAGGAGATGCAAAACACACAGGGGAGGCCCAACACTCAGTTCCCTCTTTTGGCTCTAGTGCGTTTCCACATTTGTCATTCAAGCTGTGACGTATTTCCAAATGACCCCAATATGTTTTTCTCTCTTTTATATTGTTTGTCTTGAGGTAGACTGGGTGTTAAAGATAAGCCAGGTTTGGAACCGGGTTGGAACCAAGTGTGACTAATCACCAGTCACTCGTGCAAGGAATACTTTCACCCCTCCCGTATGCCAGAGCACATCCGTCCCCTCATTCTCTACACTTCAGGTCAAGTTCTGCTCTCCCTGACCCTATTCACCTCCAAGAAAATGCCTCCAACGTATAGTAAATTCAATTGGAGCCATAACACTTCTTTTCAAGTCCATGATGTACTACTGCACAGCCAGAGCTGATTGGTGTAAATAATCATGCTAACTGCTGGTTCTTCTGTCTGGCCCTTACTTCCAGGTAAAAACAAGTTCTAGTCCAAACTCTGCAACTAGCTCACACTGGGACTTTTTGTAAGTCAACAAATTCTGGGTGTATGTTTCCCTATCCATAACAAAAGGAAGTGGACAAATATGGGCCATTGTCATCCCTCCCCACATCCATATCCATGGCAGACATTATTAATCAATCATGACACTGAGTTCCAACATGAACTCAGAATCCTTCTAAACCCAGGACTCCAAGCAGCTGCTACCAGCCAACTGGTGTTGGCTTTTAAAATAAAAATGATTTGCCATCTTGGGATTAAGCTTTCTTACAGATTTATCAGTCTATTATTGCATTAAATGAATGTAACAGCAGTATAGCATTAAGAACAATGGGATAGACCGACCAATTCTAATACAAATCCACTTTTTTTGTAGTTGACATTAAATAAAGCCTCATCCAACTTTTTAAACCAACGCATGTCTTCACTTGAAGTAAAATATTTCTAAATTCAATGATGAAACGATGTTCATTGGATAGGACAACAGAGTTTCTTTGGTATACTTTGAACCCATTCCCAGTTAAGACCTAGCTTTTTAAAAAAATTTCATAGGTCAGATTACCAATATCCTGTTATATTATCTGAGTTATTTTTTTCTGCACAATTGTACATTTTATAGAATTTAGAGCAATCAAGTAAGGACAAATGACTAAAGACAAATCTTTCTTCAGTGAAATGAATTAAGTAGTTCTGGTAGCCCATGCATCAGAAACTATCAAACCTAATGATAGGAACTTGAGGCTGAGGATCTGGGAACCTTAGGAAGATAATGCCCTAATCATGCTTCTGGAATACCACAGTCTTTGTCAGTTTACATACATCTCCTCTATATGCTTGTGAGCTCCTCAAGAACCCTGCTCTATTTATCTCTAAATCTCAAAAGCCTGGGACATCAACCAACCAGTTGTGGATGAATGGCTTTTGAGTGAATCTTCTCATTTCTCAGGCCTTCAAGGAGCAGGCCTGAAAATACATGGGGGTTTTAGAAGGCAGCCTGTGATCTCTCTGCACACATGCATATTACTGTTAGGTGGTGGAAGGGCCCCAAGAATCCTTTCTTTCTTGGAACACTGTTCTTGGAAAAGTGGGCAGGAACACTGCTTCCAGGCTTGACTACACTTTCTATCAGGCTGATCCAATTTGCAGCCTCTCCAGCAGGAACTCAATGTCCAGAGGTGAGAAGGGGCTTCTTTGAAGAATCAATAGCAGATGCTGAGAATGTCCCAGTCTTTGGCCCTTGGGCAAAACACATAAACTCGAAATGACAAAAAACCCCCTAGAAAGTTCATTAGAACATCTGGGCACCTTATCAGGGATTTATCAAGCTTTCCAGAGTTGATCCAAGTCTTGTTTTAATAAAAATGTCCTGCCCATAAACAATTTATGCCAAGGATTTTTCCTTTTCTTCTCCTCCTTCTTCTTCTGCTTCTCTTTCTTCTTCTTTCCTTCCTTCTCTGGCTTTTATCGCTGCAAAAAGTTAATTCCGATAGTGAACAAGCTTCATATTTCCAGGGCTGCTACATATACTGTTATTATCAAACATTTGTGCTTGGGTTAACCACTCTCTGTCAAAACAAAATAAGTGTAGTGGACATCCATCATCACAGCTTGAACTGGGGAATTACACAAGGTTGAATTACCCTTTACTTTTGCAACTGGGTCCTTGGCCAAGACAACATAACCTTTCAATTCTAATTTGTATAAATAAGAAAGATCTGTATATGTTTTACTGATTTTTAAACTGGTAATTTTACACCAGTCACGTATTTCAATTAACTAATTGTTATTCCTCTGTACTTGTGCCTTGAGATGACTTAACCCAAGAAGTTGCAATCATAAAATTAAAATAAAGAACAATATTCCAACAGAGTACTGCCCATCTATACAAATCAACAGCCTTTGTTCATAGCCTTGGGGGAAAATAATGTTCTTTGAACAATCAAAATGATATTACCATAACATTATCATAAACTCCTCCTTTATTTCTCTGCTCTGCTCTGATTTAGTTGTTATGTTTTCATTTGAGATTCTTTCATTTACATGAATAAATTAACTGACAATGGAAGTCAATGAGACAAAGAGAGGGAGTACAGTTGCAGGCGCAGAAAGGGACAACCATGGGACCTCAGAACCTAGAAATTCTCAAGAGTCTAAAGATGGAAACTCAAGAGCCCCTGCAGTTCTGAAGACATGAAAGATGTCAGGGCCTGGAAAGAGCAGCTAAAACCCAAAGACCTAAAAAGCCAGCTGATTGAGTAAATAAAAATGTGCACTGAATTTAAAAGATAAGAAGAGGAGCAAAGCTCAGTAGACAACTAAACTTTTAAGGGCGTTTAGGGTGATAAAGAAATATCTGCTGAAGAAAAATGGTTAGTTTCAATCTAATCCACCTTCAAGCCTGCAACAGATTCAGGGTTAAAGGACACACATATGAATTAACAGATAGACATAGATATATTGTAGATTTGTTTTAAATTGTATTTGAAATAACTATGAAGTATGGTTTTAATACTTTAAAAAAATGTTGAAAATCATAAGGAATGGGATTTTTCATTTCAATTTCTGTCTGAGCACCACTCACACTTGATTTGAAGAAGAACGTGGTATGCTCCTCAGCTACGACCATGTGACCAAACTGTATTTCCCTCATCTAAAAATTGAGCACCTCGCGTCCTGATGAGGTAAGATAATACACCGGCAGACCCTCTGGGTGCCTCTAAGTTCTCAGGCTTGGCAGCCTTCATCCTCTACAACCTACAGGAGACAGGGAAGCTACACCTTAGGTGGTTACTGACCAGGATGTGCAGTGGGATCCATGTAGATCTTGATTACACAGCTGTAGATTTAACATCTCATCCACATGCAACAGAACAGTATTGGCTTCCATCTGGAGATGACTTGCTTTAGAAATAAGGCATTTGGATCAGACCAGAACATCTAAATTCAGGGTTTTCTACTAGCTCCCAATGTTCTTCTTTAGTACCTCATTACTGATGCACACACAAGCTCTCATATACATTTATGTCATTCACCTTGAGGTCTTCCCACGAGATCTAAATACCCAAAGGGCAGGGTATGAATATGGCACAGACCATGCACTTCTGAGTTGCTCCCACGTAACCATATGGCAGTATATTGTGGTGGTTGAGATGAGGCATTTAAAAGACTTTGTTTCTCCTTTGAGTCATAGTACTGGAGAGGACATTTCCAGTTAGTCAAATGAAGTATAGAGGCTACATTTGAGGGGAATTTGTATTTTCTACTCCTTAGGTTTTCCTAGTAGGAATGGAATTTCCACACACTTCACTAGCAGGAAAAATATGGGAAGACTCTCTCACTCTCTTCTCACTCTCTCACTCTCTTCTCCCTAAACAATGGGTATATTGTGGGGATATTTGTATAACTGGCTCATTTGAGAGAAGGACATAAGGACAAGCCAACTTCTGCCTCTTCTGGGTTCTCCAGCTGCAGATCAGGTTGGTGATGTCCCGCTCTGTAGTCTCTATCCAGGGGCAGGTGGAGAGCATGTTTGAGGCTGGTGGGGATGTTTGGTCATTTCAAGTGTTATTTATTTTAAAAGTCCTGTGGCTACTGGTCCAAAAATGCACTTTCCAATAGAGATGATGATTTTTCATCTCTATGTGACTCCTATGTTTTATCTTATAATTACATCTAATCTCTGGTGATTATGGATGAGGGGACTGGACCATAAAAAAGCAAAACAGAGTGAGGTAGAAGATTTAAAAACATGCCCCAGGAATGACATGCTCACAGGTCTGGCAAAAGGGGAAAGACCAAAGAATGCCCAAGTCCTCCTCCCTGATGTCCCTCTAGCCCAAGGAAGAAATGGAGGTTAATGGAGAAAGCTTTCTGTTTTTTTGTTTTTGTTTTTGTTTTTTGGTTGCTTAATGCCTCTCAGTCTCTCTTACGGTGCCTTATGCTCACATCCCTGTCTCCAACCCATGTGTATCTATCTAGTGTTTGCCAAGCTGTCTGATATACTGTCTTCATTTTTTTTCTCTTATTTATTTTTATACTTGTTTTTGTATTTCATAAATAGTATTTAAATATATTCTCATTATGAAAATTCAAATGCTACGAAGTGGATGTCCTGTCTGAATTTCCCCCATCCTCCTAATCCCAACATTCTTCTTTGAGAACCACTACTGTCAAACATTCCTGAAGACCAATTTTAGAAGCTCCTTCTATAGTGAGGCTCACCTCTCCAGAACACTCCACCTGCTGCTTCCTGCAGAAGACCAAACATGGTTTATTTAAAACCCAGTGTAGCTACACCTCAGGGTTTGAGCTTCCAGATATCTTTATACTTACAAAAGCACTGGCTGATTCAACCTCCAATTTAACAGAGAAATATGTTAACTATTGTGATGCAATTAACAAAATTGAGGCAATGAGAAACTCTATAAGACAGTTTGGAGAAAGTTTCTTCAACAAATACATTTCCAGAGGGGAAAAAGAAAAGAGAGATGGGGTGGGGAAATCCATAGATTAAAGAAACATCTTGACAAAATGTAATGTTTTAAACTTGTTTGGATCTATGATTCAGACAAACTAATAGAATAATTAAAAGACATTGATGAAACAATTAGAAATGTGAACAAGGACTATCAGGTGATAATAAGGATCACTGTTAATATTGTTGACATGTGATAGCAGATTTATATCTTTATATTTATGAGTTCTTATCTTTTAGAGATATCATCTGAAACCTTTATGAATGAAATTATATGAAGCCTGGATTTACTTCAAAATGGTTCTGGGCAAGGGAGAGTGTGTAGGGGTGAAATGGAAAGAAGACTGGTCACAGTTTGTAATTATTGAAGCTGGGTGATGGGTACCTGCAGGTTTTCTTTTGCATGTGCTTAGAATTTTCCATTAAAAAAATTTTTTAAGGCGGAAAACCTTGGCCAAGTTTCATTGGCACAGTCCTGAGGGAACAAATCTTTTCTTGCCATCCTCCAAACCTATTGAGTTGGGTGTAGTTGATGGAGAAGCCTGGTGGCAGGTGTGGGCACAAACCAGGCTGAGAAAGGGCTCAGGGAGTTGGAGTGGCCCTGACCCTGTTAATGAAACTTGACTACTCTCTGTAGAATGCCAAGTTCAGTCTTGGACTCAGATGGAAAACATGAACGGCCTCCTTTGCAATGACCCCAGCTTTGAGGTTCCTGTCATTTTATTGCAGGACTAGGTTCCCACACCCTGACTTAATTTGAAACATTCATGCACATCTCTTCCCCATTATGAAGAAGTGGAGAGATGAAGGTTTTAAAAGCAGCATTTCTCTGTGATTGCATGGGTAGTGTTTTTGCCCTGGAATGTGGGCAGCCTGACACATGTGATGCTGAGAGCAGATGCTACTAAGCAGGGCTTAGGACTTTGCCCAGGAGTGAGGACATGATTGGAATATTTACTTTGAAAAGTAGCCTCCATAAATGGGAAATGATTAATTCACCATGAGGAATGTTTTATTCTACAGGGTGATACCCTCAGGAAAGAAAGGGCCTCCTTGAGAAAACCAGATTGAGGAGATCTCTGTTTGTCCCTTCCCCTGCGACACTGGCTTGACTATGTGCCTTCCTAGAGCAAAGAGACAGCACAGAGAGAGGGCAGGAAGAAGGAATAAAATCCCCTTTACCTGCCTTGAAACAGTTATAATCATCAAAAGACATTATTAAGAAGGTGAAAAGACAGCCTACAGAATGAGAGAAAATATTTGGAAATCACCCATCTGACAAGGGTGTAATATCAAGAATATATAAAGCACTCCTGCAACTTAACATCAAAAAGACAGTTCAACTTGAAAATGGGAAAAAGACTTGAACAGACATTTCTCCAAAGAATATAAACAAATGATCAAAAAGCACATGAAAAGATGGTTGACTTATCTCATCAGTCATTAGGGAAATACAAACCCAAACGACAATGAGATACCACTTCACACCCATCAGGATGGCTTTAATCATAATTTCTTTTTAAAAAAGACAGAAAATAAGTATTGGCAATGATTTGGAGGAATTAAAGCTCTCTTACACTGCTGGTAGAAATGTAAAATAGTTATGGAAGACATTTTGGTGGTTCCTTAAAAAACTAACCATAAATTGCCATATGGCCCAGCAATTCCACCATTAGTAATATACCCAAAAGAACTGAAAGCAGAGACTCAAACAAATACTTATACATCATTGTTCATAGCAATGTTCTTCACAAGAACCCCCAAGTGCAAACAACCCAGATGTCCATAGACACATGAGTGGATAAGCAAAATGTGACATATATATATAACAGAATATTATTAGGCCACAAAAAGGAATGAAATTCTGACACTCCCTACAACATGAATAAACTTTAAAAACATTAAGCAAAGTGAACAAGCCAGACATAAAAGAACAAATATTGTATGATCCCACTTACATGAAATATCTAAAGTAGGCAAATTCATAGACACAGAAATAAATTAGAAGTTACCAGGGCCTGGGAGAGGGGGAATGGGGAGTTATCGCTTTAATAACTCAGTGTAAGTTCCCGTTTTTCAGTAGTTTTTCTGCTTGTGGTGATGAAAAGGTTTGGAAATAGATATGGTGATGGTTGCATAACATTGTGAATGTAATCAATGCTGTTTGAATTGTACACTTGAAAATGATTAAAATGGAAAATTTCATGTTATATCTACTTCACTACAATTTTAAAAAATTAATAATATACTAAAAATTGTACACTTAAATGGGTGAATTTTATCTAAGTAAAAGTGTAATAAATTGTACACTTAAATGGGTGAATTTTATCTAAGTAAAAGTGTAAAAAAAGAAGTCACACACACACACACACACACATACCCTAAAAAATGTTGCAACTCCTCTCCCATGCCTACATCCACCAAAGATGTGGCTGCTGGAGAAAACAAAGCCACTAGTGCTCAGTGTTAAAGTGATATGAACTCAGCTTCAAGGGTCCTATCTTCAGTTGCCCTCAGAGCTACATAGGCACCTCCTAGCCAGGAAGCCAGGAAGACACAATCCGTGTCAGCTAGAGCTGACCTGTGCCCCTTACTGCTGATGCTGGCAGAGCCTGACCATAGGTACAACCTTGTGTCTTCCTGGCTTCCAGCATTTGAGGGGAACATGCTCTGCCAGCTTCCATTCAGCAGCTCTGCCAAGGACACAAACCAGCATGTAGAAAATTCAGTTTGTGACCCGCCTAGTAAACTTGGACAAGTAAGCCACTCACTTGTCCTTAAACAAGATCCAACAACTAAGGGGGACAGCAGACACCACCACCAAAAAGCAACTTTGGAGAAGGGTAAAGCCCTGGTCCTCTTCAGGCAATGCAGGCTGAGCAGGGAACAAACCAGAAGCCCCCCTGTGAAAGAGACTGCCACTTTATCCTGATGAAGCAGGGCCATGCCACATCCAAAACTCTAGCCACTTCATCCCCTGCCTTCTCTCCCTCTTCCAGTCCATGCTCCAGCCACAGCACCCAGGCTGCTTCTCTCTGAACTGGCGCTGAGCCTCCTATGCCTCAGGACTGGTCAAGAGTTTTCCAGCCTAGAATCATCCTCTGCCTCCTTCTCCCCTGGGTCTCAGTCCACTGTTACCTCATTTCCGAACCCTTTCAAGACCCTCCAAATCTGGGTTGGTCAGCCTTCTCTTTGTGCTTCCACTTGTAACAAGAACTTGTGCCATCCATGCTGGCCTCTCTTTGAACTAGGAAGTACGTGAGGACACGGCTATGTGTTTATCTTTGTAACCCCATTGCTTGGCATGGTGGCTGGTACATAATGAGCTCTCATGTATTTACTGAATGAACAATTGAATGGCACAGAATTGTCACAGCATTGGACAACCCAGGGGATGGCACTCAAATTGAAGTGGGGGAGGGGTAGTTGCAGTTCCATAGAATATGACATAAGTGGGCTCTGGAGCTGGGCAACAGGGAGAGCTTGAATGACTACCACCCCATATTCCTGTAAAATTAACATTTCCCCAAGGAGGCTCACAACCCCCAGCACAGGTGTGTTTCTTCCCAATTTTCAAAGAAAATTACTTGTCCAAGCCCCCCAGAAATGACTGTTCATAAGTAGCCACTGGTCAGTCTTGGTCATGCTGGCTCCTGCATCCTACTTTGGAGACTACACACTGGATCTTGGGCTCTGAGAGTCTCAGATAGGACTCCCTCTTTCACTTTGTGTGTGTCGAGAGGCCAAGGGCTGTGGGCAGTCAATGACAGCAATGCTGACATGGAGAGCTTTTCATTCCCACTTCACTATAATTGCACTAGCCTCTTTACATTTTGTAATTTGCAATTGCAGTCAAAACCACAAAAATAAACCCCACTTTCTAATTTTCCATTTTCTGGATGTTATATTTTTATGTGGAAAGCAATATCAGTTGTTGTGTTCCCATTTCCCCCCTGAAATATCTAGATGTCACTTTAATAGTATATGAAGTACATATCAAAGATTCTCCCACATCAAAGGAGCTTAACAATAGTGATTGTCAAAACGAATTTCTACTCCCTATTTCTACTCAAACCTGAATTTTCCCCTAAGATTTCCAAATGCATCTTGGAGTCTTTGGCCAACTCCCATTTGTGTCCCTTCATGCTAATATGGAAACTACAATCAACCGAACATTTATTGTTTTCTTTTTAGTAAATGAGTATGTGTTGGAGATTTTTTTACTGCATCATAAAACCAACATAAAATGAATTTGCTCCAGTGCTTCCTCACTCTTTAAAACTACCATGCCTCCCCCTGCTTGTGCTAGTCTTTCATTGGCATCTTGCCCAGACCTTAACTAGGTTATCAGCTGGGTGATGGCAGGCAGCCTTGAGTCTCAGGGCTTTGGCCGACCCTGGGTGTCCTGTTGTCTGCCCATTTGGGAGTCCTTGCGGGACAGGCAGACTGTGATCAGTTTGCACCCCCAAGGGGGCTTGGCCACTGTGGATATCGCTTTTATAGACTCTAGTTGTTTCTGACCCTATGTTTTTTATTACATTCCTTTGCAATTCTAGCAGCTGTTTTTGTCAAGAGTCTTAATAAAGTTTGAACTGCTAAACGAACTTTATGGAAATTGGTCACAGAAGTCTGTGCGGCACCTTTGAGAAAACCAGAGGCTAAAGTGCCTTACAGCTATTCTTCATAGTAACAATAGTGACAAAATAAACCCAACAGTATGGGTGAAAAAGGATGGTTTTGCAACTCATTACTAACTAGGTTTCCAGACTAGATTTCTGAGATTATCTTCCATACATAATTAGTTTCTTTACCTCTATCTACCATAATTTATTTAAAATGTTTGCGGCATGGCTGAAATTATGAAGATGCCTAAAATACCTTTACCTTTTAAGAAGGTCAACTCAAGTTTCTGTTTTGTGTCTCAGGGGTTTACTTTTTTTCATGTTCTTCAATTTTATATAACCTAAGACTCAAAAGAACTAAATTTACATATTTAGTAGAGTTCTCTGGTCTATGAAAGAAAAACAAAATATCTGAGATACTATTAGCTTACATCTCTTATTTAGTATTTATTTATACTAAAACATTGTTCCATTTTATTAAGCATATTAATTTGGCCATGAAGTTACTTGGATTCAACAGTACCCATATGAGCCAGTAAAGAACTCTCAACTTGTTCTAGACCTGCCTTGAGTATAATGGTTTACCTTCCACTTCACATACCAGTGTTATGGAAGAATAATTCATCAACAGACCAAAACTAACCATTCATCTGTTTGGGGTTCAACTTCATGCATTTCCACGAATAAAGCAGACTCTGAAAGCATAACACCAAGTGTCTCAGTAGCCTTTGCCAGGTATCTGAGTACCCACCTCCCATGTTCCTGTACAACCATCAGTCCTTTCTTTCACATCTCTTTGGAAATTAATTTTGCCCCCCAAACCAAGAAGTTTAAAATCAGATTAAGTTATTAGCAATACAGCAACACTATAGCTAGTTGAAATAAAACATTTATACAGAGATGACTCGGCAACTTTAGGCAGGTCACCTTGGATTTACAAAGTATAAAACAAGAAAGTGAACTATATTACCTTGAAATGTCCCCATACCTCTAACACTGGAACATCTAAGACAAGGTGAGCATTCTAGGCTGAGATGAGAGATGGGCCAAAGTGGTAGTCATGTTGGGTAGAAGGCATTACTAACAGGGTGCTTTCACTGTAGAACCAACAGATACTTCCACCCTTCCAGGTGGGCTGCAACGAGAAGCACTTGACATTAAGGTGCTGGATCTGTCCTTCGGCTCCAAAGCAAACTGAAACTCACAGAGCCTCTGGTTATAGGGTCAGCCCACAAATCCAGCTTCCTCTTTAGTCTTTTGAGAACTGCATCTGATTTTAATTTTCTTTTGTCTGTCAGAATATATTCCAATGCAAAGGAGAGGGAAAATATAATCATGGTAAAGGGCCTCACAGGCTTTGCAAAGATGTCACAGTGAAATATGAAATACTGTAGATGATTTAGAGTTCTATTCTTATTTATAACCTAGAGTGAATGGACACTTTTTTATACCATTCTGGCTATTTAAAAACAAAAAAACAAACAGCCCAATGCCAATAACTTACTTATGTTCTGATATCCTAATATCTGTGCTGTAAACAGTGGCAAACTGCCTCTGATTAGAATGATCTCCTTCAGCTGGCCTGGTCTTCCTTTCATCACAAAAGCACACATTTCCCTTTAATGACCAGTAGAGGGCGCTGTTGTATTTGATGTGTTTCCACACACTCAGGAAATTTTTCCTTTCTGAGGGAAAAGGGCTCTTTCCCATAGTAATATGAACATGATGTACGATAATGAAAACAATAACTACACCAACATATTTTCCCAGAAGTTGGGGATTTTTTTTCAGAGTGTGAATGTAGGGCTTCAATTATAAGATACTAAGATAAATGAATTGACTTTAGAAAAGGGTGTGAGGTATTGAAACATATTTTCAAGATGAACATGGGCTTCCCAGACCTTGTAATTCGACGATTTTGACTACTGTATATTAGGAGTTTCATTACATGTCATTGTTCAGCAGTATGAAGATAATATAATGACAACAAAATAGAGTGAACAGCAAGATTAACATCTGGCCACAATCAGCCTGGTGTCATAGAATATACTCCCTGAGTTTCACAGGGCATGAGCCTGGCAAGAATGATAGAAAGACACACTGTTAAACCGAGTTGTGACAGCTGAATATTATTTTCAACCACTACACTTAAGATCTGTGTAAGGCGCTTCTCCATTTCCTTTCCTGAAGCCTGAACACCAAAGACACTTTTTTATTTCCCACAGTAAACTTCTGCTACATAGCAAAATTTTTTGTGTAGTTTCTCACTAATCATATAATTCTCTGTGTCACGTAAGTAACTTAATAAATCAATTTAAGAAACATAAGCATGCTTATAGCATGCTCAAAAGCCTCTAGAACTACAAGCAAGGAAACCTGACTTTTCGTTCAAGCACGTTTTCATGAACTCCTAGAAGGGTTGCCAGATAAAACACAGGACAGCCAGTTAAATTTGAATTTCAAATAAACAACAAATAATTTTTTTGGTATAAGTATATCCCATGCTATATTTGGGATCTACTTACACTAAAAAAAATTATTCATTTATCTGAAATTCAAATTCCTATAGTTTTATTTGCTAAATCTGACAACCCCTACCCTTAGGTAACCAGGGCACCTAAATTGAGACTGACTGTCCTGTACAGTCTCTATGGAACTTCAAATTTAAAATCCTATTTGTCTGTAGTGCGTGAAAATATGAATTTACAAACACTTAAAAACATGCCAGCTCTACAGCTTTTGGAGAAGATGGGACACAGGTTTTCTTTCCTCTCCTAACCTAGTCTGCTGCCAAAAACCAGATGGAGATAATTTGGCTTGATTTAATACTCTGTTTGACAGAAAACTCAGCTTAGGGAATAATGTTTTTGTGAAGCCAGGCTGACAGCTAACAACAGGATTCCACCCAAGACACACCTAATGAGACTCAAAGATTTAACTGCTCTTCGGCCAAACCCAGGTATAAACCTGAGGGTCAGAACAACCAGCCCACCCCAGTGGAATCCCAGACTTGGCACCTGTTACTCATTAATTTAGCTTCCATCTTGGTCATCTGAGCAGAATAGCACACTCTAGCTGCCTCCTGTTTTTTTCCAGAAACAAAAGTAAGCAGGTATTGTGGAATACTTAGCAAACAGGGCTACCTGCATTGGAAAGGGATAATGAGCCAGGCCATCCCCAGGAGCCCAGTGAATTAGGCATTTAAGGATGCTCCCTAAGGCTTTCAGATGTTGGGAAGCAAACAAGAGGCAATTTAAAATGCATTACAATTCCCAAGCTGCTGGCTATCACTACTCCCTTAGAAACCCAACGTAGTGCCAGAGAATGAGTAGCTGAGTGAGGGGAATAAAGCCTACCTCGCTGCAATTACTCAGCAGCACAAGTGAAGCATAAATTGAAGAGATCAAAACCATTATGTAATGATGATTGTTGAATTCCCTGAAATATCACTAAACTGTTGATTAAGCCAAAGGAAGTTTATCTGAGCTCAGTGCAGTGAGAGAATGCCATCTTGACAGATCTTAGCACTGTCTCAGAAGGCAAGGTCGGAGAGAAACCTTCATAGGGCTCTATGAAGCCCTCGACTTGAGCCTCGACTTGAGCCCTCGGAGGCCAAGAATTCAAAACTGCCAGGGATTAGACGGCTTTGTGACATACAAGTTTGGGATCAGTTGACACAGTGCAATGAGTGCCTTGAAGTGAGTCTTGATAAGTAAATTGTTGCTTTAATAAGCAAGCCCTTTGTCCAGGTGAGCAGACTACTTCTGATAAATTGATCATAGTAATTTCTTGAAGTAAACATTAAAGTTAATTTTTGATTTACAGCCTTATCTCCCCCTGGGTAAGTTTCCCTGGAACAAACAACTAAATCATATTGATATGGGTGGTCTCGGATCTCTCCTCCCATGGCAACCTTTAGTTTCAGGTGAGCCCTGATATATAATTACTGTGTAATGAGCACCTACTAAATGCCAAGTACTTTCTACAGGTTTTTGCATATAAACATAGATGTTAGTATCCCCATTTATTGATAAGGAAACAAGTCTAAAAGGTATTAAGTAATTTGCAAAATCCTTCTGGGTCAATCATTTTCTGAAGGAAAGTACAGCAAAGCATTTCTTATCTGACATAAACAGAAACTGAGGCAAGTTTAAAGGTTTTGGCCAAAGTCTGCAGCCCTTTGGAATGTCTCTTGGATCCTGATCAAAGTGTGAAGTTTGTTTCCTACAACCTCTTTCTAGAATCTTTTCTTCCTTTCTGATGCCCCTTTGGATTAAGAAAAACACAGTCCCTACCCGAGAGAAGTTCACAGTCTGATTTATTATTTTAACAAGCCAGCTCAGTGTCTATTCTACCTACTGGTAAGATGAATACCGTGACTCCTTAAAACCCAGCACCTCATGCTCAGCTTTGTGCTCAGAACAACATTTCCGTTCACTTCATGTGAGGCATGAGAAACGATCACATTACTTTCCTAAGGAATGAAATGGGCTGAGGACTGTAGCAACTTTTCTTTCCAGTATAATCCATCAAAAGCATGGTCTAAATCATGATAACACTAAGTCCCAAATTTTCAAAGTAGGACATGAAATTATATCTCAGTGACTTCCTTGACCCAAAAGAAAAATGCAAAGCTGGACTTACTTGGTTTATCTTCTTCTTAATCATGACGGAGAAGTGTATTTAAAACACCGAGCAGAATGCCATTTTTCAACTTTTCCTCACAATGTTAGATGTCTCTTGAACTACAGTATTTATTTAAATCATCAACTCCAGTGACCTTGCTCCCTATATTTATTATGCTTTGGATGAAATAATATTGTAGGAGTTCCTATTTTTTAAATTCCATGCTACCATAAAATATACACTGGATCTATCAGTATTTTATCAATCCTTTCAGGACTTTGAAATCATAAATGGGTTAGCTTTCAAACCTTCCCTTTCTGAGAAAAATAAGATAAACTCTTTTTCATTTACCTTGGAAAGTGCTAGTTTCTTTGTTTTAAAGATACAGCTCAGATTCATGTTTCTTTTTAATAGAATTTTCTGTTTTCCTTATGCCTCGCCTGGACAATCCTCTCAAAAACAGAACTGCTTTTGGACAAATGTTGATACCACAGATTAAAAGGGGATATAATTCCCTAACCATGAAAGGGAATATTATCCTTAATTCTTAATAATAACAGCAGAAATAAAACCAAGAACCTTTAACAACATATTTCACTATGATATTTTAAAAATAAAGATGACAACTTCATTTTTAACTGACAACAAATTATACATCTATCACTGTGTTAGGCCAAATATTGCCTAAAGTAAGTGGGGTAGGATTTGCCTTTCTTTCTTTTTAAAAACAATTATATTGACTTTATTCATTTCAGTGGGGGTAAACTTTATTTACACAGCTAATATACCAGTGTGAGCATAGGTGTGATATATATTTGTAAACCACTAACAACACTGAAGCTAGTTAAAATAAAAACAGTTCTATTTTGCCCATCAATGTTGGAAAATAATTACAATAGCTGATATACTTTCTACCCTTTCTAGCCTAGAGGATCTATTTAGGACTAAATCGAGTCATAGATTTTGAGCTATTATTTGTGCTACAAATAGCAAGTTATCAAAACCTCTTAGAACAAATTTCTTTCCATTGTCACCCTTCTAAGGAGCCTTTGTAGACATTTTTTCCTAATCAATACCTGTGAAATTTTCATACCATGGACGTAGTGCTTATGGACTAAATGTATATGTTTGTGACTTATACACAAAAAGAGGAATATTTTTTTCAGTCTCTCCCTACCCCAACCAAAGAACCAATTTTCACTCCTTTGATGGAAATATTACTCCTGCTGATTTTGAATTTTTTTTAAAAGATTTTATTTTTCTAAATAATCTCTTCACCCAACGTGCAGCTCGAACTTATAACCTGAAGATCAAGAGTCACATGCTCTACCGACTGAGACTGCCAGGCACCCCTTGAATTTTTTGGTAGAGAAAGATACCATACCCAAATTCCCACTTGGAATAGGTTTGTTCTACTTGTCTTGAATCAGAGCCTGAAGAATGGGCCTAAAGTAGACTAAGTCCAAAATCATTTTTTGGGCGTGGGTGGGGAGAGAGAAATCTTCAATTTTAAGCTGATTATTTTTCCTGAAAAAAATAGTTTTTATCTAATAACGGGGAGACTCTCACTGACTGAAAGCAATGTTGACCTTGGTACTCAGCTGTAAATATAACCACTTCACCCATTCGCTCATTATCATTCATTAATTCACTTACTGACTTGTTTGCCCAGCAAGCTTGATCTTAGCAGTTAAAGAGACAAAGATGAATTCTATTTTGAGCTTGAATTTATTCATCTCATTGATGCAACCACAAATTTTACAAAGTAATAAAAAATGTAAATAAATCTACATATTCTGAAACACCTGGAATGTCTAAAGAAAGTGGATTACTAATTTGTAAAGAAGAAACAATGATTAGGAATCACAGCCCAATTACACTCTGTGTGTATAGACAATTCCATTCTTTTGAATAAGCATACAGAACACAAGCCAACAGCCTAATTTTGGCAATCCACAAGTGTGTTAATAAATCTGCCTTAAAACCAATTTGCCAAAGTTTGAATTATAACTTTAAAGTGCCCATAATGGGGATGGAGAGATGGTGTCTTGTGGTGGTCAGCTCCTGCTTTGAATTTAATTATTTCCACCATTTTAAGTTTAAATATTGGTTTCCTAAAGAGGGATAGGCATATTTGTAGATTTTTTTTTAAATCAGTCACCTCCTTCATTCCTTTTTCTCTCTAGCCAGCCTTAAACCTCAGACACCATTTGTTTAAGAGTTCACTTTAACATCCATGATGTAGTGGGAGTCCTTGCAGCTTTGGCAAGCATACGGTTCACTGAAAAGCAACTTTGCACTAGCACACCATTTATTTCTGAAATGCTGGCAAAATTGAAAGAGGCTCTAACTCCACAAGGGATAACATTTTTCTTCAGGAAAATTGTCAACACAGGTAAAACAGCTGTGTGCAAATTAAGAGAAATTAGCTATTGAGTCAAATTCCTGTAGTTCAGGGATGATATTCATTGACATAAACATATTCTAAAGTAATAAAAAGTAGTGTTTCCCAAATGAGATCCAGGGACACCGATGATAGTGTATCTGTGATCTATAGTCCATCTGAGAATGAAGGGGGAAAATCACATCATTTCTAACTATTTGGCTCTTCCCACTCTTGTTAACGTGGGTATGGGGCTCTAGCAATTAAACGGTGGGAGGAAGGTCAACACAGATAGATGGAGATTTGAGGCCACCAAATAGGGAACTGATGTCTAACATTTTTCCAGAGGTTTGCATTGCCAAGCTTACAAGATAGTCTCCATCTTTTCTGTGATTTAATAGCTGCAAAGAGTATGGATATTGTGAGAGACAATCTTGAGGGCATATGTGTAAGTATTGTTAAATCTGGGGAAAAGCAATGGGAAAAGCCTCTTTCAGCTAAGGAAAAAAAGTACAGCCTTTCCAAGATTTTTACCAGCAAGTCCAGATTTTAAACTTGGCTACTGTCTATGAAGAAAAAAAAAGTAAAAAGGGTTTGCTTTATGCCAGCAGATATGGGGTATAGAAAGAAGGCACAGACAACAAAAATATTAAAAGCCTAGAATTAAAGAGAATGTAAAAGTATAGATAACAATATAGCAAGAGAGAGATTAGAATGTAGTCAGAACAATAGGAGCATCATAGGGGTAAACTGTTTAGACTGGCATTTCCCAAAGTATATCCCCTGGACCACAAGTCAACTATGGGTAGAAATGCATATTCATCTCTCACTTGGTTTACAATACCAATTTCTTTTTTTTTAAGTTTATTTATTTTTGAGAGAGAGAGCATAGGGGAGAGGCAGAAAGAGAGAGAATCCTAAGCAGGCTCCATGCTTAGCATGGAGCCCAATGTGGAGCTCAATCCCATGACTGTGAGATCATGATTTGAGCCAAAATCAAGAGACAGATGCTCAACCAACTGAGCCACCCAAGTGCCCCTACGACATCTATTTCTTTTTTTAAATTTATTTATTTTTGAGAGAAAGAGGGGCAGAAAGAGAAGGAGACAGATAATCCCAAGCAGGCCCTGTGCTATCAGCCCAGAACCCAACACGGGCCTCAAACTCATGAACCAGGAGACCATGACCCAAGCCAGAATCAAGAGTTGGGACACTTAACTGACTAAGCCACCCAGGCACCCCCTACAATACCTATTTCTATAAGAAATTCTCAGCACTATTTACTGAAACAAACTGTTCATGGTAGATGTCAATTGTGTTGTGGGATGGTTTGTGCCAACTAACGAGAGCTCAATGTTCATTTTCAGGAATTTGCAAATGGATTTTTAAAAACAGCCATTATTTAAAAAAACAAATTATATGCATTTACAATTAAATAAGTTATCTTTAAAACAAAGATAACAAACCCATTTGCTGATTTTTAAAATTTCAGTTATATGTTTCCACTCTAGCTTTCCATTTCAAGTATGTTCACAATTGCTTTTGGAGCATTTTGATAAGAGTTTTTCTGATATCTCTGTCATGTAATTACAACATCTGTGTCATCTCATTAGAGTCTGTGAGTCTGTTGATTGCCTTTTGCCACAAAAGTTGAGATTTTTCAAATTCTTTTTATGCCAAGCAATTTTGACATTTTGACTATTTTAAGACTCTGGGTCTGGTTTAAATATGTGGAAACTTGACATTTGTGTTTTAGCAGACAGTCAACCTGCATAGGTTCAGGCTGCAAGTTCCAACCCGCCATCTTTGGTTTGTGGTTTCAAGGTCTGTTCAATTTTCAAAGCCTTTGCAGTGTTATTTGGATCTATCCTGCATACAGTGACTAGTCTGGAACCTGGATGGTGGCCTATCTGTTAATTCAGTTCTCAAAAGTCCTTTCTGTGCTGATTAAAATCAGATTCATCCATGTGTAACTTTGAGGTGAGCCTAGGATTTCACAAGTAACTTTGCAAGGTTGCTTTCCCAAACTCCTCTCTCTTTGTGCCCTGTGAGTACTTCCTGGTTTCCCAGGGCCTCCCTCTTTGTCTTCCACCTAGAAAGCTGGGACTGTAGTTACCCTTCCATAGCTATACCCACATCCTGCATCAAAGAGTAAGAGAACTGGAGGGGAGAGGTCGTAAGCTTGCTGCCAGTTCAGTGTGCTTTGAATTCTGGTCTTCTGCAACCCACCTTCTATTAGCTACTTTCCAGAGTCCCAGAATAGCTGCTCCACACATCCTGTCCAGGTTACACAGCTACATTCAATGGGAGACACGGGGAGGAGTGAGTATTCTCCATTTTATCACGAACCCCCGTGCATTTTCTGCCAACCCACCTGCATTCTGCCCCCCTCCCCCCATGGAGAGAATCTTCTTCCATCTATTCTCCTGTTTTTCTTCAGGAGAAATATCCCTGTTTTCCTTCATGGTTCCTTATAATTTATCATTTCTGGACTCCTTTTCATCTCACTCACTTTCCTCTGGATTTTCCCAAATTTGTTAATATCGCTTTTAAGATGTGGTGCCCATATATTGAAACCATTACCTCTGTCGATCTGGGTACTGTAAATATAATCATGCAGTTTCAAGTGTGTTAGCTTTTTCAGTAACTGCATTTCATTATTGGTTCAGACTAATTTTTTTTAAGTCCCAGGCCTTTTGCATATGCATAATGTCAGGTCTTTACTACTCTACTGCTGTTGCTTTTTTTCACCCAAATGTGGGAATTTAAGACTTTAATGTTATATTTTACCTTATTGGGTCTAGGCATCATTCTTGCCTATTGAAGTAATTTGGAATCCTGATACTATTATATATCTATTATTTTATTAGTTATTTCTCCTAGCATTGTGGAAAAAGAACAGAAGTGGCTTTTATTATGTTCTGAGAAGTCTGGTAAAGTGGAAAGATTTTCAGAAGCTAAAGTCCATTTCTGCATTATGCCCAAAACATCTCACTAGTTTTGTCGGAACATATTGAATCCCCAATTAAATGGAGCTCCAATTTTTTTCCATTGGGGTTCCTCTTCCCCATGTCATATGGGGGTTATCTCTAGACACCTATTTCAAAGTGTTCCGTGTTTCAGTAGGTTCTATAGACTGGGGCAGGTGGATACCCTGCAGCAGTTGGAAGCAGTTGGTCCACATACTCTGGAAGAGTTTGAATTGGAAAGATAGCTATGGGACAGCTTTTCCACGCATAATATAGGAAATGATCTCATAGTTGGGAGTTTGAGCCCTCTGTCCAGCTCTGTGCTGACAGCTCAGAGCCTGGAGCCTACTGTGTCTCCCTTTCTCTCTGTCCCTCCCTTGCTTGTGCTGTGTCTCTCTCTGTCTCTCAATAAATAAATAAATAAATAAATGTTAAAAAAAAAAAAGGAAACAGAGTTGACCTAGTACTGAAAGAAAAGAAGAAAACAGAAGGGGTGGGAAGAAGAAATAATAAAGGGAGACAAAGAGAAGGGGAAAAGAGGAAAGAAAAGGAAGTAAAACTGGATCCCAAAAGGAGAAAACTTTTGGTTCAATGGTGCTCATCCTTGCTCATCTCATCCTGTGCTCTTCGTGGGTCTACACTCTGCTATGCTTACCCTGATAGAAGTTACAATAAGAACACACACACACACACACACACACACACACACACGGTGATAAGCAGTGTCTTATCAGGTTGAGACATCTTCAGAGCTCCAAAAATGCCATTGTCAGAGATGGTGAACTGAGCAGAATGATGTCCTTTCCAGACTAAACGTTTGGGGTCTAGAAGAAAGAAATATGGATCAACAAACCAGAGTCCAACAAAAGAGAAAAGTGAATCCTGGAGAGAATTGAGGAAAGCATTTTTTATGGAAAATTTCAAATGTGTTCTAAAACAGAATAATGTAATATACGTCCATATGCCCAACATGTAGCTTCAATAATGATTAGCTCACAACCCAGCTGGTTTCATCTAGACCTTCACCCATATCCCTCCACCACCTCACCGTATTGGGTTGTTTTGAACCGAATCCCAGACCTCATACCATTTCCTTAATAATACTTCAATATGAAGGCTTTTAAACTAGGACAACTTCTGCACAGAGAAGGGGCATATAAATTCCAAGGGAAAGTAAAACCTGAAAACAAACAAAAGTAAAGCCACTAAAGAAAAATTTGAGAAGCCAAGTGGGGAAAGGGAAAAAGGAATTCATTCTTAAAAACTGTTCTTAAATTTTGATAACATTTTACTTTTCAAATAAGACATAAAATTCTATTACCACTCCTTTTTTTCTAATCAAACACTACAGCAGAAATCGGACACTTAGTAGAGAAGCAAGACTTGTACTGGGGAAAAAGATCTGTCCACTCCATACAATTAAACATGAAAGAAACATATTTGAGCTGCGTTGGTCCGTGGTGACAACACTTTTTAAAATATATGGACCGTGACCATATTTTTAAAGTTTATATTTACTTTGCTTCGTTCCATGAGAGGTAAACTGGGATATTCAGTTATAAAACAGCATTTTATTGCTTCTGGATAATTCCCCAAGAGAGAAAAATAGGGTTTCTTCCCCCACCCCCACCAAAAAAAAGGCGATATTTAATGAAACATCTAGACTTTTCCCCTTAAGGTTAGGCATGACTTTTCAGAATATTTTTATAAGCATCTGATTTCTTCCACCTGAATTTAGCTGATGAATCAGAGTCCAGGTATGGGTTTGGAAAAAGGAGAAGAAATACTTGTGACTCTAAAAACGGGATTTACTCTTCAGTACATGGAATTCCTGTCAGATGAAAGACCTGTCTCTAGGAAGGACCATGGGCTGCCGAAAAATGATGCCCACTCAGAAACCATAGACAAGGGCTCAGCAAGTAAGATTTCACTCAAATTGCCAGCTACTTGAAAGAAAAAAAGTATGGATGGTTTCTAGATCACACTCAGACTCCATAAAGAGTTTGTGGGCTTCCAATAGTTGTTAACCCAACTAGTCTCAGAGAAGGATAAAACAAACCAGAAACAAAGGTATGAAAGGTTTCTTCAAATAAACAAAGATTTCCAAGGAAAACAGGAAAAGGCCCATTGAGGATTTCACCAAAGGTGAAACTTTTCTCAGTGAGTTCTCAACGCAGTGACCCCTGAGCACCCATTGCGCTCTTGGCTGTCACATCACCTTCACAGAGTGTGGCTGATAAAAGTTGTAACTGTGAGTACCTGCATCGCAAGTGTGCACCTCATTCAAAGTGCAGCCTTTTCTCCCCCTTCTCCCCTTTTATTTCCTGTGATGGTGTTATTTGCTGCCTCGTTTTTATACCTCTGGTTTCCATTAAATAAAAGTCAGGAGCAGAAGACTGTAAATCTCTTCATGTTCTACGTGGCTGTAGGGCAGCCAGTCTTCAGCCCCTACCTAAGGGCCTCTCCTGCCAAAGCCCACTATTCCAGCCCCGGGGGACCGGGGCCCACCAGGAAGGGGAGGGAAAGGAGGCTTTCTTGCCTAGAGCCCGTTAACCCGAGTGTACTTTCTCTTTCTCGGGTTTGTTTTCTCAGCTGGTGGCACATGCGCTACTCCAGCACCACTAGGTCTAGTGGAAAACAGCTTCCTCCAAAATCTAACGGTCCATTTTAAAGAAGTGGTTTGGAGCTTAGAAGAAGGGAGCTCAGTTTTAGCTCCATGCCCAGCTTTCTCTGTTTTTCTTAGTACATGGAAATATGAGCTGTGTAAACAGTTCATATTTCACATTCCACCTGTAGCAAAATCGGCCAAAGCAGACAAGGGAGGCTCTTTAGACCTGTCTCCACCTCAGTTATTAGTGTCTTCCCATCATTCTCTTTGTTCCCTATCACCCCGCTTTCACCAAACACACACGCACATGCTCACCATGGTCCATATCCCAAGGGAAAATGTCTTTTCCCAAAATATTTCATCCTTACAGCGTTCTATGACTCACCAACTTCTCCACCGGGAGGCTCCAGCTCCACATAGCAATTGGAATGCTTTTACCCATCAGCACCTAAGCGAGGGTTTTATTTGCCCTTCTTCTCTCTAACCAAACATCAGTGAAAGTTGGACCTCAAAAACCTAGCTAGCAGCTTTCAGCTGGGAGCTAAATAGGACAGTTCCCTGAGAAGTCACCCATCTCCTTTCTACAGGTGTCCTACAGCTGCCCTTTTTCCTTTTATCTCAGCCCAAAAATGGTCCTAAAGCTTTGATTGGCAAAGAGCCCCCTACCTGTCACATGGTAGACAAGCATCAAGTCCCTTTCATTGACTAGAGAGAGATCAACGTGGAGGGGAAATAAATGAACAGAGATGACACACATTGCAGCATTTGCAAAGCCCTTCATCACGGAAGGGACAGACAAGCTGGTTCCACCTGGCTTCAAAGTCTCCAAGCTGTAACTTATTCTTACCCAGAGGTAAATGCTCAGTGGTCTGCAGGGATGTCTAGTAGTGAGGTCAACTCTGGCCCATTAACCAGCAGCCCTGGCCTCAGGCTAAGCCCAGAGGAAAGGTAGCTGGTGTCAGCAATGCTGCATTCTAATTCCAGGTGGCCTGTTTCTGGCTGGAAATGGGAGAGGAGGAAAGGGAAGCTTTTTTGTGCTTTGCCTTCTCAAGGTGCAATGAGACATTGCAAGGAAAGACATAAGAAGAGGAGAGAATGAAGGGAGAAAGGGAAAGACAGGGAGAAAGAGGACAGGAAGACTTCCCTGGGGACAATTACTGGTCTCACATGTAGCCGTAACACCAGCTTCTAATTTTGAGTTGTCAAGATTCATCTCCCAGAAAAATCAGAGCCGAAAAGAACGTGCAGTCTTCTTGAAAGAGACCCCACAGTATCTCCAGATGTTTTGGTTTATTCTGTGGGGAGGGGAAAAGGCCTAGGTTGAGAGAATCAAATATGTTCATTCCCTGAAAGAAGGAAGGTCACCAAATGGGAACAGTTTATTCGCCTTTGGAAGTATTACATTTCAGCAGAAGGAGCCAGGAATAAGATATCATTTGTTAACTTTGCTAATCCATTAAGTATACATTGGACAACTGAGCTATTATTTGGAACTCTGTGCTATGTGTCCTCTAACAAGGAAACAATGTCCTGCTGAGTTTAGGTGTGGTGTGTGCTAAGACTACATAAAACTTTCAGCAGCTTTATATGAAATTGATTTTTATTTTAAGGAACAGCACATATTGAATCAGTAGGAGAGAGAGAAACCACTGCCTTCCATCTCCTCATCATGAAATACATTATTAGTAAATTACTGGATGCTTTAAATGGTTTATGGTGATTTTTATCAAATCAACTCCAGGACATAGGATTTGTATTTTTGTGTATGTGTGTGTGTGTGTGGGGGGGCGTTCTCCTAAATGAAATATCCCAGAATCATAGAAACATTTTGAATTAAAAGGAGTGTTTGTGTCCCAGATTCTCATTCTACTGATAGAAAGTTGAGGCCTAAGGAGAGGTCAGTGAATGCATGAATACATAAGTTAATTTGGTGACAGAACCAGGAGTAGAAAAATGGATGATACTAAGACCAAGCACCAACCAATGAGAACACAGAGCTAGTGTGGTCATCCAGTGCACACTGGTTAAATACTAGTTACCCAGCCATTCCAGTGCTCTGTCCATTGTCTGTGATTCATCTTGGCTTTGGGTTTAGGGCAGTAGCTCTTTCTGTCCTCCGCGCAGCCCTTTAATTTATAGTCTCAGCAACGTTTGAAGGGTGAGCAGCAGAGGGATGGAAGCCAGAGTCCCATGCCAGTTACTGTGGAATAAGAAAGATGCATGAGATGCAGTTCCTGGAAATCTGACCCCTTGATATCATTGTTCTGCATGACTTACAGATGATTCACACAGACCGGCTAGAACTGGCTGGTTGCATCACCCTTCCTTATTCTCATGACACAGGACAGGGCATGGCAGGTAAAGACAGAGGGTGAATTGAAAATACAGATTAAAAGACTCCTTTTCTGTCATTCCTGTTCCCCTGACAATGACCTGTCCTAGGAAATGTGCGACAGGAGAAACAAGCTGACAGGTGGAGTGAATCAGAGGCTAAACCACAATCAAGAAAGAAGCATTGGCCCAGGGGATCACAGTGTTGTTGCCAACTTAGAACCCTGCCCTGAGCCTGTAGTGTCACCAACTTCTCCTCACAGACAAGTATTCTTTTTTTTATTGTCCTGGCCAGCTTTTATTTCTTCTGGTAACAGCACCTCCATTTTCCTATGAGGTCCCACCCTATCCCAGGCTAACACCCAACTCCTGAGGTAGGTACAAGGCTCAGGCCTGGATCATTGGGGCATTCATCCCACCTTTGTGGCCTCAGTGGTCAGCTCTGGGATGAGCTCATGAGTCAAGTCAGGCCAAAGAGACTTTGTCTGAGGAATTTTATTGGAGAGACACAGAGAAAAGCATTCTATTTCTGCCAGAATTGCTAACCATTAAGGTGATGTAACTGCAGAGAGCTTTCAGTGGCCCACCTGAGAGCTAAGCCAATAAGTATGAAAGCAGATCTGAGAGCCAGAGAGCAGAGGGAAAGGGAGAGATAAAATCTAAATGACACCATCGGAGCTCCTGGATTCAGTTATGTCCAAGGTCAAATCCAAGGCTTTTCAATGCATTCTCTTTTTCCTTAAGTCAGTAGTTGCAGTTTTGCCACTTGATGAAGCAAATGCAGGACCCATAATACCAGCATTCACACAGAGCTGTGGGAAAGAACAGGCACATTATGAACCAGCTACAAGTCCTGTCAAAAGAGTAAGGAGTGTTAGGCCTCATCACCTTCCACTAACCATTAAACAAGGTGGGCTTCTTGGAGGTAAAAATACACCAGCATTGTATTTTGAAGTGAGAGTGAACTATGCTTTGGTGGCGGTATATGTAAAGTATGATGGAAGTATAGAGAGAGACAATCTAACTGAGTCTGGGAGAAAAGAGAAGACCGCACTCAAGGGCCATTTGCTAGATGAGGGAAAATAAAAGGAGAAGTAGGCTGAGAAGGAGAGGGAGATGAAGAGCTTGGTTTTAGAAATACTAAATTTTAAACAGTCCTCAGGACAGCTGAGTGGTGGTGTCCAGTTGACGTTTCATATGTGATTCTTAAAGCAAGGATGGAAATGTAGGTTAGAGAAATCAAATTTGGAGTCAACACCACGGGTGGGGTGGTAGGTAAACCATGATCACATATGAATGAGATTACCCAGAGACAGGGATGAGAAGAGGAACATGACCATGGACAGACCTTGCAGGATGGTGACATTTAAAAGACAAGACTAAGGAAAGGGAGCCAGGAAGGAAAAGAATAGCCAAGAAGGAGAAAGAAAATCAATAGGATATGTTGTCCCCAAAGCTAAACAAGAAAATGTTTCTAAAAATGAAAACAATTGGCAGAACCAAATGCCACAGAAAGGTCCAAAAAATAGGAAAGCTGGGAAATACATCCTTGATTGGCTAATCTGAAGGGCAGTCTCATGGTATGATAGTGACATGATCAACTGTCTGGTGTGCTATCCCTCTCCTGAAATTCCCCTCTGCCTTTTTCCAAGAGAACCAGTGTTCATCTCCCTCTATCTTCTCTCCTTCCCCATGCCTCTATCCATGTCTTTTTCTCACTCCTCTTCCTACACACTTCCCTGGAAGCACTTAGCACATGCATAGAAACTACTCCTTTTTATACTTTTCTCTCTTACTAGGCTATTGGCTCCTTGAGGCCAGGGATTCTGTATATACATCATTTTCATTTAAGCTATTTAATTGAGGTATAATTTTCATATATCAAAATGCAAACATCTTAAATATACAACTCAACCAATTTTTAGAATATTTACATATTGTATACTCCCAGCCAGATCACAATATGCACATTTCTGGTGCCCCAGATGCCTACCCCATTCCCTTTCCCAGTAAACTCCCCCAACACCAAATTAATCACTATTCTGAATTGTCACCATAGATTAATTTTGCCTATTTTGAACTTAATATGAATGGAATTTTGGAGTATGTAGTCTTTGGAGATGTCCACTTGTTCTCAGCACTTTTGCTCACCCAGGTTGTTACATGCAGCTGTAATCTGTTCCTTTAAATTGCTCTATATTGAATGGATGTACCACCATGTATGGATTCACTTTTCTATCACAGGGCTCTGGAATCATTTCCAGATTGTGGCTGTTAATAACAATACTGCTTTGGACATTCTGGCATATATCGTCAGTGGACATAGTACTCATTTTTTGAGGTATTTTCCCAGAAGTGGAAATCCTGGGTCTGTCCTTTGGTCTTTTTTTCTCAGCATTTATCGCCTCATCCTCTGTAACAGACAAATAGAGTAGATACCAAATAAGTCAAAAATGCTCTTGGTAATATCATAAACAATTTTTCAACAAATCTCTTGTAAGAAGTTAAATTTAATGCCATTTACTATATTTTTGTGGTATTATCGTCAAATATTTTTATATGTATTTCAAAGAAGTATATCAAAAACTAGAGAACTGGCAAAAAGTTCAATTAGCAGAAGACATAAGCCCCTGTCCTTAAAGAACTCATAATATAAGCTCAAATTAAAAAAAAAAACTGTATAATTTCAATAAATAAGGTAAATAGCTTTTGAAATAGATAAGACAGAATATGAAAAATTAGTTTCTGGGGAACTCAGGAAGATCTGCTATTTTGCCAAGGGAAGGAATGAGACACATATTCTAATGTAGGTTGGAAGGAGGTCTCAGTCAATACAACTATATTTGCACAAGAAATATGTTTAGGTAGGAACACAGCCTCAGCAGGTGCTCCAGGAATAACATGGCAAGAAAGGAATCTCACCAACATGGTACCAAATTTGTGGAGTGTTTTGCAAGTACTTGCCTCAGTTTTTACCAGTTAGAAGGAGTAAATACCATGGGAAAGCTAACAAGTCATGAGAAATGGACTTTTATCACAGGAGAACCATGCCCGGACAATGCCAGGAGATTGCCTGCCACCTCTTTCTCTTCCTATTCTCCTTGATGGGCAGAATCTGACCACAAATTTGGCCTGAGTTTGCATGAAAAGAAGTGAAGTATTACCTTAAGTAAAAGATAAAATGAAATGTAAGATAATGTGACTTCTGGTTTGGACTCAAGCCTTTGTCTTCTATCCATCTCATTCCATCCTCCCAGCCCCCTGCCCAACCCACTGCTCTAAGGCATGACTCAAGTGCAAATATGAAGTCAATAGAATTTGTTGGTGTTTTTCTAGGTCTCCTTCTATCCCCTTGTAAATCTTTCCAAGAGGAGGAAAAAATGACCTCCTGCCTATCCAGCTTAAACTATCAATACAAAGTGATTAAATAAATAATTTAGGCAGAGGGTGATGATGAGGGTGAATTCAAGGTCATTACTCTTCTGTGGCTGGCAGATATTGATAAGAAATACCAGGAAAAGTTGAAAAAGGAATGAACACACAGAGAGGATAGGCCTTTTCTGGCTGGGTCTGCCCCAGCTCCATTCGTTCAATCGTCAGGTTGAATGATACATTCAATGATACATTGAATGATACACAATGATACATTCATTTGCTCTGTGGACTCACCCGTTAATAATATATGAGGGTTTGAGTAGAAAAGAGCCTGAAAATGAAAACTTTATGGGAAACAATAACATTGTTTTCACCTGTGGCACAGGGCTCTGTGGTACTGGCAGTATTGGGACAGACAAGGGGAGTGAGCAGTCTGCTTGCCTGTGCTGGGGACGCCAGCTTCCTGTGATGCCTGCCCCTGGACAATTCAGAAATGCTAGTCAGTACTTCTGAGGAGACAGGGCTTCTGTGTTTACAACTCCAAGGACACCATTTATGTTGGGTGTCACTAGGAAACAGAACGGGAATGAATGTTGGCACAGTGATTGTATTTCCCTATTGAACATTGGCCATGTGTCATGAAATATCCTGGACACTGATGAATTTTAAATTAGATATTTCATTATCTTGGTAAATCTACTCAAAAGTGTCAGCATCACAAGTTCTATGTTTTGTAGTTTGAATATACAGTTGACCCTCGAACAACACAGATTTGAACTGCATGGGACCACTTATACATGGACTTTTTTCAATAAACATACAAACATATTTTCTTTCTTATAATTTTCTTAACAATATTCTTTTATCTCTAGGTTGCTTTATTGTGAGAGTACAGAATGTAATATTTATAGCATTCAAAATATGTGTTAATCAACCATTTATGTTATCAGTAACTGATACTGGTCAACAGTAGATTATTAGTAGTTAAGTTTGGGGTGAGTCAAAAGTCAGACACCGATTTTCAACTGCCTGAGGGTTTGGTGCCCAAACCCCCATGTTGTTTAAGAGACACACACACACAAAATATAAGCATATCAGGTGAGGGGAGGGAATGGAGGCGACCGTAAAAACTATAAGAACCAACCCCAAAGAAAATAATCCATAGAAGAATTGCCACTAATATATCCCTTTTGCCAATGCCACCCTCCTTTCTCTATCCACTGGAAATGGTCAATAAATACACTATGGTTTAGTTCTTGACTAGAAATTCTTAGAAGATGTATATCTAACTAAATCAGAAGTTTCCCAAAGGCAAGCACACAACAGCGTATAAAGTAGACGATCAAGAAATAATTTTGTATTTGACTTGACAGTGCCCCCCCCTTTCTTTTTATTATCTTCAGTTAGATATGCCAAAGGTCTGTTTCCTGCAGAATCACCTATTCTTGAGGAAAACACCATTTCTAATAGCATTAAAAATTTTGATCTCTGATCACCATCTCCTCTTTTTGCTCAATTCCTCTAACCCCAAACTGCAATAATGCTTTCATCTAACTGGTACGCCCAATCTATTGATCAAGTCTCTTTATGGGCCTCACACTCAGGTGAGACCCTTTAAATTTAGTTTAAATTTGGTAGTGAACATGCATATATCCTTAACTCCTTTGCTCTTTTCTGGTTTGCTCAGGCTTCCTTAACAAAAAACACAATCTCAATAATGTCCAACCCTCAAGAAATTTAATTCTACCTCACTTACTTCATACTCTGACTATGACATCCAGCTATCATGCTTTTTGGTATTTACCTAAAGGAGCTGAAAACTTATACCCACACAAAACCTGCACATGGAAGTTTATAGCAGCTTTATTCATAAGTACAAAAACTTGGAAGCAACCAAAGTGTCCTTCAGTAGGTGAATGGATAAATAAGCTGTAGTAGATCCAGACAATGGAATACTTTCAGTGATAAAATCAAATGAGGTATCAGGTCACAAAAAGACACGGAGAAAAGTGCATATTACTAAGTGAAAGATGCCAATCTGAAAAGGCAACACACTGTATTTTCCATCCACATGACCTTCTGGAAAAAGTAAAACTAAAGAGATTGTAAAAAAATCAGTGGTTGCTAGGGGTTGACCAAGGGAAGGATGAATTAGTGACACCCAGGATTTTTAAAGCAGCAGAACTACTCTGTAGGCTACAATAATGGTGGATACATGCCACTATACATTCATCCAAATCTGTAGAATGTATAATACCAAGAATAAACCATAAAGTAAATTATGAACTCTGGGTTATTGAATGTGACAGTGTAGGTCATCAGTTGTAACAAATGTACCACTGTGGTGGTAGATATCGATAATGCGGCAAGCTATCATGTGTGGGAAGAGGGGCATAGGAGAAATTGTTTTACCTTTCTGTCAATTTTTCTATAAACCTAAAACTTCTCTTTAAAAGTGTTACAGTTTTTAAGACTTTACATTTTTATATATAAATATATTTGTATGTAAATATATAAATATAAATATATATATGTTATGAATATATATGAGCATATAAATTTATAAATATATAAAAATATTTATAATATGTTTATAAATATCTATATTTTAAGACTTTACATTACATCTGAGGATCACCAGAATAAAGAAATCAGACACTCCAGTAGTGAGGATGGGGAATCTGCACTTTTAAGAAGCTCTCCAGGTAATTTATATCCATGCACATATCCATGACAATCACGCTGTAAACCTATTAATGGTTTTCAAGTTTTAAAAAATTTGAAGCTTTTCTCCAAATGTCGACCTTCAACTTCCTATTAGATCAGACAGGTAAACCCAAAGAAACTCAGATTTAAGCAGACAGAGGTGAGTCCTTGAAAACCTTGTCCTCTTGCAGTGACCTCTGACAGAACAGGGCTGGCCTCCATAGTGCTTCATAAAGGATGGGAAGGCCTCAAGTGTGAAGTTGTAACTCAAGGCCTATTTCTTTTAGGAAATTTGTATTAACATTAACTTTTTACTGACTCAACCTATCACTTCTCATTAAATTAGACTCCACTAACATTCAAAATGACTCTTCCTTGAAGATGTTAAAGTATAGAATTTCACCCCCTAAAGCTCAACCTCCCTTCCTTTGGCAGCCCCCACTCTTACCTCCATTCCATCTGAGCAGGACTTCAGTCCCTCCTTCCTTCTCTCTGGAGGCTGACCTCCCGCCATACTGACCTTCTGCTTCACTGACCTGTGCTAATTCCAGCCTTGGACTATCCTGATGATCTCTTGTCTCCATTCTTCTTCCTCAATTTCCTTGGAGTTAAATTCTCCAAATACTGCTTTAAAAAAATGACACACCCACATTGACTTGCTCCACCGCAAATTCATGTTTTTCAAACTTGCCTGGAACTACAGCAGAGAAATCCACTCATTCATCTTGGGTCAGTTCCCCTTCCCTTCCCTTCTCCCAAGAAGGTGATACCCAGCTCTGCCTACAGTCTTCAAAGTGACAACTCCTTTGGGATTCTTAGTAGATAATATTCCCTTCTGACTTGACAGAGAAAACAGATGCAATCTGGCATGCCCTCCCACAATTTCCCTCCACCCTTTTACTAGCCTTATTGATGTACTTATAGTCAATGTTTCAGAAAAGATGTTTTCACTTCTTTTTTTTTAATGTTCATTTATTTATTTTGAGAGAGAGAAAGTTGGGGAAGGGCAGAGAGAGAGGGAGAGACAGAACCCAAGCAGGCTCCGCAATGTCAGCACAGAACCCCACACAGGGCTCAATCTCATGAACCCTGAGATCATGACCTGAGCCAAAATCAAGAGTTGGACACCTAACAGACTGAGGCATCCAGGCACCCCTGTTTTCACTTCTATTTAAGATAATTCTCTCCCATGCCCCTTGTCGATCTCCTCCCTTCTCTTCTGGAATATCCCTCTATTGTACCTTTAATCTCTTTCTTCTGTTTCTATTCCTTAGCCTGAAAAAAAATACACAAAGAAAATACATACAAAAAACACTTTTCCAACTCTGTGCTTCCTCAAGCTACTTAGTATCTCGTTTCTCCAGCTAGACACCTCCAAACTTTATGAAAATACTCTAAATGGCTATCGATACATATTTACCTTCTGTTTACTCCTCACCCAATGTGAACTTTTGTCCCTTGCTCTTGCAAGACAATACTTTCTCAAAAATTAGAAATCTTACTTCCTCATTTAATGCCCAACCCAGCCCAGGGTCTCTCACATAGTGGATTCAATGGATATTTGTTGAAAAACCACCCCCAGTAATTTCCTAATTTCTAGATAAGAATTCCTTTTGTCAGTAGGCATTGTAAACTATTAAACTATTCTCTCCTTGCCACCATAGAGTCTATTTTCCACAAATCAGCTTGAAAGGTCTTTTTAAAACGTGTAACAGATGTGGTGAGCAGACTTTAAAGCAGTGTCCATGACCCCACCTCCTGATATTCATGTTCGTGTTCACCGCCACTGAGTGTGTTTGGAATCTGTGACTCGCTTCTAACCAATAGAATATGGCAAAGATTGAATGTTATGATCCCATTATGTCATATATGACCCCATCTTGCTAGGAGACTCAATTTGCAGTATTGTTCTCGCTAACTTTGAAGAAGGAAGTCATCATGAATCCTACAGCACAAGGAAATAAATTCTGCCAAAAACTATAAGGGATCTTGGAAGCATGTTCCTCCTCAGCTGAGCCTCCAAATAATAACACAGCCCAGCTGACACTTTGCAGTTATATGAGATCCTGAAGAGAGGACCTAGCTATGCCATGCCCAGAGTCCTGCCCCACAGAAACTGTGAGATGATAAATATATATTGTTTTCAACTGCTAAGTTTGTAGTAATTTGATACGCAGTATAGAAATCTAATATATCTGACCATAACATCCTCATGCTCAAACTCTCAATGGCCTCCTACATTAAGAATAAAACCCAAAGTCCTTACCACGACCTGTAAGATCTTTGTAATCTGGCTCCTACACCTCTCCAGATTTGTCTCCTCCCACTTTTCCCCTTGCAGCCACACCAGTTTCCCTGCTGTCCCTCAAATACATCCATTTCTGCCCCAGGGCCTTTTTACATTGTGTTCCCTGCCTGGAACATCTACCTGCAGATCTTCCCATGATTCACCTTTCAATTCATTCATGACTTGACTTAAAAGTTAGCTCCTCAAGGAAGCCTCCCTCTGGTCCACATCCTCTACTCCAGTCCTTATCAATACCTATTATAGATACACACATATTTGTTTATTCATTGACAGTTTATTTTACTAGAAACTAAACTCTTAAAAAAAACTAAACTCTCTCGGGACAGGAACATTATTGGTCTCATTTTAGCATAATGCCTAGGATAATGCCTGGCACTGAGTAAGTGAGTAAGCAATTCATAGTGAATTAATGAATAAATTATTCTACCTGACCTATCTGAAGCATTGAGCATTTATTGATTGCCTCCTTGAAACATTCTCCTCTTACTATTCTCTTGGTTCTCTTCATATGTCTTAATAACTGACATTTCTCTTTGCTGACCACTTCTCTTCCAAATACCCATAGAAGTTCTACGTAACTGCAGCTCTTTGGCCATGAATAGGTTCCCGTCCCTTTAGCTGGACTAGGAATTCTCTCCCAGGAGTTTGAAGTACTGCAGTAACAAAAGATGACTTTAACTTTGGGCCAGGATGGTGGTGCCATTTACTGAGATGGGGGTAGGGAGGGATTGGGGGGACAAAATCAAGAATCCTGCTGTGGTCACATTTAGTTGTAGACACCTATATGGTTCACAAGTGGAGCTATCCCCTACACAGTTGGAGCTTATTGAAATGGTAGAAATGATAGATAACGTAGATGATGATGATAGATAGATGATAGATAGATAGATAGATGATAGAGAAATAATTGGTCTACAGATGGCATCTAAAACCACACAACTGGATAAAATCACCTACATAGAAATTACATCTAAAGACACAGAGGACCCAGGATCAAGACCCTGGTGTGCTGCACCATTAGAGCACAGAATAGCACCCAGCAAAGGCTTCAAATGAGTCATCAGTAAAGGAGGAGGAAAACCAGGAAAGTATGATAGCACACAATTTTTTTTAAGTTTTAAAATAGAGGAAATGGGGGCGCCTGGGTGGCTCAGTCGGTTGAGCGACCGACTTCGACTCAGGTCATGATCTCACAGTTCGTGAGTTCGAGCCCCGCGTCGGGCTCTGTGCTGCCAGCTCAGAGCCTGGAGCCTGCTTCTGATTCTGTGTCTCCCTCTCTCTCTGACCCTCCCCCACTCATGCTCTGTCTCTCTCTGCCTCAGAAATATATAAACATTAAAAAAAATTAAAAAAAATAAAATAGAGGAAATGGTTAACTGTGTCAATTTGTTTAATTGTTTAACTGTGATAGTTCAGATTTGGGTACTCGGTAGAAACTATCTTGAAGTAAAGGCAGTGAGCTTTTCCCTACAAGGAAAACAATTGTCAGTCTTGTTGGCAATGATAAAATTTGAGCTAGCTAATAAAATGAAGACATTTTTAATTTTAAAAAAGAATGTGTATATACCACCATGAGAAGTTTACACATACTTAGACTTTTTGATGAAGTTGGTGGCGATACCAATGAGTGTGATTTTTTTGATATTGTAAATGAAATATCTCAATATTCAGAAAATGTGAAAAACTCTATGAACGTTTTCAAAGTGATCAGTAAATAATGTTACAAAATCATACATGGGTAACAAAGACAGACATATAGGCCAATGGAATGGACTAGAAAGCCCAGAAATAAACACTTGCATAAATGGTCAACTGATCTTTGACAAGGGTACCAAGATCATTGGGTAGGGGAAAGACAGTTTTTTCAACAAATAGTTTCTGGGAAACTTGGATATCTGCATGCAAAAACTGGACCCTTACTTTATATAAAAATTAACTCAAAATTCATGAAAAACCTAAATGTAAGAGCTAAAACTGCTAAGAAGAAAACATAGAGTGAGATATTTATGGATTTGGCAAGGACTTCCTGCATATGATACCAAAGCCCACATGCAACAAAGTAAAAATCGACAAACTGGACTATATCAAAATTAAAGATTTCTGTGCATGACAGGACACAACAAAATAGAATGACAACAGACAAAAATGGAAGAAAATATTTGCAAATCATATATACAATAAGGGTTAATATGAAGGTGAAAAACTCCCACAACTCAAAAACAAAAAATCAAATAATTCAGTCAATAAATGGACAAAGGACATTGTCAAATTTACCAAATTTTTACAAAGTGGACAAAGAAAAAGATATGCAAACAGTCAAAAAGCACATAAAAAAGACGCCCAATGTCACTAATCCTTAGAGAAATGCAAATCAAAACCACAATGTGATATCACCTCACACCTGTTAAGATGGTTACTACAAAAAGAAGAAAAGAAGTGCTGGCAAAGGTGTAGAGAAATTGGAACCCTCGAACTCTGTTGATGGGGTTGTAATATGGTGCAGCCACTGTGGAAAACAGTATGGTACTTCCTCAAAAAATTAAAAATAGAATTAATATATGATCCAGTAATTCCATTTCTGGGTATCCTACAGAATTGAAAGCAGGATCCCAATTGATATCTGCACACCAATGCACATAGCAGTATTATTCTCAATAGCCAAGGGGTGGAAGCAACTCAAGCCTCTATCAACACATGAATAGATAGAAATGGATAAACGAAACATGGTGTATACACCCAATGGAATATTACTCAGCCCTAAAAAGGAAGGCAATTCTGACATATGCTACAATGTGTGTTACAAATAGTCCAATACTGTATGATTGCACTTACAGGAGTTATCTGGAGTACCTGAATTCATAGAAACGGGTGGAAGAATGATGATTGCCATGGGCTAGGGGGAAGAGGGGAATGGAGAATTATTATTCAATGGGTACAGAATTATTATTCAATGGGTTTTAGTTTTTCAAGACGAAAATTTTGGAGATGGATGGTGGTGATGGTTGTACAACAATGTAGAAGAACTGAACTGTCCACTTAAAAATGATTAAAATGGTAAACTTTATGTTGTGTATATTTTACCACAACCTGAAATAAATAAGTACAAATCATTCATGAGTAAAATATCCATTCAAAAGTACAAAATAAACCAACATATATATTTTTTAATTTTTTTAATGTTTATTTTTGAGAGACAGAGAGACAGAGTGACAATGGGGGAGGGTCAGAGAGAGAGGGAGACACAGAATCCAAAGCAGGCTCCAGGCTCCAAGCTGTCAACACAGAGCCCGATGTGGGGCTCGAACCCAAAAATGGTGAGATCATGGGGTGCCTGGGTGGCTCAGTTGGGCGACCAACTTCAGCTCAGGTCATGATCTCACGGTTCATGGGTTCGAGCCCTGCATCGGGCTCTGTGTTGACAGCTCCGAGCCTGGAGCCTGCTTCAGATTCTATGTCTCCCCCTCTCTCTGCCCCTCCCCTGCTCATTCTCTGTGTCTCTCTTTCTCTCAATAATAAATAAACATCAAGAAAAAAATTTAAAACAAACAAATGGTGAGATCATGACCTGAGCCGAAGTTGGATGCTTAACCGACTAAGCCACTCAAGGCACCCCTAAACCAGCATATTTTAATGTAACATGATACTAAAAGTTTAGTGGTAACATTTTCAGATTCTGGATTACAACTAACTCTTAAAAATTATCATTGAGTTTTATGAAGACACAAGAACATTTATAATTACCCCAAAGGCTATTAAAACATCACTCCGTTTGCAGCTACATATCTATGTAAGCCCAATTTTCTTCATACATTTCAACCAAAACAGCATATTGCAACAGCTTGAAAGCAAAGCATGCAAGACAACTCAACTATCTTCCATTAAGACAGAGAGGAAAGAGATTTGAAAAAACAGAAAACAACACCACTCTGTTCACTAGCTTTTTACTTTGGAAAATACAACCATTTTCCTAAAATTAGGTCATTTATGTCAGCATACATAACCGTTTTTATTTTCATATAAATTAATAAATGTTTTTAGATTTGCTCAGTTTAAATTTCTAACTGTAAATATCTTTAGATATGCCTCACATAAATATAAGCTCTTGGGGATTCTTAAGTGAAAAGGAGTACCAAGACCAAAAAGTTTGAGAACTGCTGCTCTAGACTAATGCAAAACAGAGGATAAGGCATTTAATCCTTTTCTCAGTGCTCTGCCCTTGAAAGATTACAGCTTTAATTAATAGAATTTAGACAATCACATTCTGGAGGCCGGAAGTCTGAAATGAGTATCATTGGGCTGAAATCAAGACGTCAGCAGGCCTGTACTCCCTCCAGAGGGTTTAGGGGAGAATCTGTTTCCTGTCTCTTCCAGCTTCTGGCGGCTGCCTGCATTCCTTCACTGTGGCTTCATCACTCCAGTCTCTGCGTCCATCTTCACATGGTCTTCTCCTCTTCCGCCTGAAATCTCCCATGCCTCTCTGCTATAAGGACACATGTGACTAGATACCATTCTTTTGCTTTATTAGAGCAATCTTATCATGATTATATTTGTTTCATCTTTTGTATGTCCAAATGGTGTCAATGAGAAACAATTTGATTTGTTCACGCTGTACCTTGTGGTTGCTTTTCTAGTTTTGTCTTAATCCAGTGTAAAGCGATGCTAGCAAAAGTATAGGTTCTAGAGCCCAGCTACCTAGGTTTGAATTTCAGCTCCATTGTTTCTAAGTTGTATGTCCTCAGGAAAATGAGTGTTCCTTTGTGCTGCAGTTTTCTCACCTATAAAATAGAGATGATAGTAACACCGACCATTTAGGATTGTTGGGATTAAATGAGCCGATGCTTGTCAAGCGCTTAGGATAGTGCCTAGAACATAGTAAGCATTGTGTTATTATACGAACAACTTTATTAGAAAGAAGTTAGATCTGGCTTAGGAATTAGATCACTGGGATTGGGATCACTACACTGACACGATTGATACTGATGAAGTATCTGTTAAGTCACAAGGCATCGGGACCTGTGCACCCCAACAAAGGCATCACTCTACATTTCCATACCAAAAACCATCCGGATTTTTTCTGAGGTATCCACGGCCAGTGAGTGGTGCTCCTGTCACCCCAAGGACATCCACACACCACAAGGGACCTTCTCTTAGTCTCCAAAGTCGGGAGGCACTGTCAGGTTTTCTTCTTCAGCTTGAGGCATTGCTTCTTTCTGAAAATGAATAGCATATATTTATGGAGGGAAAATGACGGCATGTTTTCTGTGAATAGCTGCATCATTTTTATTCCACTTCCTGTTTCCACCATTTGAAGTATTTATAAAGTTTTCCATTGGATCCTCTTTTGGGACAGACTGCTTGTCTGGAGGGGGAGGCATGGAGGGACACAACTGAATACTATGGACAGCCGGGCCCAGGAGCTATCACCAGCGTCTTAGCCCTGTCCAGGCCACCAGGCGCAAGGAGCAGGGTCTCCAGCAGCATCTGGGCGCCGCGCTCAGAAGGATGGCACGGGCCGCAGAACCGGTACCAGGTTCCCGTGGGCCTGACGACCCGGCCAGCGGGTGGCTGCTCTCGCCTGGAACTCATTTACAGTCGTTACGTACGTGTGCGAAGAGCAAAGGCAGTTGCCCAGAAAACGGAGGATGGAAAATGACGGTTATCGCAGACTGTGTTAAATAGCTCCGTGGTTTGTGTCCCACAGGAATCCGGAAAGTGGAGGCTCTTGAAAAGCTGTCTCCAGAAAGTCTCTAAAGAGAACCTATTAGCAGCAATCGAGCCCTGAATAAACTGAGTAGTGACGTGACGCCGGAGAAGGAAAGCCTGGAAAGAAGGGGACACAGCGACCACGGGACAGCAGATCTGGGGCGCTGTCTGGGGACTCTGCCACCGGCCCGTCAGGGGCAGGGGCAGACTGTGCCTGGAACAAATGATTCAGTACATTTCCCAGAATGATTTTTCAAGCTGGCTTCTTTGCTGGATCCGAGACCCAACCCGTCTGTTTATAACATGCTAATTTCAGGGCAGAGTGAAAGCCACTGATCCAAAGCTAGCCCAGAACCAAAATAGAATCCACTGCTCCAGGACCGCTTGGAGCCTGCCCCCCCGCAAAGCCCCTACTGGCTGGAAGACATTCCCCGCAGCTTGACTCCTCAAAGGAAAATGCCTGCTTTTGTCGAAGTCTCTGTGTGTTACATCATGGGACACAGTGTGGTTCCTTTCTTTGTTGCTGACTTGTAATCTGTCTGACCTTTAAGGAGAAAAAATACCTCCAGACTTGGCTCCCAAGCTTGTCACCACAGAACAAGTGCTGGGAGCGGCCATGCTAAGTTAGGCAACACCAAGGCACTTGTTCATCCTCACGTTGTTTCCTCTTAAAAAATATCTCCATGGTCATGCGTCTCACTGAAACAGCTGGAGGAGATCTGACCTGCCCAGCCAGCTCGGCCAAGGGGAGTCCACTGCATACTCACATGGGGTTGGAGTCAGAATCGCAACGGGCGTGAGGCAGGGGTATACAGGAGCATCGCCCCTGTCAGCTCTCCAAGAGAATCAGGAAATGTTGCAGAAGTCACCACCAGGATGCATAAACTAGCAAAGACAGCTTTAGAGAGGACTTCCAAGGCCCTTAAGGAACAGGTGTTCTGCACATGCTCAGGTACTCAACTAGAAAGTACATTAAAAGCACACAAATGCTCTTCTTTTAAGATTTTATTCAAATGAGTATTATAACAGTCCTAGCAAAGTATTTAGCCCTATTAAGTAACTAGACCATTTATCATAGTAAAGGAAAGGGAATTGGGGGTTAACATACTTCTAAGCTTTTCATTCAAGGGAGAAAGATGAGGGAAAACACATAATATATCTTAGAAACAGTAATGTCCTGTTATTGTTAAAAACTGCTGGGACCTCATTAGAGCCTATGAAAACATCATCTGTAAGTACTGAAAGGCAATAAATCTTCAATAGGCAAAAAAGAAAGTGGGTAAATGGAGAGAAAGGCAAGAGGAAAGAAAAATGAGAGAAGAAAGAGGAAAATAAAACAGAAGAAAATTACCATCTATCTGTTGGTTTTCTCACCAAGCTATGAACCAGCAAATTCCATGTTTGCCTGCCAACCAGCTTCCCAGAATGAGTGTGTCAATTCAGTGACTTGATACAGGTTGATAAGGTAGGAAACTACATTAACTATTTTTAAATAATAGTCAACAATTAATAAAATCTGTTTAAGATAGAATTTTTTTTCCTTTTCAGTTTTTATACTGTGAACCTTTCAGTGGCCATAGTTCCTTTCTTGAACATGGAAATTCCTTTTCATAAACTTCATCCTGTAACTGAAGTTGAGCCAGTTTTCAATAATCAAGCAGAAATTAAACAGTAAAGGTTCAAGTTGCTCATTTTGGACTAACTGAAAGTCGTCCCTGTAATCCATTCTTATTGGCACATAGCCAAGGAGCATCTTCCAAGCCAAATGCCTTTACAGGATTCCAGGGGCTGTGTGGCTCATTTATTATCTTATGGAACTGAAAAAATGCTCACAGGTAATAAGTAATAAAGCCCTCTTTGAAAAAAGAAAAGAATTACAAATTCAGCAGTGAGCTATGTGAAAAGTATAGACAGACAGAACTTGAAGAGTATCACAGCAACAAAAATTTGTCAACAGAGAAATCTCTTGATAAATAGAGAGCATACTACATTCTGTATTCAATAAATAATACCTTTTTCTCTATAAAAGAAATTACTTGGCTCTTCAAATGGCCAGTCTGTTTGATGCTGAAAATTCTCCAATATCTCAGTGGCTCTTACCTGTGGAAAGGAAAATATTCTGATCACTGTTTGTGCTTTTTAATTGTCTATTGATTATTGTTTAAACAAAAATGCTCTAAACATTTTACATACTATTTCCATAAACTTAACTACTAAATAAAAACCTAAATTACTAAATATTAAATATGAAGTTATAAATTTAACAAACTTGACTCCTCTGAACACGAACATTTAAATAGATGATTGATATCAAAAATTAAACAGACTCTTCCAAAGATTTCATGGGTATAAGTCTTTTCAATGCTTTGAGCACATAAAAAAGGACACATTGGAGTGCCTGGGTGGCTCAGTTGGTTTAGTGTCCAACTCTTGGCTTTAGCTCAGGTCATGATTTTGCAATTCATGGGTTCCAGCCCTGCCTCGGGCTCTGCGCTGACAGTGCAGAGCCTGCTTGGGATTTTCTCTCTCTCCCTCTCTCTCTGCCCTTTCCTTGCTTGTGCTCTCTCTCTCTCTCTGTCTCTGTCTCTCAAAATAAATAAACTTAAAAACAACTTTTTAAAGGGACACATTATTACAATGAATACAAAACAGATCAATGAATTTACATTCAGACTAGTTTACCAAAGATTTAATTCATGGATTTATTTGCCTCTTTAATTTTATTTTTATTTGTATTCTAACCTCCTTTTAGAGTCCAAATTTCACTCAGCAAAAAAAGCTAGGATCACCTTCTTAGAGTACCTGTGATTGCAAACATGAGTTTTGAGACAAAAGACAAAATTTAGGCAGTTTCCAAGGAACTTGTAGGCAAATCACCTGCCCTAGTACCTTATTACAGTTGTTCTTAGTCCATTACTTCAGAAATTCTCTAGATCATTTGCTTTGGAAGTTTGGATGTGTTTTGATTTTTTTGTGACCTTAATCATTTTATTATCAATATCAAAATAGTACTTATTTGACATGTCTTTGGTTGTTTTTTGTGTCACTAAGATATTGTAAAATTTATTTTCATCAAACGTTAAAATCCATAATATTGACATAAAGATGCCACCGAAAGCCTATTACCCACTCTTCATCCACCTTTGTGTATGGGATGCTGGGATGGCTCAATTCTGATGGCATCCTTCACACCTTTAGGGTCTCATATTCGCTTGTTTCCTCCATCTTTCTTTACTTATAGACTTGATTAAATAACTGCAGCATAGAAATGAGTGAGCAGAACACTTCTCAGAGAAATTAAAGAATCCAGCTCTCCTTTAGATCAAGTTCCTTTTAAACTTGCCTTTGAGTACATTTGTTTAGATTAAAGATGAGTACTATCTCATTATTATTATGAAGATTTATTGTCATCTGTCTCATTATTTCACACAGCGGTTCTCTAAGTATGGTTCCCAGACTAACAGCACCACCTGGGAACTTGGAAGAAATTCATATTCTCTCGCTCTATCCCAGAACAACTAAGTACGAAACTCTAAGAGCAAGATCCAGCAATCTGTGTTCTCCTAAATACATCAGTGTCCACGTGACTCTGATAAATGTGGGAGTTTGCTACAGTACCACCATTGAGAAGTTTATTTAGTCTTTTTATTTCCTTACACCTATAGTCAACATATAGAAGTTTTATTGTGAGATGCTTCCCAAATTTTGAGATTACTAATCTTTGAGGTGAAATTAGCTGGAATGATTACTTACTGGAACAGTTTTGTCATGCTCAGAAATAACTCACTCTAAGAAGTGGATTCTATGGATTCTAGAATCTATGGATTCAAGAAAAAGATCAAGAAACATTCTCAATCAAGTCATAGTACTGGGATGTAATTAAGAAAAACAAATATCTGATTGAATTAAAACTTAGAAGAATAAGTCTCAAAATAGGGAAATTGTGTAGGGAGAGAGGGAAGAGTGTATGTGAAATAATAGAACATATATACATTGGTGTCTGGCCCCAATTTCTGACACAGAGTTTCTAAATCCCTTGAATTTCCTGGATGTCAGGAACATCTTTTGCTCTAGTAAGGAGATATTGGTAGGTTCTTGAATAACTTCACTATGGAAGCTGGCCACCAGAAAGACCCAACCATGACTAAAAGCTTGGAACTTTCAGCCCTAACCCTTATTTTTCTAGGAAAGGAAGAGGGACTGAATATTAAGTTAACAATGGATCATGCCTACATAATAAAGCCTCCATAAAAATCCCTAAAGCACAAGGTTCTTAGAGCTTGCAGGCTGCTGAAGATGTAGAGGTACTGGGAGGGTGGTATGCTTGGAGGAGGCACAAACACCCTTACCTTTTCCCCCATGCCTTGCCCTACAGATCTCTTCTCTCTGGGGGTTCCTCTGTATCCTTTATCATATCTTTTTATAGTAAACATAAGTATTTTCCTGAGTTCAGTGAGCCATTCTAGCAAATTATCAGACCCAGTGAAGGGGTCACAGGAACCCCAATCCATAGCCAGTTGGACAGAAATACAGGGGACTTGAGATTGGCACCTGAAGTGCAAGCGGTGGAAGCAGTTCTGTGGGACTGAGCCCTTAACCACTGGTGGGATATGAGTGTCAGAATTAATTTGTGAGACACCCAGCTGGTGTCAGGAATTGCGTGATGTGTGGAAAATCCACACATTGGTGTCAGAGATGAAGTGTGGAGGTAATGTTGTAATGTTGTGAGAGGAGATGAGAAACACAGGAATGTTTTTCCTCATACAGGGAGAAAGAGATTCTATGCAAAAGACTGGGCATTCTGGACCCTAGAAAGACTTAGTGTGTTCTGCACAGAGACCATTCAGTTGTGCCCTTCCTGTCCTGCATCCAAGCTGGTTAGGCTGTTGGAAGAAATTGTGCAATGGCACAGATGAGTCCCACTATAAAGTCATGATTTCCAGCCTTGGTTGGGCCCAGAGTGGATTCTACCATCCTCCTACTTGCCCTTTCTTGCACTTGCCTAAAACTCATCACCCAATGCCTGGGCCTTCATTCACTCTCAAAAAACAACTCTGTCCCCACTTCAAAGAGAAAAGGCATCAGATCAGAAATTCCTCAAATTTCTGCCCTGGAACATACAGATTCAATCTGTAAGCATTCCCATGCTTTTTCTTCCTTCCTTTTAAAATTAGAAGATGACCCTCTTCATCATCAAAGGTTAATAACTTTCACCTGTGCTCTAGATCCTGTCCCCATCCCCCATGACTATCCTCCCCCTCCTTTCCCTTCAATACCTCCTTCTATATTGTTTCATTCCCAACAACATATATGTGCATTCAAACCCCTCTTACCTAAATAACAACAATGACACCGTAAACTCATATTTCCTTCCAACTATTTGACATTTAGTACGAATTTTAGGTAGTTTCTATGTTAAAAGAGCAGATTCACCAGGTTCTGCCAGGAAATATCTTTATTCTCCACTCCTTTTGTTCCAACCTGTTCTGTGGAGTTTGTTCTTGTCCTTGCCTGGGTGGAATATTCGGCAAACACCACAGTTTATCTGCTCATGTTGAATAGTAAAACTAAACAAGAATAGTCACCTTTTGGCAATTGTGGGGTTTTTTTTTGTTCCTGTAGTAATCGTGGGTTTTATTTAAGGCCGCTTCCCTCTCCCAGCTGTGTCTTGAGGCCTTGGGGTGAGGGATCTCTTTTCTCTATTTCCAAGCTTAATGCTTCTACTTCTGCTCCCTCATCAAATAAAATATAAGGGAAAAAGTAAAGGCAGAACCAGAGAAGATCTTATTTGACAGATAGTGCCTTCATCTTCTCACCCTACCACTGGTCTTTGGGTACATTCAAAACTATTATTCTCAGAAAGCATTTGTAGATTCATCAGAGACGTTCTTCATAACTGTGGATCACTCATGGAAAACTTACTTCCTCTGTTTAGCCACTTACAACTTCCCTTTCTGATGATCCAGTCAATGCAGACTCTGTTGGGACCCTACTGGCCCTACTGTCCCTACTGTCAGCTGTCTTATGTAAGTTCCTCTTAAACATGAATCCAGACATTTATTTTCATCAGTATGGTGGACTAGAAACCCTAAATGACTCAGCCTCCCTGTTCAGAAAAGGAAATAAGTGAAGTCTGGATAAATATGAAACAAAAGAAAATAACAATTTAATGAATCAGCATCCTGGCAGTAAAGTGAGGAGTCTATCTTACTATGAAACTTGGAACCATGAGTTTCCAGTTCCAAAGTGAAACACTGAGACTGGAACCATGGAGAGTAAGCAAGATCCAAACCAGCCTTCACCCTGAAACTATGTACTGAACTCTGATGACCTTTCATTTCCACTGGAGAGTTACACAGTGGCATGAGAAACAGGAAATTAAGACTTCAGCACACCCAAGGTGGAGAAATACTACATAAGGTGGGGCCTATAATGTCAACTTAGTATAAAGGTGAATGGGAAACAAACCCAGCACAGAAAGGGAAAGTAAGGGATATGCCTATTTTGAACATGTCTATTATTTAATTCATTACTGTCAATTCCACTCACATGAGTTAGTAAATAATACATACTACTTTTGTCAGTTTAAAAAAAAACACAGATAATTTCACTTAAACTGGTCCCAACTTGGTCATGTCCGCTGGCAACTGATAGAAGAAATCTCATATATTCTCAAAAGGAACTCAACCTCAAAACAAATCTCAAAGAATTCCAACAGAAAATGTTTCAAGAAACAAAAAACACAGAAGGAGACAAGGTACCATGAGTAAGAAGCAGCAGAACACACACACACACACACACACACACACACACACACACATTGTAGTTTGGGTTTTGTGAAACCAGTTGCCAGGTCAAAACTTCAGATACAAAATGTTTATTAGGATCAACAACAGTGAAGAAAAGAGAGAGAAAGCAAGATTACACAGAAGGAGAAGTGGAACTGCTGTGTAGCTCTGACAAAACCTCGTCCAGCCCCAGCAGAGAGCACTGGTAAGAGTATTGTCCATCAGAATCATCCTACACTGGGCCAAAATGGCCAGGCCTTCATACCCTCACTCAGTCTCCAGATACAGGTTACTTTGAGTATGGCATGGCCATTGGTGAGGCAGCTCTCTGCAAATGGAGACTGCCTGCTGAGCCTCATTTCTTCCCACATCTGGGCATCAATTGTTTCCTTGAAGAGGAGTATAGGTAGCACATCTTTGTGATAGATGATAGATAATCAGAATAGGTCAGGTAAAGATTTTAAATATGGAAATTATCAAACAACATAAAACTGGTATTTTAACATTTTAATAAATGTTTTATTCTTTTAGAGTTTCTAAAACGATCAAGCAAATTTATAAAGTAAAACCTCTAGAAATGAAAGTTATAATAACTAAGCTTAAAATTTCATTAGACATGTTAAAAAGCAAGTTAAGCACACTAAACAAAAAATTACCAAGCTGAAAGTAAGAAATGAAGAAATTATTCTTCATCCTAGAGAAACAAAGGTGGAAGAGAGAATGAAAAGGTGTCACTTACGTGTCACTGGAGTTCAGGAGAAGAAAAGAGAGGAAGAAGAGGCAATATTCAAAAGACGGTGAATGAAAAATTTCCAGATTTGTTGAAAGATCAAACCTCAGATTAAGGAAGACAAATCAATTCCTTGTGGGATAAAAAGATAGACACATCATAAAACTGTAAAACGGCAGAGACAAAGAGAAGAGTTTAAATGTAAACCAAGGAAAAGAGACAGAAACTTTCATGGGAAGGGGATTATATTGAAGCCTGACTTCTTATCAGCAGTAATAAAAGCAAAAAAGAGTGAAAAAATTTATTAATATACTGAAAGAAAATTACTGCCATCGTTAAATTCTTTACCTAGTCAAATTAAGAAAATAATCACTTTTTCGGAAAAAAAACCCAACAGACCCTTATGAACAGAATTTCTTGAAAATACAAAAAGTTCTAGCAATGAAAAGAAATATAAAATATTTAATACTCTTAAGTTAAAAAGTTTATTTTCATCAAAAGACACCTTGAAAAGAGTGAAAACACAAAGCAAAGAATGGAAGAAAATACTTGCAACACATTTAACCTACAAACTCTACTATCCAAAAAATATATAATGATCTTACTAGCAATTAATAAAAATAAGACAACCCAATAGGAAAATAGGCAATGAACTTGAAGTGGTATTGCACACAACAGAAAATCCAAATGAGAAATAAACATAAATTTTAAATGCCTAAACTTATTAGTAACCCAGGAAATGCAAACTAAAATCACAATGAGACACCATTATACCATCTTGTCAAAATTTTCAAGTTTGATAATATCAAATTTTGGCTTGGATATGAAGCAAAAATGGGACTATCATACACTGCTGTTGGGAGTGTAAACCAAGAACAGGATGTTATGGAAGAGAAAAATAGAGGATTCTTTTCAAATTGGAAGTTTTCAGATGGCCTTTTTAAAAACCTTTAGCTGAAACTGAAGAATCAAAAGCTGGTTAGACCAAGTAATTCCAGGCAAAAAGAACACTTTGTACAAAGGTCTGAATTGGTAAAGGGCTTGGCATGTTTGAGAAACTGAAAGACAGCCAGCATGGCAAGGGCAGATGGAGCAAAGAACACAGGGCCAGAAAAGCCCAGGATTAGGCTAAGCGGACAGGCAAGACTCCTCCATGTCTTTGCAGGCTACTCTAAGGATTTTGATTGCAATCCTGAGCCATGGAGGCCATGAAAGTAGGCAGAGGACTGATGCTCTAAGAACTGCATTTCTCAAAGATCATGCTGGTCAATACTAGGAAGATGGGTTGAATGCATGTATGTGCAAGAGTTGATACAAGAATGGGACACCTGGGTAGCTTAGTCGGTTAAGCGTCTGACTCTTGGTTTGGCTCAGGTCATGATCTCGTGCTTTATGAGTCCAAGCCCTACATCAGGCTCTGTGCTGACAGCATGGAGCCTGCTTGGGATTCTCTCTCTCTGCCCCTCCCCTGCTCGTTCTCTCTCTCTCTCTCAAAATAAATAAACTTAAAAAAAAGAGTGGATACAAGGAAACACTTATCCTTTGGCAATAATCCAAGTGATTAATAATGATAATAATGAGAAGTGGATAGATTGTGAATATTCAGGAAGTAAAATTAATAGACGTTGGTGATGGCCTGGAAATGGTGGTAAGGCGGTGCCACACGCTCAGATAGGAAACCCTGGAAGAAAACAAGGCTGAGTGTGGGGTAGAGAGAGATTGTTAGTTCTATTTTGCACAAGTTGATTTTGACATACTCATTTTGGAAAGGAAGCATTTGATACGTAACTTTGGATCCAGAGGGATACTGGAGCCAGCTCACACATGCTCTGCATCATTCAGTGATACCACGTCAGTAGCTTGATATTGGCCCTGGTTAGAATATTTACACCATGGAAATTGGCAAATACTACAATTCAGGGTGGGTTTCCCTCTCTTTGGAGAATTGGTGGTTAAATATTTTCCAGCACACCACTCTTTGGGTTACAGGGGAATAGTCTGATATAGAGATATAAAATTTGGGAGTCCTCAGAAGGCAGCTGGAGGTTCTCAGCTGTGCTTCATTAAGCAGCAACTCGTTCTTCGAACAGAGCTGAAAAGCTTAGCAGGGCATTTGCTCATGCCATGCCCATAAAACTGCCTGTTATTGACACATGAATGGCTGCCAGACCCTTCGGACAGGTTGGGGATAATTTTATAAGAAAAAGAGCGAAAAAGAAATGTTTGTCAAGAAACCCAATTCTCTTCCTGTTTTTGGCCTTGGTAGTGTGGCAAGGAATGTGAAAACAGTGTTACAGATTTATGTGCATGTTCCATTTACTGCCTTTGGAAGCGTCTGTACTTGCTTCCTTAGGAGCCTCTGTGGCCGGATGCCGGCTCTGTGCACACACCAGCGCTAGGTGGCAGGGCTTGTGCACACCTAGCTTCCTCTGTCCTTACATCCAGGCATAAGAAAGCATACATGAGTAAAGAACCCTGCCGACAGCCTTGTTTCCACCCACAGAACCATGCACTTCCAGGCAGCACATGGAAGCAGAGCTTAAGAAAACACAGTGGCTAAGGTGTCTGACAACTGGAGCAAGACGTGTGGCTAATGCTCCTCAAAAAAGGCTCCCAGGGGCTGCAAAGCAGCAGTTGTGCATGGTTCTAGGAGCCCCAACCCTGCCCTGTAGGAGGTCTTGGCACACATCCAGAGATAACAGCTAAAATGACGGTGACAGTAGCACCTTCCTCTAGTCTTAAGACTTTATGCTTTTGCAGGCGTTTTCACATAGTTTCTCATGTTTGTTTCTTTGCAACAGCTCTATGGAGTTGAAAGCACAAGTGCCACTATCTTCCTTTGTTTTACATAGTAACTAAGGTTCTGAAATTCTGAGTTTCCAGGCCCTTTAAATTAATAGGGACCACTAGCAGCACTGTGCAAGGACTGGGCAAAATCCACTCCAAGTATTCCCCATTTATCTACCATCTGGAGTTTTGTCATTGGCGTCCCTGGGCTCTGGACCTCCCTACATTCCCCACTGTTTCCCTGATTTGAATTCCAGGTAATGGCATATATATTCATACATACAATAGAATATATAAATTCTATATATAATTGTGTCTATTAGTGACCAACTAAAAAATATTTGGTGTAATGGAAATATCATTAGGATAAATATATAGCCTACCAAGGTAGTGATTACTTTAAAGTACAGTCATTTGAGTTTATAAATAATGGTATTTATATATATAATGAATGTTCATGTGTGTGTGTGTTCATAGGATATACATGTTCAATGTCTTATCCTACAGACTGCTCTCTAAATGCCTACTTTAGGTGAAGGCCCTAAAGGCAGCTGTGGAATTATGAAACACACATTGGCTGTGATAGTCAGCTTCTAGGATGCTCCTAGGTATTCACCTTCTGTGTGGTTCCCTGCCACACTCAGCAAGGCTGACCTGTAAAACTAATAGGATATTCCAGAAATGACAATACATGATTCCTAAGGGTAGGCAACAAAAGGCATTGTGGTGTCTGTCTCTCTTTTGGGTCACTCACCCTGAGGGAAACCAACTACCATGTCTTGAAGATACTCAGGCAGCCCTACAGCAGAGCCACCTGGAGAGAAACTGAGGTCTCCTGCCAACAGCCATGTGAGGGAGTTAACTTGGAAATAGACCCTCCAGCTCCAGTCAAGCTTTCAGATCATGCAGCCCCAGCTGACACCTGGACTGTAGCCTCATGGGAGACTCTGAGCCAGAACCATCCAGCTATGATGCTCTTAAATTTTTGTTTCACAGAAACTATGAATTAATAACCTTTTAGTGTTGGCTTAAGCCAGCAAGTTTTGCAATGATTTATCACGTAGCAATAGATAACTAAAACACTAGTTTTAAAGCAGGCAACCCAAATTAAATCCAAGCTGTAGCACTAAGTAGCCTTGGGAAATTCACTTCATCTCTTATTTACAAATTCTTTAAGATTGAAATAACAGTATCTACCTCAAAGCATTGCTTTAAAGAGTAATGTGATCACATAACACAGAAGAGCTTAGTACAAAGTCAGCATTCTTGGGGTACTAATTCATTCTGATTTACTCAGAACTTCCTTGATTTTTGCGCTGAATGTCTGACATCTGGAGAACTCCCTAAACCCCATGCACATTGAAATAGTTGGTCACCTTAGCATTCATTGAAAATTTGTTTAAACATAAAAGGTGTCAGTGGAATATAAGCAAGAAAATCTAGAAGCATTAGGTAGACTAACCCACACCTTATACCTACACATAAAGAGAGATTCCAGCTATAAGATTGCATCACTATAGCTGTGAAACCCAGACATGGTAAAATTGACAAGTTCTTCCTAAGAACTACTAATTCTATAGTGACCCCAGAGATGTCTAGTCTGCTGGGAGCTCTGCTGTTTCCATAACTCTAGTCTTGCCAGGGAAATTCTAGGTCTTCCCTTACCACTCTTTCTGAAGAATGGAACAAGGCCGAATCCACACCACCAAAAGACTGATCTAGAACATCTCACTGTTGAAGTTTGGAGATCATGACAGGGAAATGCAACTCTACCAATACTAGAAATGGCAGCTCTGAAGTCCAGTGTCAAACCTAACCACAGAGAACCTTACCAGACAGAGTTCAATCCTGCCTTGAGTTGGCCTCCACAGAAGCCCCAGGTATCTCCCAGTCTCCTCAGAGTGTCAGTTCTGCCTGGAGTTCTCACCTCTAAACCCTGTTTGCCCTATGCACATCTCCATTCACCCCGAAAACAACCAGCTGCCTCTCATCCTTCATGTCTATGGTGAGGTATTGCTTCTTAGAAAATTCCCCCAACTCCCAGGGAGCTACTCACGGCACCTGATGCTTACCCTGACATACTGCATTACCAGTTCTATCCATGTGCACCATCCCCACGCCCCATTATGCACTGCGTCTTGTTCACACTTCTCTCTTTAGAGCCCACAGTGCCTGGCACATGGTCAATTAAATGTATCAATGCATGACTAAATGCTTTTCATTTCACTTGGCTCAATTTTGCAAAGACCCACTTATGGGACACAAAGTGAAATGCCCCTTTTGCTTCCCAAGGAGTCATGGATTGCTCCAGCTCATAAGCCAATGAAGAAAGAAGGCAGCAAAGACTGCAGAGTTCATCACTTGTACAGGATATCCAGCGGTGGATGTCTATTGATAACACTTGACAACAGGGAGTGCCTATCCTAAGGCAAGGCCAGGGTTGGTAATAACTCTTGAAGAACATTCTGCTCTCTGTCTACACTGATCACTTAAGAAGTCAAAAATAAAAGTAAAGTGTCTTCAAGGAATTTTCTTTCTTTTCAATATGACACAGACCCAGACTGAACCATTTGACAAACTCCAGTGCTTGGTGGATTCCCTATAATCAGGAGTGTCTGCCCTGAGCTACTGAATTACCTACCCACAAACAACCAAAGGGAAGCCAGGTTAGTCTGGGTAACACACAAAAGAATGATTATCAGGAAGATCTTGAAGTAGCTGACCCTCTGGACAAAGATGGGAAGCGTGAGGTCAATGACGTGAGTGAGCACGTGTGCAGCAATAGGGGCCTGTGGCTTTCTGCCAGAGGCTCCTACTTCATGCATTACATGTCTCATCAGAGAAAATAATGTCTTCTAGAAATCTCAGTCACCTCAACATCTGGTTTAGTGCTCTTTCCAGCAGCCCAAATAAAGTGACTTGCTGATTTCAAAATCAGGTCAAAGTAAATAGAGGGGAAGGATGTTTTGACAAATAGACTTCATTCTGTCTGGTAAACAAGAAAAAAAAAAGTCAAGGCAAAACCTTGTAAAGAGAAGCAGTAATGAGTGAGCAGCCCACAATACTTTTGGGGGTAAGTAAGAGCATTGAAATTCAGTTTCTAAGACAGTTTGTCTGTTATGATGCTAAACAGGGGAAGGAGCAACATCTCATAACCTTGTTTTACTACAAATTTGCTATTATGTGCCTGCTACCTAGAAACCAAGCATTAGGCTGTATGTGGTTCTCCAAGATCAAGACACATAAAGTAGCAGACTGAGCAGCCACAGCTGCCCCTGGTATTAAGGAAAGTGAACTAACATTAATTGAATATCTTTATGCTTTTACATATATTCTTTAATGGAATCCTTGGAACGAAGATGAAAGGATAGTTATCATCCTTGCTTTATAAATTAGATTAAGCAACTTAATCAGGTACATGCAACTAAGTAAATTTCAGAGCCATAATCTGAACCCATGGCTCCAAATCTGCTGTTCCTGTGTTCTAGAATGTACAGTAGCCCCTCCAGGCTAAGACTACTGTAGTGGCATCTTAGATCACTTGCAACACGCAGGAGCTAAGTGACTTCATTTGCTGGTTCAGTGGAGATTTCAGCAGATCCATAGTCAATCATAGCAGGCTACTGATCAGAGCATTCTCAGTAAGCGCAAACCTCAGGCTATGCACTGCTTCACTTTTGCAGTCCTGCCTTCTACCATATTGGGACTTAGTATATTTTCCATAAGATGGAGTATCAAGGTAACTGCATAAAACTCACACTCACTTATGTGTTTTTTTTTTCAAATTTGAAAATCCAAATTCCCCATCTGCTCACAGAGCCATGTCTGGAATTAACCAGACAGAGTGATATCCTTACATTATAGAGTGGGTGCAGAGTTAAGGAAGTGAATTGAATTTACAGTGGTTACCATTTTTTGCCAAGAAACTCATCCAGCTGGGGTTGGAAAACCAATCCTCAAATGTTGGGTATTAATTGGACCCTTGGCCAAAGCAATCACTCTATCAGCCAATTAAGGTCCTTGAAGCAAGAGTATACTGTCATCCAGAGCCAACACAGACGGCTTAAGTCCTGGTCACACACCATTTCTTTCCTTCTGCCGCCAAACCCGTGGCTTTGCCCCTTTGTCTCCAGTGACTTGAGTTTCCCTTCTTCAGTCTGCTGGCAAAATTAGGGGGATTTTACAGCACTCCAGGACCCGCCTACCCTTGAGTATTAAAAAAGAAGCCACAGTTAGTTATTGAAACTTGTGGAAAGTTTGTGAATTTTCAGTAAGGGTCCTGGAGGAGTTCGTGTTCTTCTGGAAAGAGACAAAAAGAGTTGGAGAACCAGGAAGAGAGGAAATTCTGGAGGCCAGTGAATGGGTCAAAATAGGATAGAAGACATGCCAGTTTCTCACTGTCTTTCTTTCCAATATGAAAAGGAATACATAGTTGGGACCTGTTTCTATTGTTTTCAGCATCATATTTACTACTAATAAACATGTTGCCCATTACTTATAGATAAGACAAATAAACCAGAAGCTCTAGCACCCCCTGGACTTGGACTAGAATCCAGACTCTGTTGCTTTCTAGTTAAGAAACATCAGGCAGGAAACTTGTATTCTCAAACCTCCATGCTGTCAGCCTTAAGTTGCTGAAGGGTTTAAGTGAAAACTATTTCACACACTTAACACAGAGTATGTACTCAATAAATGTTAGTAACTATTGTTATTGTTCTCTGACCATTTTTAAAATCTTTTCTGTCCTTTCCATTTAAAAAAAAGTGTAAAATTGGACATTAATTTCAGCCCAAAGCTGGATAATTGTTTTCTAACTTAGAGCCATGGCATTCTTCTATTAGGACACATGTAGACCAGGTTAAGCCCTGGGAGATTTTCTGGTAAATTGCATAGTGTGGATGCCCAAACCCATGTATAAGATGCAGTAAGCCTCTTTGGATATTGGGCAAAAAAAATGGAGAACACAGGCAACTGCAATTTTGGCCAAAGAGAGCATGTTCATTTGAAATATTTCAGTCAGTGAGGAAAAACTGAAGGTTTTTTATGGATTGAATTATCTGGAAAAATGTTTCAGGCTCCCAGAGTATCCAGACAGTGAAGTGATTTCCTACAGTATGCAATCTATATGGGAGCCCACAGATGCAATAATAACCAGACTGAAGTGTTAGACTGAACTGGTAAGAGGGTAGGGGAACATTCCCTGCTGGCAGTTATCAGCTCACAGGGCTCACTAGAGCAAGAAGTTGTTGTTTGGCTGACTGGTGATGCCATTAGGCAGTGTTGGAGTGACACTGACTGGTTGGAACAAAGCCAACTGTGATATTCAACAACACAGAAAGATATCACTTTGACATTTCTGATATTATTCCTGATAGATATCCAAGATTTGTGGCAGCTGGCTTTGTCCAAGAAAAATGTAGTGGCTACCACAATGACAATTCATGGAGTATCCTTAGAACTCTTTATTTCCAAGCCAAATACAAAGACTGTTATGGAAAAAAAATCATCCCTATTCATTCACCTATGCTTCAAGACTTCCTGCCTTCTTCATTAAATATCCTTGTTATATTCACAATTCTTGACTTTGTTCCCTTTCCTACATCTGCCCTGACCATGAAACCAATAAGGATGATACAGGCATTTGTCCAGCATGTAGTTTTATTGGTTTCCCTCAATAGAAGTGAAATATGTAGGCCCAAAGGGACTGGGTTAAGACTTTATATTGAGAAAATACATCTGTACTGATAAGTGTCAAGGGTTTAGTGACAAAGCAATTCATTTACCATCAGGTCAAAACCATGTGCCAAAGACTTTGAAGATCTTAACAGGAAAGACTAAAAATTCTCTTCAAGGCAAAGATACCCATGAAAATGGACTGCAAGTTATAAAATGAACCATGGAGGATTTGTAGATGAACAAGCATGCCCCTGGGCTAAGGTACTTCAAGTCCTCCCTGCCACCTGAAGCCTCACTTGTTCCCAGTTCTAAGGCCAGATCAGAGTCCTTCCAATGCCTCCCATGCGCAGGCAGACACTGCCAGTTGAACCCTGTGGCCTTGCCATGTCCCACTAGTAGATACAGTCTTTGTGGCATCTGTGGCCCAATACCCAGATACCCAGGGCAAGATGGACTTTTGCTCCAGGGGACACTAACTCAAAGGACCTAAAACTCACTACCATAACTTTTAAAGACTGCATTATAAAAATGGGTTGCAATTACAAGTTGGAAACTCATGAATTCTTTCAATGGCATAGAAACAACAGTATTACTAAAAATACCTATATATAATACCTGAAATAATAAAAAAAGATGTTACTCAGTTGCACCCACTGCTGTCAACATTCATGAGTAAGGTGTTTGAAATACAAAATCAATCAGAAGGCCTACTTGATGCTACTCTCCTGAGCACCAAAAGGTCAGGCTAGAGCTCTTAAATCGGTCCTGCTAAGATCACTGGCCTGGGTCCTGGGTGCCACAATGGTGAAGGAGGGCGAAAGAATGATTATCATCTCCATAGCTACCATTACCAAACACTTGTGCTAAGAGCTTTACATCCAGTCACTCATTTATCCCATCACAAACCATATAGAAACGTACTTCCCTGCACATTTACCAGGCTTAAAGAGACCAGGAGTAACTTGCCCCAGTTAAACAGTTAATATGTTGCAGAGGATTTGGGGTCAAAATCAGAGCCAGGACTGTCTGGCATATAGTATTTGGCATATATTATAAAACCCCCATCTAAACTACTATATCAATGCATCTCAAACTTGAGTGTGTATTCAAGTCACCTGGAAAATCTTGTCAAAATGCAGATTTTGATTCTGCAGTTCTGAGTAAATAGGAGATTCTGCATTTCTAACAAGCTCCCAGGTAATGTGGGTGCTGCAGGTCTCGAACATGACTTTGAGAACTGAGGTTCCACATGATACTCCTTCTGGTATGTCTAAAAGGGGAACCCACAAGGGGAAGAGGGAGGGGCACAGGAAAGGAATAAACAGGAAGGGAGCAAGGTTTTCTTCTGAAAAATGTGGTCTCATCCCATTTTATATATATGTATATTATATATATACATATATTTATTATATTAATAAATATAT
>NW_026057581.1:24683684-24748684 GCF_023721935.1 Panthera uncia
ATGTATATATATAACAAGTATTTATATATATAAAAAATATATATATATAAGTATTCCATGTATTTATATATATATAAGTATTCCATGAAATCTCTTAACTAGGAACTAGATACAGGTCCCATGTATCTATTTCATAGATCTTTTCTGAAAACCTTGCACCCCAATTCTGCATTTTAAGAAATCAGCCTGTGGGAGTAATAACTGATCAGACTGAAACCTGAGGACAAGGTACAGTCACAGTTGAGTAAGCCTGAATGCTTGCAAGAGTCCTGCCACTTGCACTGTGGGAGTGTGAGAGCTGCTTCCCTTCAGGGACACCTCCAAGTCATGCAAGGTCATACAAGGCTGGCCTCTCAGATGGAGATGGTGCCAATGACACTTCTAATGGTACTTCCTTCCTCATAGGAATTTTTGGGGACACTTCATGGAAGATAGTTTTATTTTCACTCAGAGCATTAGGGCATCTGATTCTTGAGAACAAGTTCAGGACATGAAGGAACACTCCAGAGACATCTGGCAACATCTGAAACTCCAGCCCTGCACACAGGACCCGAAGTAGCTCAGGAGCACAGTAATGTGTCTGGGTCTCACCAGGGCAAACATTGCCCCTCTGGGCTTCTTTTGTCACATTTGGCTCCCTCTCTCACTTGTGGGCATCCTCTCCTCCCCACACCCAGAGAGCAGAATCAGGAAGTGCCCAGTGCAGACCTACGCCCTCATTCTTGGCAAAGTTCATCCTTCCTGAAGAAAACATGTAGTGCTGTGGCCACCCCTAAAGAGTGTGGTGAGGGTTGGGCAACAAACATGATGTGTTTTCAGCCCAACTTTCAAAAGTCTTTGGCTGGAAATTTTAGTGAGTGATTCTTCCATGAAATTGTCATCCATTGATCCATTCATTCAACAAATATCCACTGAGTATCTACTATGCTCTAGGCCCTGGGGCTATAGCAATGAGTGTAGCGCAGTCCATGGGCTTGAAGGACTTGGAATCTAGAGGGAAAGACAGATGTGCAAACAAATAATGATGACACATATCATGCCCCTGAATTACTTCCAGTTCTGTGCACAAGGCTGGGGGTTCAGATGCTGTAATAGAGGCTTGTTCACAAGTGGGAGGGAACAAGAGGTGGGAAGACCTACATGTGTTTAGCACTTACTATGTGCCAGGAACTTTACAACATTCCTTCATTGCTTCCCAGTCTTTCCACATTATTGTGCATCTGAAAAATGAGAATAGCCCTGTAACACAATCAGGTAAACTTGGAAGGGTACTCCTCCAGGGCTAGGTACCCTCCAGGTCTCTCTATAGACTGCAGGGAACACATCTCAATACCACCCACCCCTTTCTTGGGTGCCTCATTTTGCTGTAGAGGCAGGCAGGAATGCATTCAATGCATCATCAAAACCTCACAGCTCTACAAATGGGGAAAATGAGGATGCATTGAGTTTAAGAAACTTGTTCCAGGTGTCACAGCTCATAAGAGGTGAGACTGAGATTCAAACCTAGGCCCATCTTGTTTCAAATTCATGAGAGTTTCTCTTTGGTATTACATTGCCTCCAGCTCTGCCTTTGCTGGGGGAAACACTTCACTGAGAAGTGGGCCCCAGGAAAGGGATCTTGACAAATGAGCAGTCTTTTTGAAGGGAAGAGAAGAGATTTCCAAGCAGAGGAAATAGCAGGTGCAGACACATAGGGACATGAAATAGGTTTTTCCATCCCAAGTTAAGAGCCGTATAACAGCATTCATTCATAGGTGATGAGAATAAAAGGAAACTGGTTATTACAACCAGTTACTTGTAATCATTTCCCTCCTCATCTTTTAAGGAGAAAGGACACTTTGCTCAGGCAGGTCAGATTTCCAGATTTGTGCTGCTGGCTGAGTGAGGAGATGGAGGGGAGATGTCAGATGCAGAGAATGGGCTTACCTCAGGCACTTGGGAAAGATGAGGTGTGGTGAGGTGAGGTGAGCCAGCACTGGGAGAAAGGGACAGAGACCAAAGGGACAGATACCAGAGACCACAGTGAGAGTGGGAGCATGGAGGGTAACGGAGAGAAAGGGAGAGAAGCCAGAGAGACTTGAGGGAAAAGACGGCTGCAGTCTTGCTGTGTGTTGGGCAATTGAGAGACCTTCAGCCGAAGCCTAACATAACTCCTATGTTTCTGTGAGCTACATGGCCATATCAGGAATGCCCTTGGGGAAACTCGGTACATTTGGCTTGTACAGTTGATCCACAAACATGCTCTAGAGACCCTACTCTGTCCAGCTGCTGTGCTGAGCAGTGAGAATCCAGTTCAGAACAGCCCCACCGTCTGTATGCACGCAGTGAATCGAAACAGACACACACACAAGTCAGCAGATGAACTTAGCATAGATGGAAGGGCCAGCACATGGAATCACCCTTGTCCATCCTGTTACTGCCTTTTGCCTATGACAAATCATACTGCTGTGAATATTCACATACAAGACTTTTGTAAGTGCATGTTTTCATTTCTTATGGGTATGTACATAGGAGTGGAGTTGCTGGGACACAAAGTATCTCTATGATTAAGTTTTTACACATACTCTATATCTTACTTATTAATTTTAATTATACTCTTTCCTGGCTGGCCCAGGAGAACCAAGGACCTGGCTGGTCTAAGTAATTGAAGGGCCTCTAGAATCCCATGAGATGGGTGGGTATGTGTTTATGTGTGTGCTCACATGTGCAGTGTATTTTTGTGCACATGTATGTGTGTGTGCATGGGCATGTGTGTATATGTGTGCTGGAGAAGAATGGTAAGCGCAGGAAAACAAAAGGGAAGGCATGAGAGTAACCGATGGATGAAAGGATAGCTAGGCCTGATCCAGCTCAGTGCACTGAAGGAGGAAAGGCCACGAGTGGGGAATGTTACAGGGGGTGGGTAGCACCTAGTGATGGGCAGTATAAGAAACTCTTGGAGTGCTGGCCTGGAGGACTTGATGTGTCCCCATGTCATTGACTGAAATAAGGAGTAATGGAATAGAAGCAGATTTCATGGGATGGCTTTGGTTTCCTGGTTTTTTTACTCTCTTAACACATATTCAGACTTATTTTTAAGTTGAAAAGACATGCCTGAAAATTATAATCAACAAAAGACACTATCATCAGGGCTACTATAAAGGAATCTACAGTATAGAGTTTCCTTTCCTTTGAGGCTTGAGATCTAATACAGACAGCATTAAAGAACAACCTGAGATGGCATAGACACAAAGTGAAGTTCATTTGTAACATAGGTGTATATATTTTAATACATATGTGTACACATGTAATAAAATGGAGTACAGAAATCAAATACTGCCTCAAATTGAGAATAGTTAGAATGTATGATTTTTTCAGTTAATAGGTAAACTATTTTTAGAGTTCATGGGATAATTAAATATATATATATATACACACACACACACACACACACACACACACACAAAGAAGTAAGAATAAATTGGCAAAAACAGTAATACAATGAAATGGTAAACATTGAGTATATTAAGATAGATGTAGGTAGAAAGACAGACAGACAGATAGTAGATAATTAGTTTCCTATAGCTACCATAACAAATCAACATAACCTATGTGGCTTAAAGTAGCAGAAATATATTCACTCACAGTTCTGGAGGCCAGAAGTCCAAAATCAAATTTTCAACAGGGACAAGCTCCCTCCAGAGGCTCTTCAGGAAAATATGTTCCTTGTCCTTTCCAGATTCTGGGGGCTCCTGGTGTTCTTTGGCTTGTGGCTGCATCACTCCAATCTCTGCTTGCACAATCATATGGCTTCCTTTTCTTCTGTCTGTCTCTCTTCTATGTGTCTCTTCTAAGGACTCTTGTCATTGGATTTAGGATTTACCAGATAATCCAGGATGATCCTCATATCTTGAGATCCTTAACTCAAATGACATCTGCAAAGATGCTTTTTCCAAATAAGTTCACATTCACAGGTTCACAGGGTCTGGGAATTAGGCAGTAGACAATAGGTGGGGCTTCCATTTTCTATTACATTTATTAAATCCCATCTAGTGTCCAGGCTCATTTATTCTCTTAACTTAGTTGCAATAACAGTTATAACTGAAGCAACTATGAGTCTCTAGCATTAGTTTCACCATATCATTTTGGATCACAAGCTCACAAGAGACTACATTTTTTAAAAAGATGATTGTCAAACCAGATGCCAGAAGTTCTCCTGAGACACTCTATAATTCAAACCACAGGCTCCTCAGACTATGTTTTAAGAAGGACAGTCCTATAATAAAAATACTGTGTGGACTTCCTCTTGGCCTCCCAGAGGCTGGTGGCACAAGAGCCCATCACCTGTGAGCAGGCAATGTTCTGGACACTGCTAGGTGAATACAGCCAAGAAATAGTCCCTGTGCCCACAGCCCCAAGACCATCAGTTTCCAGAGACCATAGACTGTCATATAAAGCATGTCTATGGAAAAAAGATTTTTTAAGAGTATCCTATTTCTTTAATCTTTCATTCCTCAGTGCTGAAAGAACTCCATAAAAAAAATAAATAAATAAAGTGTTTTGTTTGGGCCAGTGGAAGAGGAAGACTGGGGTTTATTTCTGTTCAATTTCCAAAATGCAAACAACTAAAAGAAAACTTTTGATTTTCTTTGCATCCCAGATTGGTCAGGGCTGACAGTTGTTGCACGGCTGTCCATGAAAACATCAAAAAGTGACCCAAATGGCATAAGGCAGCATGCCCAGAAAAAAAAGGGAGAAATATAAAAAGGACTAGAAAAGCCAAAGAAAAGAAGTTTTGAGCAAGAAAATATACTTCAAATTTAAATATACAGTAGTTAGGTATAATAAGTATATTTTCTCAGTTTAAACATCTCTTCATTTATAGCATTTTGTTTTCTTCATTTTAGTGACCATTCTGTGACTCAGACTACAAAATAGCTCATAGTGTTTTTTATTGCCATAAATTAGCCATGTTTCCATCATTGTGCCACAATAAAACATAGGGAGTTATCATTATTATTTTTTAAAGAATTAATTTAAGCCATTATATAACATCTCCTTAGCAACATTCACACAGGTGTGAACCCAAACCCTCAGTGACTGTTCTCATGCAGGGGAGCTAGCATCGGCCTCATCTGTTCAGTAGGAAGACCTTCTGCTTCATTTTACTTTTCACTTGACACAAATACCCTTTGGCTTTTCAAACATTCTCTTTGAGATATATATACGATACATATATGCCTCACATAGTTGAAAAAGTAAGGAAATGCTCCAAGTGAAAAATCACCTTTAACTTTCCTGTTGTTGCTGTTTCCTGGACATTTCAAGCAATTTAATGTATGTATTTATATAGATATCTCCAACAATCCATATAAGTATTTCAATATTTATCTTTATTTTTTCCTTTGCATTTGTTGAAAACTTCTTTACTTACAAAAAAAAATCTTGCAACACAGCATTCCCTTGAATAAAAATTCCATTAATAGGCCAGAATTATGTAGGAAGTAAAGTGAGTGAGGACTAGCATTATTCACTTATACTTACAGATTAATACCATATTATTAAATTTTCAGTTCCTATTATTAAAATGACATTTATATCCTGTTCAACTGCCTGGATTAAAAAGAAATCAGCTCTTGAGAAGCATAAATGCCCAAATGCAGAACAAACTATAATGCTTGGAATGAGTTGCTGCTATTACTCAACAAAAATAAAAAGTATAATGTCAATGGTAGAGGTTGCAGAGAACAGCTGGAAAATATTGCCCTCTTGATAGAAGTTACCTTAATTGTGAGATCATTCCCAAGCCAGGATATCATCATTTAAATTTGCTTTTCTGTCCCCTGGGCAATATTTTACTATTCTGTGTCTAACCAATAAAGTTTACCTCAGTTGTTTATTTACAGTTACTGCTGTCAGTTGCCAAGCCAATAAAATACATAGGCTCTATTATTTATCACAAGAAATATGTGTGTTTTATAGACATTTATGGTAAATTTTTGTGCCTTTTATAGGTTCTGTAACCAATACTAAGTCTCTAAACATCTAAGACAGCTTCTGCCCTAAGGGCATCGTTTCCCAGCTGTTACATTAAACATAAGTCACTACCTATTTTGTAAGGTTTTTAAATTAATACATGTTACAACTCTACATTTAATTAGAAACCCATTCACCCAATCAGGCACCTACTAGGTGCCAGGTGCCATGTCAGGTCTGGGGAATAAATAAGATCTTACCAGTACGGGAGGGCTCAATGTTTCCTGATCTTGTAGATAGTGTAGCCTATCAGACACTGAAATATTCACAAAGGAGCAATGAAGATATACCTGTCAGCTTTTACTAAAATCATAATTTTAAACAGAACCTCTTTACCTGGGAGTTCACAAGACAATTACCAAAACAAAAGAAAATAATAATTATAATAAAATAATAATAATTATAACAACAACAACAACAACAATAGTATTTGAATAACATCGTGGATAACAGTCCAATCTAAGGAACAGAATCAGGTGATGTCTACAATGGACCAAGAAAATAGGAGGTAGGACAATTAGCAGCCTAACTTGCATGATATGCATACATAGCCAAACATCTCAGAGTGGTTTTCTATGCTGACAGACCCAAACAGCTCTTTCTGGTGCTACTTAGATGCAAATGAATTATATTTATATGCAAATACAGTTGATTCTTATTCATTGCAGTTCACTGAATTAGCCAATACTGAACCAATGCTCCTGGGGGAAATCCAAGGTTGGGTTCCTTTCAAGCCTCTGGTCACATTTTTATTGACAGATCAACACAGGATGTTCTTTTACATGCATTGCTGTTTAAAGACACCTTTAATGTGTAGTGTTGATTTATTACCATTAAACTCATCTTGGACAGCATTATAATTCGTGCCTGAATGAAGTGCCTCTAACATATGTATTTTCTCCTTGAGGCACACACATCACAGCCTTCTTGCACTTAGGAAGACTAGATAATATTTCAGCACTCTGCTTGGAAATCACTTTAAATAGCAAAATCACTATTAAAAAGCACAAAAATGCAGAAACTGGGGCACTAAATAGACCATGAAAAGGACACTTGTTTACAGGATGAGAACTGAACCAAGGAGGCAGAGCATCATCTTGTTTAACGTCACCTGGGACCGTGTCCACTGGTTGACTCAAATTTTTTGATGCTCTGTGCATGTCCATGAACGACCACAAAAGCCCTGTAAGTTTTGATTTGAGGATTACAAATATATTTTACCTAGTAGGTGAATTCACAAATATAGAATAGCAAATAATGAGGATTAATTATATATGGGACTGTCAAGACATTTTAAAACTTTTTTAAAAATGTTTTTATTTATTTTTGAGACAGAGGGAGACAGAGCATGAGCAGGGGATGGTCAGAGAGAGGGGGAGACACAGAATCTGAAATGGGCTCCAGGCTTTCAGCGGTCAGCACAGAGCTCCACGTGGGGCTCGAACTCACAGAGTGTTAGATCATGACCTGAGCTGAAGTCAGACGCTTAACCTACTGAGCCACCCAGGCGCCCCATTTTAAAACTTTTTAATGTGAAAATGTTCAAACATACACAAAAGTAGAGATAACATTAACATTTACTTCTATCTGAATCTCTTTTCAAAATCACCTCTATGACCTACATATTTCAGACGATGAAATTTGTGCTTGCCCTCTTCAGATAGCAGAAAGATTAGCACATAGCCTGTCTGGCTGATAAGTCTAGGACCTGGTATTTGCATGGTTGAGTTCTTTGAGAATCAGGAATGAACAGAAACCATGCTGAACATATCATTGCAAACAGGAGTCTTACTGAAGAAATGTTTATGATATAGACGCATGTAAAAAATAAGCCTTTTATTTGGAAAAATAGGCATTAGTGTGTGAAAAGAGAATTTATTCATCAAGGATATGTAAATTACAATTCATATCAATTAGAGTCCTGCATGAGGCCGAAGTTGAAGGCATCTAGCAACTGATAATGAAGCAGCAACTATCCATGTTTGAAAAGCATTTTGATGGGCTCTAGACAACCGAACATACTGAAGAAAACTGATGCAAAAAAGCTAGCCCAAGTAAAGTCCTGATTGGAAATAGTAGATTAATCTGAGTGTGGGTTAGATGGGTGTGAAATTACTACTTTGAGATATTTTATAATTTTAAACAGAAACCTCTTTACCCAGGAGTTCACAATGCCAATTGTCAAAACTAAAAGAAAAGTAAAATAATGATGATAAAAACCAAACTGGTAAGAAAGAAAGAAAAAGAAATTATTTTGGGGCAAAAGAACTTAAGGATTCTTTTTCTCTAAGTTTTACATTCACATATTAAAAAAAATTTCCCATAAAATGTCACAGCATAGTAAGTATTCCTACCATAAAATTGCAAAGATAATTTCTAAGCAGTTTTGTTTTCGATCTCACATTCCTGAAATGAATACAGAAATTGAAACATCTGCCATATGCATGTGAATTTTAGACCCTGAGCGCATACCTTAGCAGACTTGCAGAGCCTAACACATTCTTAACCAAAGACCACTTGGATTACCTTTCCCTCCTCTGTTCATGCCATTCTCCATAGCAGGAAAATGTATCATGTATCATATCATTTGCCCCAAACCAATTTTTCCAAGTTTCATGGTCATCATCTCCCTATTCCTGGAACAGAACGGTCTTGCAAAGTTTGCCAACAGTAATTCAGACTTGGGCTGCTAGTCACTTCCTAGACAAGGCTGTCTTGACAACCAGTACCTGGTTTCCCGACATTCCACTCTATGTAATGAGATGTTGCTGCCCTGTTGTGTGGATAGATGTTTGAGTAGGATGCAAGAGAGAAAGGTTTATATGCAGCCTCAATTATCTACCCCTGACTAGTCAGGACAGACAGAAGTAATTGGGATAATGGTTTTGTGGGGGAAAAAAACAAAATTTAGGAAGCCAGGAACTAAATAAGAGACTGGCCACATGTTAAAATATGTCTCTTTCTTAAAGCACCAGAATGGGGGAAGGGTGGGGAGGATGTCAGGGAGAAGTAGGCCAGGATCACATTAGGGTGGCTAACATTGTCCTTCATCAGCCCAGTGCTGGCTCATTTCCTGGACCATTCAATCTATCTTCATTTTTCTGGCACTGGACATTTGCCTGCAACAAGGCATTCCCAATATGATCCAAGAATGTCTTTTTATTTATGTTATGATATTCAACACAGCTCTCATTTCTTAATTCACATAAGTAAAGACATCTTAAACTTCTCATTTTAGCATAAAGCAATATTCTGTGCTCTGATCAAAGACAGTAACTCTTGGGTTCTTTATGCCTGGTTAATTTCAATACAATGTACTCCTTCAGAGAATTAGTACTTTTATTTCTAAGAGAAAGAATAGTAGGGAACCAGAGGCAGTAAGCCTATGACTTCAGCAAGGAATCAGATGTCAAATTTAGAATAATCATCTAAAGATTAAATGTCCTTTCTGAAAGGATCAGTAGTAATTAGGTAGTGGCCACTTTACTGATCCAATTGGATTACTTTCCTTAGTGACATTTTTATCTTGGTTTTGGAAACTGCAGTGTCCAAAGAATTATTTCCTTATTCAAAACATTTTAATATCAACTTCTACTTTAATTTAGGGAAATGTTTTTTACCAAAATTAAATAGACATATCTATTTATGTATAATTACTCAATATTTTTGATGCTGAAAAAAATTAGCGAAATTAGGAGCTTTTTCTTACCCAAAGAGAAATATCATCCAGTCACCACCTTTTGACTCTCTGTGTGTGTGTGTGTGTGTGTGTGTGTACTCTCTTTACTCCATCAGCTATGACTTTAATGATTCCTTAACACAATTCAACCAGTCACAGAGGGAGACATATACATATGGGTAGGATATGTACATCCTCATGTATTTCTGCCATGTAGACAAAATCTGGGCTTTATCTATTTGATTTGCTTGTCCTGAAGTTTCACTGGCCACAGGCTGGGTTACATTGCTCAGTCTTTCCACTGACTAAAGCTATTGGGAAAACCATTCATATTGGCTCTGTGTTCGGAGAGAGGAACAGAATACTATAATTTGAGTTCAACAGAGCATGGCCAGAACATATGTACATTACCCAGAGTGCAGGAAGGGCACTTGGCCAGGGGAAGCATATGCATAGAGACAGGGAGTTCTTTCTACTTGCCTGGGCACTTTCCTGGTCCTACCCCTCCCTCCCTTTGACCATAGTTAGTTTTTCCTTGATGGAGCCTGCCTGCTTTACTTCAGCACAGCTAAGAAGCATGAAAGTGTGGATTCACATGGTCATTCTTCCATTTATTCCTTTATTCAAGTAGCATTCTAAGGGCACACTATGTGCCAGACACAGTAGGCTCAAGGGACATCACAGTGAGTAAGGTAACATTATTACCAATCAAGCCAGTGAGAGGACAGAATTCTCAACAAGACTAGAATTTAATACCTAGACCTTAGATACTGGAAAAGAAAACACAGCTATAAGGAGTTCCCAATTCTGCTCACTCTCTCTGTCATTTGTCCAGTACTATAACAACTTACGGTAGAATATGTTGCATCTTAGGTGCATCTTTAGGCTTTAGCATGGGGAAGAGCCACAGGATGCTCAACATGTTATTCACTTAGTACTCTGTGCCTTTACAATGACAGTTTATCAATGAATTGATTGTAATACTTGCTTAATGTCTGTCTTTTATTGAGCTATGGTAGTCATGAAGGCAGGGTCATAAATTATGTTGTAAACATTTAAACACAAATTTATTTTTTACATCACCAGATGGGGTAGGGGTGGGGAAGGGGAGAGATTGACACCTTGCCTCCTCCATGACTATACCTTCTTTATATCTATGACATTGTAAGTAAGTTCACATCAATCCATTGATTCTAACACAACTCAGAATAATTTAGTTAGGAGTTAGTTGCATGAGGCAGCTTTTTGTTTATTACAGGGAGCACTATGGGACATGCAATTGAGTCTCCATAACATCTTCCTGCCTTGATTCCTAAAATCCATCTCCAATGCACATCCTGAGGCATAAAGGTCAATTGAGATTGAATGCAGCTATCTCAAATAACCCAGTCAAATTAGCGTCAGTACAATGATGTATGTCAACAAAGAGGAATGAGATGGGATTGGACACCTTGTACCCATTGGGCTCTATGTATGTGTACCTGTGCATCACACGTCAAAACATCACATGGCATTGAGAAAATGTAGTAGAAAAGCTACAATTCTTTTTTTTTCTATTTTTTAATGTTTTATTTATTTTTGAGACAGAGAGAGACAAAGCATGAGCAGGGGAGAGGCAGAGAGAGAAGGAGACACAGAATCCAAAGCAGGCTCCAGGCTCTGAGCTGTCAGCACAGAGCCCGACACGGGGATCCAACTCACAAACCGCGAGATCATGACCTGAGCCGAAGTCAGATGCTTAACCGACTGAGCCACCTAGATGCCCCGGAAAGCTATAATTCTACACACACAAATTGTATATGGTGATTTTGCAGTGCTTCTTTAACATACTACAGGTCCTGCCAAATGTGCTTCTCATTATAAATAGGTTTGTGACAGGTCCCTTTTCAAATGAGTTTACTACCTCTCCTACTTCAGAGAGCAGCTGGGGAAATGAAATTATATATTTATACCTATCTTTTGCTTTTAGTTATCATCATCCTCATCAATAATTTATTTTAACAAGCAATGATAATTTCAGCCTTGAATATTTAAAATGTTTTTATATGAAATTTTGTATATCTTGGTGATACCAACTCTTTCTAGGGTTGACAAAGATTTATAGTTTATTAAATTGTTGGTTAGTTTGCACCTGTTTACAAAAATCCACTAAGATCCAGAAAGTCTTTATATTTTTCTTTCATAACTTTGCCCACTTTTCAGCACCTCCACATGCTCAAAAACTTTATTAAAGTATACCTTCCCAGGGGTGGCACCTGGGTGGCTCAGTTGGTTGAGCATCTGACTTTGGCTCAGGTCATGATCTCGTGGTCCATGGGTTTGAGCTCCACATCGGGCTCTATGCTGACAGATCAAAGCCTGGAGCTTGCTTCGGAGTCTGTCTGTCTGCCTGTCTCTCTCTCTCTGCCCCTTGCCTCCCCCCTTTCTCTCTCTCAAAAATAAATAAACATTAAAAATTTTTAAGTATATCTTCCCCAAAGGTATATACTTCTCCTAGCATATAGGAAGTGCTCAATAAATATTTCAAGAAGGGAGGAACAATCTTATACAACTGTCTTATGTACCAGTGTTGTAAAGCAAAATATTCAAGGAACTAGTTATCTCAAATGTGTTAAGACCCCTAGGATATGTCCATTTAAAAGAGGCCTTCTTCAGAGGGCATTGTTGAAAACTCTCAACTCTAATATAGGCTGACAAGACCAGTTCTGGAAATAATGGATCCGGGGTCAAGCCTGGGAAAAGCATATGTGTACCTCCTCTGAGAAGTACCCAGTTACAACTCTGTGTAACAGTACTGAAACCAAGACCGTCCCTGTCTTCCTTCCTTCCTCCTCCCTCTCTCTGTCTCTCTCTCTCTCTCTCTCTCCCTCCTTGTTTTTTTCCTCCCTTCTTTCTTTTCCCGATTCCTTCCCCCTTTCCCTATTTCTTTTCTTCTTTCCTTCCTTACTTCCCTTTTATTTTTTACAGCACCACACGAGACTAGTTGAGGAACATTCTTTATAGAATTCTGGTCTTACAGAACCAGTTACAACACAAGAAGAACAGGGCCCTCCATCAATTTGACCAGGGCCAACCATCTCTCAGAAAAATTATCAGGAGGTGACTTCTTCCGTGAAACAGGACAGTACTTACCTCATAGGGGTATGATGATTCACTAAGTTAGTACACATATGATGCTTAGAGCAGAAGTGCCATACATGGTAAAATAAATATAAGCTATGATGACTATTATTAATTTCTGAGGTTAACCATTCAGCTAGCCCTGAATGCCCCTTCTTTGACTTGTTAACGGGTATATGTTCAGAACACTGCTCTTTGTGGCAAACATTTTTGAATCAACAAATGAACTGGCTGCTCCCAAGTGCTTGCTATTTTTAACAATTTTTAAAATGACCTCTCTTACTTTTACTTGGTGGGTGGGCAGCTGTTTGCAATTACAGCCATATATGTGGTCCACAGGTAAGCCAGGGTTGGGGAATCTGGCTTTTTGTGAAACGTTTTCAAGTAAGTTGCTGCCACATTGCACCTGGCAGCCAAACCACAGCCAGTGGAAATGTGTGAAAAGAGATGGCAGAGTGAGTGCTCCCTGAAAAACAGAAGAGTGACTCATGCTCGTAAATTATCATTACCATGGTAATTCTTGAAACATACTTCTCAGTCTTGGCAGGGAGGGTGGGTGGTGGGGAGGAGCCTCTGGAGGGCATCTCAATAAACTGCTCATTGACCTGTTGTTGAGGACATTGGCTTTCTCACTTGGGCTTCTTTCTTTTATTAGTGTGGCCAGAAGACAAGTTGGTCCTAGAAAGGAAGGTGTTCTCAGCTGGGTAGAGAAGAAAGTCTCCTTCCTGCCTTGTTACAAACCCTGAAACATAAGTCCGTGCCCCACCACATGATAGCAGCCATCAGCCAGCATGTGCGTGGATTGGGAGGAAAGGGGGCATGTTTTGCTTTGTTTAAAATTATAAGATCTTGAAACCAAGGAAATAGTTAAATAAAAGATTCCTGGCAAATATGCACTCTTTTCATCAGTGTAAAAGCTATCAAGCTTTAGAATATGGAAAAGGCAGCTTGGGAAAACTCCATTTGAAGGGAGCCTCCTGCTCCTTAAGCCCACGACCCTTCCTGCTGCCCTGTCACCTCACTGTTCTTCAGCTTCTTATCCTGATCCCGGCTGTGTCTGTCTGCAGATGACTGCTTCTCTCCATCCAGTTGTGGGAATGCTCACACCGGGTGTGTACGTGTAGGCAGGGTGTGTGTGTGCATGTGTGTGTTGGCTATGGGGTATGTGGGCACAATGTGTATAGTGTGTATGTGTGTGTTGGGTGTGGAGAAGATTTGTGCAGCATGTGTGCATGTGCGTGTGCGTGTGTACATGCATATGGTGTGTATGTTGGGTGGAGTGATGTGTTGTGTTGTGTTGTGTTGTGATATGTTGGGGGAGTGTTGTGTACATTAAGCATGCGTGTGTGTTGAGTAGGTGAGTGTGTTCATGTGTGTGCCTGTGTGTGTATGAGGTATACATGTGCAAGTGTGGTATGTGTCTATAAAAAGAGACAGATGCCCTTGGCACAAACAGGATGGATTTCTACCCTAAACAAAAAACTAGTAACTCATTTTTATGCCATCTTCTATGGTCACTGCCAAGGCCAAAGCCTTAGACTTATTACATAAGACAGGGAGAAGATACCCATACACCCTTTGGGCATACACTTGGGAGAGCAATAAAAGTATATAAATCAACTAAAGGTTGCCAACTGGTTTTTCTGCATTTTATATTATACTGGCTATGTCAGTGACTATCAAATATGAAATTAGCACGTTTTTTTTTTTTTTTTTTTTTTTTTTTTTTTACTACTCTTTCTAATTTGTCCGTGTTTATTGCCTTGGAACAAAAGAAAAAGAAGTTCAGAAGAAAGGAAAAGTAGGAAAGGAAGGGGGATAAAATGGCAAGGTAAAGGAAGAAAGAAAGAAAGAAAGAAAGAAAGAAAAGATTTCAGACAGAAACCCGGGAGTGAGCAAAGGAGACAAGTTTTGGCCAGCATTGCCTGCACGTGCCAAAGAGGAGGACTGCTCTGGAAGCACCGGAAACCCAGAACAATTGCCGACTGTACCTGAGGATAAGTGAATTAATGGCTCCAGCACTGTCGACACTCCCTCGCTAGCACGTTCTCACCTGTGGCATGTCGGCCAGCCTGAGTTTGCAGGTTCAAAGCTGGCTTTGTATATCCATTCCCTTGTGAACTGTGTTGGATTTTCCCCACATGCACACTTTTACATAATTGTTGCATGTTCTTGCACTTAATGAGAATAACATGATGCTTGTGTAAAGGAGCCCCAGGTGTTCTGGAACAGTGATCTTTCAGATAAGAGCTTTGGGGGTTGGGGGGGGACACAACCACGGGATGTCATCTTCTAGACACTGCACCCAAATTCACAGCTTGCCCTCGATCCCAATTTTCCTTGAAATGAAGCCAAATCAAATTATGAGTATTACCAAACAGTTGACTGGCATAAATGACAGTAGCAAGCAATGTCAGGGCTTTTGTGATTATGCTAGTTTCCCCATAAAATGGTATGCTAAAGAAACTTCCAACCTCCATTCCATCACTCTAGGGAGTTTAAACATGTTCAATAGATTCATTCACAGAATGTTCCAGCTAGAAGTGACTTTAGCGGTCATCTGGTGCAAACACCTCATTTTCAGATGAGAACCTGGGGCCTAAATGTATAAAATGACTTGCCCAAGGGGCCTTAGCAGTTTTGCAGAGAACCAGGCTGGGGACTGAAAGCATGCTCATGCACCCGTCAAGAATATGAGTGTACACGTGATAGAGAGCAAGTGGGCTCGGACTGTTTTATCAAGGGGGCAAGAGCGGGCCTTTACCACAGACTTCATTTAAAGAGGTGCTTTTAAGTGAATCTGTTTGCACATACCCACCTCAGCAACTTTTTGTGCCAGGTCCAGAATAGAGGCTGTGCATGGTTTGTTATGAGTGAAGACACACGGGCATTAAGTAGGGTCTGTCCAAGCAGACCTCACTCATAAAGTACCTCCTTTAAAATAGATCTTTTGCAGTATAAGGTACACTTTCCACTGTCATTTGAGGGCATCTGTTGTCTAACTGACCGGAGGAAAGCAGAGAAAGAAAGTATCATGAAGGAGCATTCTCGAACTTGAAATTAGGTATTTTAAAACTCGTATGAAATATGTGGGTGTGTGCATTTGTCTTGCTCATAGAAAGAAATATGAGAGCAAAGTTTCCTTCTTTGAGGGAAAGAGAAAGAGGCCAATACATTACAAGCTCAGAGCATAAGAGAGTTTGGCAAATACAGACTGGTCTGTCTGTTTTATTACTTTTGAGATTATGTGGAAACTAGGTGGGTGGGAAAGTGTAACTTCCTCCTGTGCTGGCTTGAAAAAAAAAAAAAAAAGATGTAGAATTGAATGTCAATCTACCTCAAGCAATAAGCTATCACAAAGACGATGTCTAAATTTTTTGACATGGACCTCAGGCCAAACAAGAAAAAGCTGAAAGGCAGGGTTTGTAAATATCTCAGTGACATATGATCATCATATCCACAGATATCTTCATTTTTTTATTCTTCAAAAGTTTCCAATAACATACCTGGCCACAGGCTCTATATCCTGCCTGCAAATTTCCTCCTATCCTTTTGGCTTATCTAACTCCTGCAATACTAAAGCTCTCAGCTCGAATCTGATTTTTTTCACTATGCTTTTCCTGTCCCCTGATTTAACCTACTTTCCCCCTCTTGCAGCATCCCATGGTGCTTGGGTGTATCTCCCCACACTCGCATAAAGTCATGTGCTGTGCTAGGCTGGAAGTTATCTGAGGTTAGGAAGCACGTCTTTCCATTCACAGCTGTCTCCCCAGTGCGTAGAAGAAAGCTTGGCACATAGAAATTCTCAGCGAATATTTGGTAGATGGGAAGACGGATGGATACATACCCTTTCAAGATTCAGACACTGTATTCAAAGTACCTCTTTTCAAACTACAGAAAGAAAACACCTTCTTTTTCTTGAGCCCTGTTTTCTTGACCACTTTCTTCCAGTAAAGTCCAATTAACCCTTGAATAACATGGGGGTCAGGGGCACCGAGCTCCAGCTCAATAAAAAAATCCACATATGACTTTGACTCTGCCAAAACTTTACTAATAATCTATTGCTGACCAGAAGCCTTACAAATAGCATTGTCAATAGCCACCTATTTTGTATGTTGTATGTGTTATCTACTGTGCATTTGCAGTACTGTACTGTTTTTATTGAAAAAACAATCTGCCCATAAATGAACTCATGCAGTTCAAACCCACGTTGCTCAAGGATCAACAGTAGTTTTCAATAGAAATGTAGGAACGTTGAAGATAAGCCAAACTAGCTGCCATTTGCATTGGCCATAAATATAAGATTCCCATGAAAAGCTGGTTCATTGTGTGTTAGGGACACTTTGAATTCCAAGTGTTGAAATAAAGTAGACCTCTAAGCCCTAGCTCCACACAACTTTGAGTCAAGAATTGTGTCTGATTCTTTTTTGGTTTCCTACTAGATTTTCAATAAAAGTTTGTTAAATAATGCCCATGTTTCACACAGACCAAAAAATCACCTTTGTGTAACATCAGTGTGCAAATTGGATAAATCATAAATGAGTTTGCCTTAGCCAACACATTGTTCCTTCTAATTTAATGCCAGTGCTATACATCTAGCATCTGATAGTGTCTAAATTACCCCAGAAACAATAATCTGCACATATATTCTGAATTATTTGAATTCCTGCCAGCCATAGCTTAGTATCACCTCTTGATACAATGTCCACTTCTGCATTAGGCTTTATGAGGGCATTAATGGCAAAAAGTGCCACATTTCAACAAGCTATTAAAGTAACAGATTTATCATGTAAATCAGGGGTATGCAAAATTTTGGAAAAAATGTTTATTAACTTATTTTGAGAGAGAAAGAGCACGGTGGGAGAGGGACAAAGAGGGAGGAAGAAAATCCCAAGCAGGCTCCTCACTGTCAGTGTAAAGCCTGACACCGGGCTTGATCCTACGAACCACGAGATCATGACCTGAGCCAAAACCAAGAGTTAGGTGCTTAACCAACTGAGCCATCCAGGTGCCCCAGGAGTGTGCACACTTTTTCTGTAAAGGGCCAAGGTATAAAATATGTTAGGTCTTGCAGGCCTTTCTATTTCTGTTGCATTTGCTCAGTTTGGTTGATACAGTACAAAAGCAGTCATAAACACACATAATAAATAAATGGGCAGGACTGGGATCCAAAAAAACTGTATTTACCAAAACAGTTTGTGGGTGGTGTTTGTCTTACTCCTGATCTAAATGATGCATGGAGCCAAGTGAAGGCCAGACAACATAGCAGAGCATTACAGGGAAACTTGCCAGTAGTTTGAGTAGGGAGAAATGATGGAAGAATAGAAGGTAATGCAATGATCACCAGATTAAAAGTGGAAAAACTCAGCCTTAGCTGTCAATACCATATTCACATTGAAAGCAATGATTTGGTATAGAATCACTTATAGAATTGATTAATGTGTAAATCATTATAAATTTATGAAATATTATAATGTACTTGCAGAATTTATGAGAAAGTTTATACATAGTTTTAGGACTATACAAACTAAGTATTAAAACAAAGATACTTTATAAACTGGGAGATTCTGTGAAAAATATTTTTTTCTTTAAAAGACATGTGTCTGGGGGTAGTGGCTCAGTCGGTTAAGCGTCTGACTTCCACTCAGGTCCTGCTCTCGCAGTTGGTGAGTTCAAGCTCCATGTCAGGCTCTGTGCTGACAGCTCAGAGCCTGGAGCCTGCTCCAGATTCTGTCTCCCTCTCTCTCTGCCCCTCTATTGCTTGCACTCTGCCTCTCTCTCTCTCTCTCTGTCTCAAAAATAAAGAAACATTTTTAAAAATTTTTTTAAAAGATACATTTCTCAAGATTGAGAACCACTCGTCCAGATGAAATTAATATTATATTCTACAACAACAGCTTCACAATACACAGAGTCTTGATCAGATATCTGGTCTTTTTGGCCTGTTTGGTTTTGTTTCATCAGGTTTCAACATTTTAAACAGTCTTTCAGTCAACACAAAAGTGAGAAAACCTTCAGGCTTTAGGGTCTTTTTGGAAAGAAAGTGTTATGAAGTTTATGAAGCTGATATATATGTAGGTGGACACACAGGCACATACATACACATGTGCCTCAAGCAAACAAGCATTTTGGGAGACTCTGGAATGAGTCTGAAGCCAGCTTGGTTAAGGCCTCAGCTTCCCCAAAGTGTTCCATGTTTCACCATCGAGTATGATTTTGCTGCTGTGGGTTTTTGTAAATATTCTTAATCAGATTAGGAAAATTTCTTTCCATTCCTAGTTTGCTGAGAGTTTTATCATGAAGGAGTGTTGAATTTAGTCCAATTTTTTTTCTTCATCCATCAAGATGGTCATATGGTTTCCTCTTTTTTCTAGTAATCTGATGAATTACGTTGATTGAGTCTCAAATGTTAAACCACTCTGATTCCTGGAATAAACCACACTAGAGCATGAGTATTATCCTTTTTATATATCACTAGATTCAGTTTGCTAATATTTTCTTAGAAAACTTAGCATCTGATAATTTCCGTTCTTATAATGTCCTTTTCAGATATTGATATTCAAAGTGGACTGGCATGTAAAAAGAAAAAGCGTTCCCTTTTTTCCTATGTTCTGGAAAAGTTTCTGTAACATAATTATTGTTTCGTCCTTAAATGTTTGGAAGAATTGACCACTAAAAGCATCTGGACCTAATTTTATCTCATATAAAAGATCCTACAAATCCTTACTTCATTTTTTCACAATAGGAAAAAATCTACATAGAAATCAGATTACAAACCTCTGAGTACCTCCCACACTGTACTCCCCAATACCCACCAGTCTCCCCCTCACTCTTGTCCCCAGGATGTGTAGGATCGTGGGACCCAATACCACCATAGCTTCATCATTGTAAATCTCCCAGCACACTTTAGCTCCACAGTGAGTAAACATAGACCAATGGGATAGTTACCAAAATACTGTCTGACTTACTTCACTCTCAGCCTTGTACTCCAGGGATCCAAATCTTGTAAATTTAAAAGTTCCAAGGGTCTTTGGATCAGTCAAAATTAACCATAGTATGCTAGGATAACAAATAACTCCAGAATCCCAGGGACTTACTCCATCAGAGATTTTTCACTTGATCACAATACATGACCATTTCAGGTTACTCTAGCCATGTTCTTGACCCCTTGGGGACCCAGGCTAATGGAGCAGGTTCTACCTTGAGCATGGCTGTCACTGGAGCTGAGGGAAAGAGAACACAGAGAACCATGTGCTGACTGCCAAAGCTACTACCCAAAAGTAGCAGGTATCACTCCCACTTACATTCATTCCACTAAGCACAGCAGGTCACATCCAAACAGAACCCAACAGGGTAGGGCTATATTTGTGAACAACAGTGTTCTGACCAGATTTAGAGCACCAATTCTCCATGTCTCTCTGGCTCCCACATCATCCTGAGCCACCCCAATACATATGTACACACACACATACCCAAACACATACACATACAGAACTTGGGTTCTACAAAAGGACTCCTGGTTCCAATGAGATGAACTGTATGGGCTCAGAATTGCTTTAGACCCCACATCCCCATGTCCCAGACTGCTTAGCAGAGAAGCATATTTTGGTGGTGCAAAAGCAATCTGATTCCAGTGGGGAAGCATGGCTTTCACTTTCTTTAACCATATTTCACTGATTAGGTAAAGAAAATACCCAAAATACACATTACTGAGTACCTGCATCTAGGTCCTGGTCTTTAGTTGGCAGAATCAGTAGAAGAGACATCTTACTCCCCCATTCCTGCTACTACCTGTACATTCACTTTTCTTTTGATGAAGCAATACATCAGTTTCCTTCTGGGGACTCCTCCACTCCATCCCAAGCTCCAGTATCAGGCCCTGAGTTAACCCAATGATGTGTCCCACTCTGGCTCATGGCCACAGAGAGCAAAAACACCTGAGGCTGTAAGGCTAAGACATCTGTTTGCTGGAACCTATAGGAAACAAGAACGTTCTCTCCCTTCAGAGGGGGTTACCAGAAGCAAATTCTTTTCTCCCTCTGAAGGATAGGCTATAAGGGTATGAAGCCCAAAGATGTCATTGTCATTTACATTGGGAATTCTCAACCTTGGCTCTATTGACATTTGGCCTAGATGATTCTTTGTGGTGGGGCCATCCTGTGCATTGAAGGATGTTGGGCAGCATCCCTGGCCTCTACCCACTGGATACACATTCTCAATTATGGCAACCAAAAATGTCTCCAGACATTGCCAGATGTCTCCAGTGGGGCTAAATCAGCCCAAGTTGAGAACCACTGGTTTATGTCAAAGCCAGTTCCAGCAGTGTTTTCTGTCATTTGCAACAAACAGAAAGCTATTACAGCACATATGAATGATACCTTTGATCACGTCTTAGAAATATTTTAAAGTGGGATAGTATGAATTAAATTCCTCCAGTGAACCTCATGTTTTGCTTGTTTTTGAACCATTTATTTTAAATAAATTTAAATCTTACTTTCATTTATAAGGTTCTAAAGGCAAGAGAAGGTTCTAGTTTGGAAGACTGCCTTTAAAATACTGGTTTAAGTATCAAATAGGGTTGGAAAAAAGGACACCAAATTCTAACAATTAGTCTAATTGTGGCATATTTGTAATTAGGCCACAAATTTCAAGGAAATAGTGCATCCAAACAGAAAGAAGAGTAAGATTAAGAAACGAACAAAGTCAGGGTGCCTGGGTGGCTCAATTGGTTAAGTGTCCGACTTTGGCTCAGGTCATGATCTCATGGTTTGTGGGTTTGAGCCCCACATTAAGCTCTGCACTGATGGAGCAGAACCTGGAGCCTCTTCAGATCCTCTGTCTCCCTCGCTGCGCTCCACCCCCCTGCTCTCTCTTCTCCCTCTTTCTCTCTCTCAAAAATAATAAAAACATTTAAAAAAAGAAATGAGCAAAGTCATTATGTTCTTTAATTCTTAGCAAAAGAATTAGATCATTTGCAGAAAAAGCCCAAGAAAAAACATGAGTCCCAGGAGCTTGGGGGAGGGCCATGTCTTTGCTTTGTACCCATCCTGGGCAATCCCTGATCAGATGCAGATGCCTCCCAGAACAGGATGAGACCTTGGACCTAAGCCATTTTCTTCTGCCAAGGGCAGTACTCAACGAGGCACTCAGCTGAGGGCTGGCAGCTGCCAATACTAATGGGTCTGAAAGAATCTGCCAGCACTATGGGAATCTGAGTGGTTTGGGTCCACTGGTGTGAGTTGCTGATCCAAGCAGGATGGTATCTACTCCAAGGCTCGATTGAATGCTTAACACAAAATATAAATCTTACATCATTAGATTATTGGTTTCAGGGGGGCCTGCATCTTGTCTTTCTACTTATCATTGTATCCTTAGCACCCAGAACAAAGCCTTGCACATGGTAAGGGCTCAACAAAAATGTATTGGTCAGTTAGCACTTGGACAAGTAAGTATTGCTTCACAAATGCTGAAACATTGATTACAGTAAGTTTCAGTGTCATTCCAGGGTTCTCAGCTGGGTTATCTGTATACAAATTTTGTACTACTAAATTGTGTAGATTTGTTGTTTCTTATAAGAGTTATAAAATTGTACAAATGTAGGTATAAAGTCTATTTTAAACAGCATAACCCCCTACTTGCAAAGGCAAGTCAGTCAATCCTGGTGCCAGGCTACTCTTAAGAGAGTGCAGGGAGGGGCAGTGAATAGCAATCCTCAATGATGGAATGAGGCAGAAAACACCTCCAACATCACTCCCCTTCTTGAGGGACCAGGGGCCTCTTGGCACCTAGCACATGCCTTCCAGTCGGGCCAGCTGGGTGAGAGAAACACACACTGAGATGGCTGGGGTTCCTCTGTGGAAAGGGGGTGGGGAGCATTTTGGACAGCTCTTTGGAAAGCTGTAAAATAAAATGCAGTTCAGAACACATGGTGTTTGATCAAACAGAGCCTCCTCTCAAGTGCCAAGACTCAGCTAAGGGACCTAAAACTACATGTTATAAGCCAGCCTTTGCTTTCATATGCATCCGTGTGTTATTTCATTCTACTTGGGAAGAGAACCAAGTTGCCAAGATAGGAGTGTGTGGGGTGTGTGTGTGTGTGTGTGTATGTGTGTGTGTGTGAATCCTGGCACACAGTACATTCCACAGGATATTTTATTTCTCAGTTAGAACACAAGTTAATACTTTCTCATTTTTATTGTTTTTCTTAGCTGAAGTATATGTTCTCTACAGAATTATGCCTTTACAGTTATAACTACAATTACAAACCAAGATCAGGGATCACTAATTTCTTTTGTATTTGAAAGATTAATATTTTTTAAATGAGCCATTTTTTTTTTTAATTTCCAAAGAGAAGGCATCATCAGTCTGTTTGCCGGCTGACAGGAGACCAGTGGTGTGCTTTGCTTAAACATATAGTTTGGTGGTTGCCAGACTTTGTTTTTTAATTTTTAACTTAATGTTGTGTTTGAATAGTTAGTGTTTGGAAATGATATGTAATTCAAAAGCAGATGTAGAGGAAAATTGAACTTCTCTCCTATCCTTATCCCTGAGCCACCAAGTTTCCCCCTGGAGACCCCCCTAGGCACTCACAGTTACCAATTGTTTTTTCTTGTACAAGTGGGAGCTTACACTATCACACTGTTCTGCACTTTGCATTTCACCTCCCAGTAGAGCTTGGGGATCACTCTATATCAGTGCAATTTCCTCCTTTTTTAAAAAATACTGACAAAGTATTAGAGATTTAAGTTATTTAAGATTTAAGATTAGAAATTTAAGTTATTTCCAATCATTGGCTATTATAATTAATGACTTTATAGACACGTTATTTTGCACATGTGCAAGTACAGTTGCATAAAAAAATTGCTGGGTCAAAGTGTTTATTGTTTTTATAGATAAAAACAAATTGTACCCCCTAGAGAGTATAAATGGTTTACATTCCTTCCAACAATATATGAGACTTTTTGTTTTTACTTTTATTCCAATAAAGTGTGTTGATGTTTTTTAAAATTTCTGCCTTTTTGATAGGTAGAATATGGTATTTCTGAAGGAAGTGGATGGAGGGGTATGACAAAATAAGACTGGCCATGATAAATGTTGAAATTGGGTGATGGATATAGGCAGGGGAAGTTGATTGTACTGTTCTGCCTACTTTAGCATAAGTCTGAAGTTTCTACAGTAAAAAGCTTGGTGAACGAGACTGATTTGTATTTACTTTTCTAAGACCTGCCTATGTATATATTTTTCCCATATTTCTATTAAACTGTTGAAACTTCTTCTAATTGATTCAAATTAACCCTTTGCTTATGAAATGGTTTTTAAATATTTTTCTTATTTTCTGCTTTCACTTTTGAGCTTTCAGAATTTTTATATATATTTGAATTTAACAATCTTTGTTTTATGACTTCTGAGGGTTGTACCATAACTAGAAAGGCCTTTCCCACTCAAAGATCATTTTTTAAATTCATGTCCTCTAATAGTATGTTCATTGTTCCATTTGTTTAACATTAAAGCTTCAGCGGGTCTAGAATTTACATGGAGCTAATATTTACGACAGGGATCCAGTTTTATTCAGATGTTCCCCTATTGTCCTAACATCATTTTTATGTGATCCATTTATTCTAAATGGATCTTATGCCCTTTATCAAACACTGAAACCTGAAATCTCCAGAGGTTTTAGGGTTTCCCTATTCATGGGCCTGCCTCCCATGATTTTTCTGGTAAAGCTAAAACCCATGATTTTTTTCTCTTATCTAATTGCATTGGCTAGTACCACCAGAACAATGCTAACTAATAATGATGATTGTGGACATCCTTGTCTTGTTCCCAACTTTAGTGAGGATATTTGTATTTCACCATAAATCATGATGCTGGTTTCAGATTGAAATGGGTATCTTTTATTTTAAGGAAGTACCCAAGTATTGCTCATTTCAAACTAAAATATCCAATAATTACTAATTTCAACTCCAAAATCTCTGTGGCTTGAACAAATAAAGACAGTTTGGGTTTGTTTTTTATCACTCAAATCACAAATCACAGCCCACTGTGGATCATGGGGCAGTGTGAGAGCTCTAATCTCTGCAGTCACTTAGGGACCTATGCTTCTTCCATCTACCATTTCCCAGAGCCTCAGAGGCCTCCCTGAATTCTCTGTATCTGGGTAGCAGAAAACAAGAAACAACATATAGGAAATTGTTTGGGAGATGTTCTATGAGTCAGGCCTAGAAATGGCTGATAGCTCTTCTTTCCACATTTCATTAAAAGAACTCCTACCTGTGAGAGAAGCTGAACAATGTTGCCTATCTTTGTGCTCGACTTCACAAAGAAGGAAAAAATAATTTAGTTAATGCATTGCTATGTTCATTATTCCTATTATTTCCTGTCTACCTCTATGCATTTTACCCATATATGTGCTTTTATGTATATAAACAAGTCATTTTCTTTACCAGTCAGGACTGGCTACGTTATGCTGTAGTAATAGACAACCTAAATATCTCAGCTTACGAAAAGTCCACACACCCAGCACAGTTCAGAGGAGTGGCTCTGCTCATCCCAGTTATTCAGGGACCAAGACTGATGGAGGGACCAAGTGAAACATACTTCCATGATAGCTGGGTAGGTGAACAAAAGGCTATAAAGTCAGGCACTACATTTTGTTGACAAAAGCAAGTGACATTCCATGACTAAATGCTGGGATAAAGAAATGCAACTCTCCCATGTACTTGTATATAAGAGGTAAACCAGATATAGGTGAACTGTGGAAGTACCTGCATTACTCAGTGTGTAGGGCAGGTATTCCAAAGCCTATCTCACATATAATCTATAATTGCCTTTATGTTCATAGACATGTATTAACATAACTGGAAAACACTGAAATGCACTTCACTCCCAAAGATAGGATAAAGTATTTAAGAAATTGCTAAAACCTTGGTCAACATGGGCCTATATCAATATCAATACCATTAGCCACTAAACTCAACTGATCCTATCTAAAAAGAGCGTGTCCACATTTGTTTTTTGTAAAATGGATAAGCCAACCTTAATGGATTTCACTAACCCATTCTACAGCCTCCAATCCAGGGACTAACATTTACTGTGCCTAAAGATTTTAAGTCAGTTGGAGACTGTCAAATACCATACAGATGCCAAAACTAAACTCTACCAGCAAAGAGTTGTAGAAATTAAATACAAAACCAAAAAATCTCTTAAGCAGTTAAACTTTCAATAGTTCTTCTCTTTCAAGTTTTAGAAACAAATTTCCCCTCTTTTTTTAATGGACTACCAGGTACAAAGTATTACAAGAAAGCATATGTATTCCAGGGAAATAAATCAATGGAGAAATGTGAATTAATTCCTACTATGTGCAAAAGCCCTTGGAATGTGAGTAATTTGTTTTTCCATTTCCACCCATTATTCAAGTTTCTAACTGGAACTTTATTGGTTGTGGGATAGATCAGAATAGGTCAGCATGAAACCTGAGTTAAAAGTGCAATGTGGAATGGATAATCTTCCAAGGTTTTTAAAAAAATGTTTATTTATTTATTTTGAGAGATAGAGAGAGAGTGGGGCAGAGAGAGGGGGCAGAAAGAGAATCCCAAGCAGGCTCCACACAGTCAGCATGGAGCCTGATGTGAGGCTCAATCTCATGAACAGCAATATCCTGACCTGACCCAAAACGGAGAGTTATATGATTAACTGACTGAGCCACCCAAGCACCCCAGCAGTGACTCTACACTGACCAAGTGTTTGAACAAATGATCTGGGCTAAGCCTGTAAACCCTTCTGTTAAAGAGAAATAAAAAAAAAAAAAAAAAGGATAGGAAGGGTTTGGGGAATTCCCCTGAATGGCTGGGACTCCATTTGCTCCCCCTGCCTTATTCTGACTTCCACAAGGCCAGACTGTGTTTGCAGTCTGCCTTGTCCCTTTATTTGCCTCTTCAGCTAACAATTACTGAGAACTACTATGTCCCAGATTCTGTGCCAAATCATGGAGATACAACACAGAATAAAAGTTGGCTATAGTTTTGAGAAAGTCATAATCTAATTTTAAAAATGTTTATTTATTGGGGCACCTGGTGGCTGAGTCGGTTAAGCATCTGACTTCAACTTGGGTCCTGATCTCATGGTTCATAGGTTCGAGCCCCACATTGGGCTCTGAGCTGACAGCCCAGAGCCTGGATTCTGCTTTGGATTCTGTCTCCCTCTCTCTCTGCCCCTCCCCCACTCACAGTCTGTCTCTCTCTCTCAAAAATAAATAAAAACATTTAAAAAAGTAAAAATGGTTATTTTAAAAGTCTTTTTTATTTCAGAAGCATTTTATATTTTTATGCTGGCAATATACATTCCTATCACAAGTGGCTTTTACAAAAATGAGTTTATATTGATGCCTCTTTTTTTAAATTTTAATTCCAGTTAACATACAGTGTTGTACTAGTTTCAGGTGTACAATAATGATTCAACAATTCTATACATTACTCAGTGCACACCACGACAGGCACACTCCTGGAGTGCCTGACTGGCTCAGTCAGTAGAGCATCTAACTCTTGATCATGAGGTTGTGAGTTTAAGCCCAACGTTGGCATAGAGTTTACATTTTTTTAAAGTTATTCTTAATCTCCTTTACCTGTTTCACCCATCTCTCACCCACCTCCCCTCTGGTAACCATCAGTTTGTTCTCAGTAGTTAAAAGAACTATTTTCAGTTTTTGGTTTGTCTCTCTCTGTCTCTCTCTCTTTTTCTTCATTTGTTCATTTGTTTTGTTTCTTAAATTCCACATATGAGTGAAATTATGTGGCATTTGTTTTTTTCTGACTGGCTTATTTCATTCAGCATTGTACTGTCTAGATTTATCCACATTGTTGCAAATGGCAAAATTTCACTCTTTTTTATGACTGAACAATATTCCATTGTATATACCTATTGTATATATCCACTTCTCTATTCATTCATCAAATGGTGGACACTTGGGGTGCTTCCATAATTTGGCTGCTATAAACAATGCTGCAATAAACATAGGACTGCACATATATCCCTTCAAATTAGTGTTTTTGTATTCTTTGGGTAAATACTCAGTAGCATAGTTGCTGGATCATAGTGTAGTTCTATTTTTGATTTTTGAGGAAACTCCATGTCATTTTACACAGTGACTGCACCAGTTTGCATGCCCACCAAAAGTGCGTGAGGGTTCCTTTTACTCCACATCCTCACCAACACTTGTTGCTTTTTGAGTTTTTTATGTTAGCCATTCTGACAGGTAGGAGGGGATATCTCATTGTGGTTTTGATTTGCATTTCCCTGACGATGAGTGATGTTGAGCATCTTTTCATGCATCTGTTGGCCATCTGTATATCTTCTTTGGAGAAATGTCTGTTAATGCCTTCTTCCCATTTTTTCATTGGATTATTTGTGGGGTTTTTGGCGTTGAGTTATATAAGTTATTTATATACTTTGGATACTAACCCTTTATCAGATAGGTCCTTCGCGAATGTTTTCTCTTCTTCAACAGGTTGCCTTTTAGTTTTGTTGGTTGTTTCCTTCACTGTGCAGAAGCTTTTTATTTTGATGTAGTCCCAGTAGTTTATTTTTACTTTTGTTCCCCTTGCCTCAAGAAACATATCTTAAAAAATGTGGTTGCGGCCAATGTCAGAGAAATTACTGCCTGTGCTCTCTTCTAGGATTTTTATGGTTTCAGGTCTCACATTTAGGTCCTTAATTCATTTTAAGTGTATTTTTGTGTATGGTGTAAGAAAGTGGTCCAGTGTCATTCTTTCACATGTAGCTGTCCAGTAAGAAAAGGGATATGTACATGAGGGTAACTCGTACGAACTGCTTCCCAACACCTAGAGGGCTGCAGGTACTGCCTCATTTTCTTCACTTTTCCAGATTTAATCAGAACTAGCTCAAGCCTCCACCTACAGACTGGCAAGAGTTTTAGGATTACAAACATGCACGTTCTTGTCTTCTTCTAGATCATCTGGATCATCACCTGGAATCCTCCACCATGGTCTTCTTCCAAGTAAAGGAAAGCCCTGTCATTACCCAGCCTCCATTTCTAGTCTGGTTCTCACTGCCCTTCTGCATGGCCTCACAGCTGGTTCCCCACCTGTCAACAGCGCTGACCCACGCTGCAGCCAATAGGCCTTGCAAGGGAAGATGCCATGCAGCATTCTGCACTCCCTCTGTGCTAAATCCACCTGAGTCCCCACCACCCTTTCTCTCAGGACTGTGGCTCAAAGTCCTCAGTTCCTCCACACAACCTTCCTGCATTCTCTTCCAAGGAGGTACACAGCTTTGGGCACTTCACAGAGTCCACAGTGACTTGAGGATTCCTCCAGTGGCATGACTGCTTTCCTTTTCAATACTGGAAATATGTTGGCTTTACTTCTTTTTTTCAGGCATTGTTGTTGTGGCAGACCTAGATCTTTGGTCTACCTGGCAAGCAGGAGGACCTATTCCCAGATATTCTGGCAGTTCACTTTGTGGTCTTGAATCAGGGCCACAGCTTACAGTTGTGAAAGCGGCACATTGCACAACTTCAAGACAGGGATTGCTGGGTCAGAGGACAGATGCACACTTTATTTCACAAAGGAACTGACAGTTTCCAGAATGACTGTACCAGTTTGTACTCCTGTTAGCAACGCCCTGTCTCCCCACATCTTCGTCAGGCCTTGACTCACCCATCCTTCTCATTGTTGCCATCCTGATAGGTCTGAAGTGGTTTCCTTTACTATTATTTCCAGAGCTGGAGTACTGGTGACACTGAGCCCTTGTTTTTTCTAGTCTGTCTTTGTCATGAACCTATGCCTTAGTGACGAATTTGGGAATATGCTTACTCTATATGGTATATTTTAAAGATGGCAAATAATAGAACACCAGTCCCCTCGCCCCTGCCCAAATATTAGTTTTTCCAAAGCACTATAAGTTCATCATCTCCTTGGATCCCCACAGCTATAGACTGCCCAGTGCTTTCCACATGCATGCCCTCTGCTGTGGGCCACTGGGCGCAGTGCTGAGAGAGGCACTGGGGAGCGTTGGGGACCATGCATGACATAAGCATAAGGTTTGCACTGAAGTTCTGGAAATGGATGGAGGAGATGGTTGCACAATAAAGGAAATGTACTGCTGAACTGTACATTTAAAATAATTAAAATAATGAATCAAAGGTATATTCTACCACATTTTTAAAAATACTTATTTATTTTTGGGAGAGCACAAGAAGAGGAGGGGCAGAGGATCCAAAACGACTCTGTGCTGACAGGCTGACAGCAGCAAGCCTGATGTGGGGCTCCAACTGATGAGCCATGAGATCATGATGTGAAACACTGACCTGAGCCAAAGTCAGGCGCTCAACCAACTGAGCCACCCAGGTGCCCCATTCTACCATAATTTTTAAATATTTTGTTAATGTTTACTTATTTTGAGAGGGAGACAAAGACAGAGAGAGAGCATGAGTGGGGAGGGGCAGAGAGAGAGAGAGGCAGACACAGAATCTGAAGCAGGCTCCAGGTTCTGAGCTGTCAGCACAGAGCCCGACCCAGGGCTGGAACTCATTAACCTTGAGATCACGACCTGAGCTGAAGTTGGACGCTTAACCAACTGACCCACCCAGGTGCCCCTTACCACAATTTTTAAAAGTCACCCTGGTTGCCCTGTGGATCAGATGCTAGAAAGGCAGGAGTGGAAGCAGAAAGACCAGATAGAAGGCGACTGTATTAGCAGAGGCAAGAAACAGTAACTTAGATCAGAATGGTGGTGGTGCAGATGTGGGTGCAGGGATATCCTAGCATTCCCACTTGTTCCTAAAAATCAGAAATTCTGTGCAAAAACGCTAAAAGCCTATTTCCCACTGCTTATAAATGGAAAAAAGTTATGCCACATTGTATGGCAACCCCAAACCCCAATCAATTTTCTAAAACATAACTGCAACATGGTGAAATGTCTCTATATAAGTAATATATAATATTACAGTGTAAAATGCTTAAGACATCATTTTCAGATCTCCAAATAATGTGACTGTTATGTGCCATATGTTAATTTGGTTTGTAGGCAATAACATGTACAGCTTGCATGCTACAACATAAACATTTTGTTTACAGTGAGCCATGGCAAATAACAAATAGCAATGAATATATTTGCTTAAAAAAAATGCAGACAATGGGGTACCTGGGTGGCTCAGTAGGTTAAAACCATCTGACCTTGATTTTAACTCAGGTCACTCACAATCTCACAAACTGTGAGACTGAGTCCCACATCAGGCTCTGCAGTGACAGTAGGGAGCGTTCTTGAGACTCTCTCCATTCCTCGGCCCCTCCTCTGCCCCTCCCCCACTCACTCTCTAGTTCTCTCTCAAAAATAAATAAGCTTTTTAAAAAATGCAGACAAAAATTTTCAATAAAAATAATGCTTTTTTTTCTTTTTTTTTTACGGCTATTTCTTGTAATGTTCACAAGTACCTGGAATTAGGGTGTTGGTCTCTTTGGGGGGGGGGGGCAAAAATTTACTGTCTACTAGATTTTGGAAGATGCCAGGAAAAATGTAAAGAACTTGAGTTCTTTGTGATGGTACTCAGCTGCTGAACCCGGGAGCTCTTACCTCTGGGTTTCTTTTTTTTTAAATTTTTTTTTTTTAACGTTTATTTATTTTTGAGACAGAGAGAGACAGAGCATGAACGGCGGAGGGGCAGAGAAAGAGGGAGACACAAAATCGGAAGCAGGCTCCAGGCTCTGAGCCATCAGCCCAGAGCCCGACGTGGGGCTCGAACTCACAGACCACAAGATCGTGACCTGAGCTGAGGTCGGACGCTTAACCGACTGTGCCACCCAGGCGCCCCTGGGTTTCTTATTATATGAAATCACACATTTCCAAATTGTTCAAGCAAAAAAAAATTTTTAAGCATTTATATTTGGCTGTTTTCCAACTGATATTGACAACACCTTCATAATACATGGTTTTATCCAGTTGATACTTATCCACTAAATTTATACTTGTGAACAACACCAAAGTAACCAGACTAAAAATTCAAGTGAGTTACAGCAAAGATCCCAGATAAACAAGGGGAAAAACACTTGTCCATAGATAATCTACCAAATTATGATCACTACTTGGAGAATTTAAAATTAATCTATATTATTAAAGCAGATTTTTGAGAAGGAAGAAAGACTTGCTGTATATATTTCAAGTATTAAGGTAAAAAGGTAGCTTGTCCAGGGCACCTGGATGGCTCAGTCTGTTGAGCATCCCACTGCTGTTCAGGTCATAATCTTGCGCAGTTCGTGAGTTTGAGCCTCTCATTGGGCTCACTGCTGTGAGTGCAGAGCCTGCTTTGGATCTGCTGCCCACCTCTCTCTCTGCCCCTGCCCCCCACTGTCTCTTTTAAAAATAAATGTCTCTTTTGAAAAAAGACAGTGGTCCTACATGGGCTAATCCATAATAATTTAATATTAAAATATAGTGTGCCAGCTTTTTCTAAATATACATCTAAACTAGATATCTCAGGAGTCCTTATTAATAAAACATTATGTTGCTACTGAACAGAAAGGAGCTCTGGGGAATGGGGCTAAAAAGAAGAAAAAGGCAAGGAAAATTCAGAATCTGGTCTCCTTGAAAAGGCGATTCAAAATACCTGCAAGAAGAAAAATGAGAATTAGGAAAAATACAACAGTACTTTAAAAAAATCTCGCCTCTTTTCTTTTTCCACATATTATTTAACACAGGGATTGCTATAATTGGCATGGATGGATGGATGGATGGACGGATCGATGAACAAATAGGTGACTAGGAAGACTCATCATTTGGAATCGTTTCTATGAAGAGCAGAAAAGACAGTAGGAGAATAATTATTCAGGAGCATGATCGTTTTCAATAATTGATCTCCTCTTCCTCATTCAACAGCAGCCACACATCCTCCCTATAACCTTCAGCACGCCTAATGGTTGTAAGGAGTGCTAAAGTCTATCTGTGAACTCAACTTTTTTTTTTTAATTTTTTTTTTAACGTTTATTTATTTTTGAGACAGAGAGAGACAGAGCATGAACAGGGGAGGGGCAGAGAGAGGGAGACACAGAATCTGAAACAGGCTCCAGGCTCTGAGCTGTCAGCACAGGGCCCGACGCGGGGCTTGAACTCACGGACCGTGAGATCATGACCTGAGCCGAAGTCGGACGCTTAACCGACCAAGCCATCTAGGCGCCCCTGTGAACTCAATTTTTAATGTAAGACTCTAATTTTGAAATTACATGGACCCTACTGGGTTTTTATGTTGTACATTTTATGCATCAACATACAATATAAATAAAAAATATTTATAGACCCAAAAGATTGTTTTAAAATATGGTGGAAACAAAGTGGACCAATTAATGTGTGAGCAACAGTAAAAAAAAAAAAAAAAAAAAAAAAAAAGATACTACTATGTAAATTCACTTATTAGAAAGTAGAGTGGACTCTCCAATCTCCCGCTACTTATTTAAGCCTACATCCTAGTCCTGACTCAGAAACATGTTTTGATGCTTTAGACAACTTAACTTGGCTATTTAAGAGCTCTGTTTCCCTGACAAGAGAGTGTTGAACCAGGTGGCTGTAATGGTATCTCTCACTTCAAAAACTGAGTTCAAAAACTATCATTTTAGTGAGTAGTAGTTTGAACTAATGTGTAAAGAAAAACAAATGCCAAGTCCTCCAACTAGATTTTAACCACTAAATAAGAAACTCTGGGCTATTCTCCAAAAATCTTAAAATTTAGTTAGAGTCCAAGGAGACAGAATTGCTGAAAATAAGTTGTGTTGCTGTATGGAAACAAACCAAAAGATGTTTTTAACCAAAATATTTTATTTATGTGTTCATACAGTCATACTTTTAGTTATCTACCCCCCAAATCTCCAATATTATAAAAGTTATTTTAAATTCTAAGCCTATAATTAATAGTTTTTCAGGTTTTATTTGCTTGTTTTTTTAGCTTGCAATTCTAAAATCTTGCCTAGGAATAGAGACCTCCCTGTTTGGGGCATTTATGCTCTTCAAGTTACATAAGTCGGAATATTTAAGTGTGGTATTATCATTTTATGCAGATTTCGATCTTTTCTCTGATGCGAGCTTTTATGGCGATTTCCCTGAATCAACCCTTCCTTCCCGCTTCTCTTTTGTAAAGCATTTGGCCCATTTTAACTGCACAAATGCTGCTTACTTGTGTTTCTTCCATGCAGCTCCTGTTTGCAAGTACTCTATTCAGAAACTAACAAAAAATAATGTGAGATATGCAGCCATATTACAGAGATAGTAGCAAAAATGTTTGGTTAAATTGGTTTCCAAGATCAAATCTGTGGTTCCCAGCAAATTTATTGGTAAGTAAATATTTGTAGTAAACGGGTAACGCCGAAGTAAACATGAGGGCCATTGTGACAAAATCAATGTAGCACCATTAAAATAATAGATTAACCATTAAAATAATAGATTTCTGTATCAGTGAAGAATGAATTTAAATGCAACGAATTAGTAACTACGGACCCTCACCTTGACTAGCAATTTTAAACTTCCCTTCCACCAAATGTTTAATAAATGCTGCCGACATGGGAAACAAATAGCTGACATAAGTCTCGCCCTCTTTTGCTTAACTTGTCTCCACTATGGATATAGTCTATGAATGAAAAGACAATAGTTAGAACCGGAGGTATTTACAAAAGGAATGAATAGTACCACAAAGATTTATAATACTCCTGTAACTTTTATAAGTATATTGGAAATAGTTTGTAGCAAATGTGATTCCAATAGATATCCACTAATACAAAAAATGCACATAAAACCACATTGTTGCTAAAGGCATTGTCAGAGAGAAGGAAAGAGACCGAATTTTGAAATAATGGGGTTTCGCGCCACAATTTATTTTTATCACATACTTTCTGTAAAAGAAATGCTCACACAAAGAACCTTCCTCAGTTAGACCAGCAGGTGGCGATATTGACCGTATGCCAGGACAGCCTAAACCTGGCTGGAACTTGTCATTGTTTCAAAAGAGTAATTCCCAAGAAATACAAATGAGTTAATCTTATCTGTGTTTTGAAACTTTCAAAGATATTATTCCGTCCTATCAGAGACTACTGTGAACTCCCTTTGTAAAGCCTGATGATCCATCTATTTCTCTTGGCTGGATGTATAGCATTAAAGAGATGGCCTTTCTTTTCCAAGTCTTAGTCAACCAGTGGATATATACTTTATCTATTTCATAGTTAGAAAAGCACCACTGTTTACGTTGCCCAGGACAGAGCTTTGGAACTACATGGGAATTTTCCTATAAACATACAGAGCAACAATATGCATGAGAGAATATGAGTTTATAATTGGAGTTAGAAGCATTAAAATAGTCCAAGCTATTCTCAGAATAATTTATATACCTACTACAAGCTGTTCAAGGATCCTCTGACAAACTCCTCTTTAATTGTATATTTATTGTATTTTTATTTGATATAAACTTATCTGTAGGGGAGGTTATTGTTTGCCTACTAAATGGAACAATCTGATATCAGGATTCTGAATCGTATCAACGAAATGAAACCAATTGGTCATATCATCAGAGACACGTTTATAAACATAAGTACAAGTGCATCATGTGAGTAAAATGTTCACATTCTTTTTTACCAAAGGTTTCAGTGTTGTGCTACATATACCTTTCAGGCGGGTTACTGAAATGCTAAATGAGTTATTTATCCCTTTCAATTAGAGTAAAGGTTGGCAAACTTCTCTTAAGCAACCAGATAGTAAAATTTTCCTCTTTAAGGGGTAAGGGGCAAAACTGAGGATATTATGTGGGTATGTATACAACCATTTAAGAATGTAAAAACCATTCTTAACTCAAGAACAGTACAGTACCCAGCAGCAGGCCAGATTTGCTTTGCAGGCTGGGGGTTGCCAACTAGTTTCTAGACAATAAACCCGATCATGTAAGCCAAGCGCAGAAAGACTCCCAGAAAGATAGACCCTAGCCCTGCCTATTATGTTAAATTTTTCCTATTTAAAACTTTTGCCTGTTTAAAGTTCTATAGTAGAATTTGACATGGATCTTTAGTATTTTTAAAAACATATTTATTTTCATTAGGAAATAGAAAATCCTGAGCCCAATATCAGAAAATCTGGTCCAAATGACAGCCATGATGCTGCCCAGTGGGCTGGGTATGGTGACGGAAGCGAGTGAGGAACAGAAGTGTCACAGAGAAAACAAGCAGAAACCGCAACACTGAACACACATGAAACCACAGCATACGCTTTGCAGTAGAGACTTAGTTAGAATGTCTTTAAGCACTCAGTGTTAATGAGTCTTAGTTTAAAATTTTTTAAACTTTATGTTTAAATTTAAGTTTTGAAATTTTTACAAATCCTTAGCACTGTTGGCTTTGAAAGAAAAGATCTCACTTATTGCGGACTGCTCTGTACAGTGAGTTTCCTCCAGCAGCCACAACAGAAGAGCATTAGGAGGTGGGCTGGTGTTGGTGTTTATCCTCCGTGGAGATTTGAGGGCTAATGAACTAATCTGTAGAACTAACTTAGAATGAAACATGAGTTTCAGATTCACAGTTTCTCTTTCCTCCCTTTCACCAGGATCAGACGATATTTTGCAAAGTGGATTAGCTAGTAGGAAAGGAATAGCATAAAATAACAGACTCGCTCAATAATTATTTTATCTTTGACTCTGCAGTATAGTCAGAGATACTCTCAGAAGCTTGCTTTTTAGAAATGAAGCAAAGAAACTTGAATAAGTGTGCCTGCCTGCTGGGCTGACTTAGAGCTAGGAGGGGCCTTCAATATCCTTCAACCCCAGTCTCTTTTTTACAGATGAATGAACTATGGCTCAGAGAAATTGTGTGGCTTACATAAAATCACACAGCAAGGAACTGGCTGGGCATATTATATACAGTCTGTTTAAGACAAACTTTAGAGATCCAGGGTAGAGCTAAAAGGAAGTTATTTTTCTTTCAGTGAATGGGTCTTAGACTCACAAGATGACAGAGAAATATAAGTTAATTTGAATGCATTGTCCAGAGATCCAGTAACAATGGGAAATTAAGGGGTATAACTTTGATCACTCTATGCTGGTTCTGGTGAAAGTTGTAGGGAGTTGTGGGGGGGCAGTGAACATGCTCAGCCAACCTGTACATGCCCAGGAACTAAATTCTGCCTCCTCTGAGTCGGGACCAGCCATACCGTATTGGATAGTCTCCTATCATGGCACAGACCAGCAGTATGTTATTGTTGCTCAGACAATTCCAGACAGAAGGGTATTGGACCCTACATTTTGTGGAATCAAAGGAAAGCATCAAAAGAGACCAAGCATTTCAAGGCTGGGCTCTCTAAACACAAATAACACACCAACTCCTGAAATATAAAATACACAAAGACTCTTACACCTTTACATATAAACACATCAAACTGTTTTATTATAATCAATTCCCATCAGCTTGTGTTGTTTTTAGATTTAAGGCTTCTACCTTGTGGGACACTCTGTGACCCATAAAATAAATTTTTCTCACAAATTAATATTTGCTCAGAGAGGGTTACAGGCATCTAAAGTGAATTACCCTTGTGCCCCCTATCAAAAGAGTCTAAACATCTGGATTCCATGTGATTAGGACAGTTTTCATTTTAAAAGTCATGTCGCCTTCTAACCCATAACCTCATTACCATTCAGACTCTCCACTCATCTTCTCATCCATTCCAGAAAGAAATAGGAAGATGATTTTTTTAAAGTTTTTATTTTAATTACAGTTAGTTAATATACAGTGTTATATTAGTTTCAGGTATACAATATAGAGATTGAACACTTCTGTACAATACCTAGTGCTTATCACAAATGCCCTCCTTAATCCCCATCACCTATTTCACCCATCCCCCTACCCACCTCCCTTCTGGTAGCCATCAGTTGGTTCTTTATAGTTATAGTTAAGAGTCTGTTTCTTGGTTTGCCTGTCTCTCTTTTTCCCCCCTATGCTCATTTGTTCTGTTTCTTAAAGTCCACATATGAGTGAAAACATGTGGTATTTATATTTCTCTGACTGACTTATTTCACTCAGCATAGTATCTCTAGCTCCATCTGTGTCATTGTAAATGGAAAGATCTCATTCTTTTTTATGGCTGAATAATATTCCATTGTACATATATATACCGCTTCTTTATTCATTAATCAATGGACAGTTGGGCTGCTTTCATATTTGGCTTTTGTAAATAATGCCACTCTAAATATAGGAGTGCATGTATCCCTTTGAATTAGTGTTTTTGTATTCTTTCAGTAAATACTCAGTAGTGTGATTGCTGAATTGTAAAGTATTTTTATTTTTAGCTTTTTGAGGAACCTCCGTACTGTTTTCCAGAGTGGCTGCTCCAGTTTGCATTCTCACCAACAGTGTAAGAGGTCCCCCTTTGTCCACATCCTCACCAACATCTGTTGTTTCCTGTGTTGTTAATTTTAGCCATCTGACAGGTGTGTTGAATGTATTTTTGTGGACGGTGTAAGCAAGTGATCCAGTTTCATTCTTTTCCCTGTAGCTGTCCAGTTTTCCCAACACCATTTTCTTAAAAGACTGTCTTTTTACTGTTGGATGTTCTTTCCTGCTTTGTCAAAGATTAATTGACCATATAGTTGTGGGTCCATTTCTCTAGTCTGTTCTATTGATCCATGTGTATATTTTTGTGCCATTACTATACTGTCTTAATAACTACAGCTTTGTAATATAACTTGAAGTCTGGGATTGTGATGCCTCTTGCTTTGTGTTTCTTTTTCAAGATTGCTTTGACTATTTGGGGTATTTGACATTCCATACATATTTTAGGATTGTTTGTTCTAGCTCTATGGAAAATGCTGTTAGTATTTTGATAGAGATGGCATTAAATGTGTAGATTGCTTTGGGTGGTATGGACATGTTAACAATATTTGTTCTTCCATTCCATGAGCATGGAATGTCTTTCCATTTCTTTGTGTTATCTTCAATTACTATCTGATGTATTTAATAGTTTTTTCAGAGTACAGGTATTTCACCTCTTTGGTTAGGTTTATTCCTAGATAGCTTATTATCTGGGGTGCAACTATAAAAGGGATTGTTTTCTTAATTTCTCTTTCTGCTGCTTCAATGTTCGTGTAAAGAAATGCAATTTATTTCTGTACACTGATTTTGTATCCTGTGACTTTACTGACTTTGTTTATCAGTTCTAGCAGTATTTTTGGTAGTCTTTCAGGTTTTCTATATACAGTATCATGTCATCTGCAAATACTGAAAGTTTTACTTCCTCCTTACTGATTTGGATGCTTTTTATTTCTTTTTTGTTGTCTGATAGCTATGGCTAGGGCTTCTAGTACTATGTGGAATAAAAGTAGTGAAAGGGCATCCTTGTCTTTTTCCTGTCCTTAGACCGAGAGCTTTTCCCCATTGAGGATGATGTTTGTTAGCTGCGGGTTTTCTTATGAAACCTTTCTTATGCTGAAGTCTGTTCTCTCTAAACCCATTTTGTTGAGAGTTTTTATCACAAATGGATGTTTTACTTTGTCAAATGCTTTTTCTGTGTCTATTGAAATGATCATATGGTTCTTATCCATCTCTTATTGATGTGATATATCATGTTGATTGATTTGTGGATATTGAACCACCCTTACATCCTGGAAATATGTAAAATTCACTTGATCATGGTGAATGATTTTTAAAATGTATTGTTAGATTCAGTGTGCTAGTATTTTGTTGACGATTTTTGCCTCCTTATTAATCATATTGGCCCGTAGTTCTCTTTTTTTGTGGTGTCTTTATCTGGTATTGGTATCAGGGTAATGCTGGCCTCACAGAATGAATTTGGAAGTTTTCTTCCTTTTCTATTTTTTGGAATAGTTTGAAAATATTCTCTTATAATTGTTTGTATTTCTGTGGTGTTGGTTGTTATTTCTCCTCTCTCATTTGTGATTTTATTTATTTTAGTCTTTTCTCTTTTTTTCTTCCTAAGTCCAGTTAGAGGTGTATCAATTTATTTATTTATTTTTTCAAGGAACCAGCTCCCGGTTTCATTGATCTGTTCTATTGCTTTTTTTAGTTTCTGTATAATTTATTTCTGCTCTAATCTTATTATTTACTTCCTTTTACTGGCTTTAGGGTTTATTTGTTGTTCTTTTTCTAACTTCTTTCAGAGTAAGGTTAGATTGTTTATTTCAGATTTTCCTTCTTGAAGTACCTTTAGCTTTTGTTTGTCTGGGGAATTCTTTTTATCTCTTTCTATTCTGAAATATAGCTTTGCTGGATAGAGTATTCTTGGCTGCAAATTTTTCCCATTAAGTACTTTGAATATATCATGCCACTGCCTTCTGCCTTGCAAAGTTCCTGCTGAAAAATCCCCTGCTAGCCTTATGGGGTTTCCCCTGTATGTAATTATCTTCTTTTGTATTGTGGTTTTGAAATTTTTCTTTGTCAGTATATTTTGCATTTTAATTATATCAATGTTTGGTGTGGCTCTGCTTTTGTTGACTTTCCTGGGGATTCTCTGTGCCTCCTGGATCTGGACACACATGTTTCCTTCCCTGTGTTGGAGAATCAGCCATTATTTCTTCAAATAAATTTCTGCCCCCTTTTCTCTCCTCTTCTTCTTCTGGAACTCCTATAATGTGAATGTTATTATGCTGATGGAGTCATCAAGTTACCTAAGTCTATTCTCACTTTGCATAATTCCTTTTTCTCTCTTCTTTTCAGCTTAATTACTTTCCATTACTCTGTCTTCTAGGTCATTAATTTGTTCCTCTGCTTCCACCAGCCTGCTGTCAATCCATCAAGCATGTTCTTCACTTCATTTATTGAGTCCTTTATCTCTATTATGTTATTTTTTTAATCTCTGTGTTAAGGGTCTCACTGATGTCTTCTTTTACTCTTTTCTCAAGTCTGCTGAGTAACCTTCTGATCATTGCTTTAAATTCTCCATCAGGCATGTTACTTATATCTGTTTTGCTTAGATTTCTGCCCATCGCCTTGTCCTGTTCTTTCATTTGGGAAATATTTCTCTGTCTTCTCATTTTGTCTAAGTTTCTGTGTCTGTTTCTATGTGTTAGGAAAGTCAGCTACTTCTCTTATTCCTGAGGGTAATGGCCTTATGTAGAAGAGATCCTGTAGTGCCCTGCACTGTAGTGTCCCCTGTTTCCTAGGACCTGGCACTTTAGGGGATGTCTCCGATGTGTGCTATGAGCTCTCTGCTGTTGTGTCTTGATGCTTTATCCTTCAGGCCAGTCATCTGCAGAGGTTCTCCTTGCCGATTATGGGCAGTGTTTGGTTCCTGGCCTGAATGTGGTGAGTTTTAACTAGGTGTGCTCTGGTCTGCCTGTGAAAGGAAGGAGATATGTTGTTAGCACTCCTGGAACCAAGGTCTGAGATTGTAGTATGAGATGAGATGTAGTATGAGATGTAGTATGAACAGCGGTTTGGGCTGGTCTTCTGGGGGATGGAGCATAGAGGGAGGGGTTTAGTGTAAGCAAGTTAGGTTGCCAGAATCTGTGCTGTGCTGGTTCCCACAGGTGGCTCTGTGTTTATGCTGAGGTGGTGAGGGAGAAAAATGGTGCCTGCCAATTCCTTTGTTCCCAGAGGGGTCTTTCTGTGAATTCTGTCTCTGTGGGACATGCTCCAAGCTGAGCAAATAACCTCCCCACTGTGTGCCTCAGGTGTTCTTCAGATTGCTGTTTCCATGCTGTATGTCAGAGGACTGTTTGTCCTACCTTCTCTCCAAAAGCAGTCCCAATGCCTCTGGGCTCTCCCAGCACTGAAGCCCACTGACCTTTAGAACTCCAGGCTTCAAGTCTTGCTGCTTGCCAGAAGTCATGAAACTCAGGCCCTCTGGTTTTCCAAGCCAATTGCTATGGGGATTCATCTTCCCTGAGGGCTCCCCTCTGTGTTATTCTGTCTCTGGACCTTTTACTCAACCACAGCTCCCTCCCACTGCAGTGGCCATGATTTGTTTCTCTCCCAAACCACATTTCTATACTTCCTGCCTTCTTCACTGTGGCCTCTTCTCCACCTGTATTTGAAGAGTTTATTTGCCAGGCTTCAAGTTGATTTCTGGGGTACTTAGGATGATTTCATTGTTATTTAGTTGTATTCATGGAATGCGGCAAACCTACAGCCCTCCCACTCTGCCACCATCTTTCTTTCCTAAAAGGATGATATTTTAAAATTTTATCTACTTGAAATTTTTTAAAGTATTTTTTCCAATATAATGCTAGACAAATGCCAACATAATGCCAAATGCAATGTGCAAACTGGCTTGCAAATGGCAAACATGGAAACATCCCCTGGTTCTGGCTCCAAGTGGTGCTCCCTTCTCTCCTACAGGAAAGAGAAGGTACTGCAGGCACCATGTGAACAGTCACGAATGCCCCCCGTAAAGTAAATTTCCATTATCTTGTATGCCCAGAAAATGCTTGTTTAAAAAATATGGTGAAGAGGGGTCTGCCATCACAGTGCCCACTGTGTGTCCTTAGACATTGGCTGTCCCAACCCATCCCAACACATTTTTTCAGCTCTAGCTTGCCTGAAAGAGCTTTTTCTTCTTTGGTTGAAAGGTCTTAAAGAAGTGAGCCTGAATCTCCTCTGGTCCTGGCTCTGGCTCTGTGATAAAGCCTATCTGGAGTGGAAGAGACATGCAGAACCAGAGAGAGGTTAGGCAAGCGGGTAGAGACAGGGCTAATAGCTCAGAGTCCTTGTTTTGATCACCTCTGGCTTTGCCCTTGTCTTACCCAGCTAAGTAAAATGATGAATCTCTTATTTTGCTTAAGTGAATATGAGTTCAAATTCAGTCACTTGCAACCAAAGAATCCTGACTGAAATAAAAACCACTGTAGGGGCCAGTCCACCTACTGCTATGATGCAGACACATGTTATCATGTAGTTTAAAAGGATAGTAGTGTTACTCCTGGACCAAGTAAAAGAAGACATTGTGCTTTATCTCTACACTTTCTATCTTAAGTCATCTCAGCTACTGGAATTTGGAAGGAGAAATAGGCTTTGCTACTTGCTGATTTTTCCTTGGGGTTTCCTATATTGATCCACTTGGGCTGCTATAAAAAATATCATAGACTGAGTGGTTTAATTTTTTTTTAATGGAGCTTACTCCATACCCAACTTGGGGCTTAAACTCATGACCCTGAGATTGAGAGTCATGTACTCTACCAACTGAACCAGCCAGGCACCCCAAACTGAATGGTTTAAACATAGAAATTTATTTCACACAGATCTGGAGGTTGGAAAGTACCAGATCAAAGTTCTGTCAGCATTCAGTTCCTGGTAAAAGCTCTCTTTCTGGTTTGTAGATGGCTGGCCACCTTCTTGCCTCCACCTTCATGGTGGAGAAAGAGAGAGAGAGAGAGACTTGGACCTCCCTGGTGTCTCAGGTTTTTTTTTTTTTAATGTTTATTTATTTTTGAGAAAAAAAGAGACAGAGTGTGAGTTGAGGAGGAGCAGAGAGAGAGAGAGAGTCACAGAATCTGAAACAGGCTCCAGACTCTGAGCTGTCAGCACAGAGCCCAATGTGAGGCTCAAACTCATGAACTGCGAAATAATGACCTGAGCCAAAGTTGGATGTTTAACCAACTGAGCCACCCAGGTACCCCACCCTGGTGTCTGAGAATTACACTAATCCTGTTGGATCAGAGTTCCACCATTATGACCTTTATTTAACCTTAATTACTGCCAAAAAAGGCTTATCTCCAAATACAGTCACATTGGGGATTGACCTTTCAACATATGAATTTTACAGAAACATAACAGTCCACAACAGTCCCTTTCTGAGGGAAGGACTCTCTCAGAAACGTGAAGGCCAGAATGATAACAGCTGTTGAGGAAGGGAGGCACAGAGATTAGATCAACCATTCTTGACCAGTTTAGTTCAGCAAACATTCATCAGTTCATTGCTATATACCCGGACCTGTGCTAGCACACGGAAATAAAAGTGAATAAGCTATATAGGCCCTGGTATAGGCAGAGTGTTCCCTCCTAGCAGAGGTGGAAACTGGGGACTGCGTGGTCACTGGCTGGGACATCACAGGTCTGGCATTTGGATAAGTGCCTGTCTAGTGCCAACCACGGGACTTGGTCTCCATCACATTGCTCTAGGTGTTTGCTGTGCCTTAAATAAGAAGTGAATTTCAAGATATCCAACATGCTAAACTTAAGTTATGGGAAAAAAATGGATAAAGCTACATGCCCTACCCTTAAGGGGATTTCTGATGAAGGAGTATTTGGCCAGCAAATAGATACATTTGATGTAATACAAAAAATAATCAGAGTGGTGAGGGTTCAAAGGTGCTACAGAACCCAGGGGAGGGCCTTTTACACTTCAGGACACATAGGTAACCTTCACAGGTGAGACAGGCAAAGAGGTGAAAATGTCATGTCAGGTAGAGGGATGACATGCTATACATTTTCACATAAAAATGTTAGGAGAAAGAGGTTGTTAGGAGGTGAGGCTTGGTAATAAAGGTAGGAGGCCTATCGTGAACTTGCTCCTATTGTCACTCCAGAAGCTTTATATGGAGGAGAAATTGGTCAGGTTTATGTGTCAGTTACACCATTATGGAGCTGCATGGAGGACAAACTTGCATGGGACAAGAGCAGATGTAGGAAGACCAGCTCAGGAGATGGCTGCAATTGGTCAAAGGATAAGGGTCCTCCTTTGAACTAAAACATTGGTTCTAGGGATGCAAGACAGATTTGAACAAATATTTAGGATATAAAATGGGTAAAACTTGGTGACTGATGGTATCAGGAGGAAGATGGGGGAGACTAAGAGTATTACATAGTCTTCCCCACCCTGAAGGACTAGTACGGGGTGGTGCTGTGAACTGGGAGCTGGTATGAGGGAGAGAGCAGATCCAGAGAGGGTAGAGCAGGTGTGTGACAGAAAGCATGGTTATCAATCGAATGATAACTTATATGACATGAACGGTAAGAACAAAAGGTGCCCTAACAGCAACAGGGAATAAGGAAGGGGCACCTGGGAAGATTTCCATGGTCTCCAGAAGTTTTAAATGAAACCTAGAAAGGACATGGCCTTATGCGGGGGGTGGGGTGGGGGGGTTGGGGGTGGGTAATATTCAAGGGGGCCTGAATATTGCCTACCCATATTTTTTATGATGTTGTCCACACAGTGTTGGTTTATTGTTTCAATGAGTCAGTTACCGACACTTACAAACCAACCGTTTATATATAAAACCTGGATCCTGGTCTCTCAGTGATAGTGTGTACAGGGTACAGAACTGGTTCTGCCTTCTTCACTGGCCAATAGTCAGCTGGCCTGGGGTGTCAATATCGGGCCTATCAGACCAGGCAGGCCTACTGCCTTACCTGAGTGTTTCCTGTATGTTATTTGGCCATATTGCCCCACAATATGGTAAAGACAGGAGAAAATCCAACCTTGCTATTATCAACCTTGTGAGATTGTTCATCTAATGGAAATATAAATCTCTTTCCCAAAATTCAGACTTAGGACACTTTATCCACTGACTAATGGCTTCCCAAAATGTTTTTGTGTTAAACTAATTATGCCAAATATTTAGAAATATTTTTATTGGGAATATATACTATACTGTTATTTAAATAACTAGTATAACTATCAATTTTCTCCAGAAAATTCAAAGTGTTCTACTAAATCCTAAAGCAAATTTAACCCCAAGCTTACGTTGCTTATGATCCTTATCTGGAGTCAGCATCAAATATGGAGGGGGAAAAGTTATAGTCAAAGCAGACACAACTTGATTATAATACAGGAGTCCTCTGGGAACTCAATAAATAGTCTCTCTGGTGTTCATTTAGTATCAAATTTCCATCTGCTGAGTAGGTCTGTAGTAAATTTACAGAGGTGGTATTACAGGGAGGAAAGGACTGTTTCAAGGGCTGGGAAGTAGGGAAAATCCTGGGTTACTTGAAATTCCTGCCATGTATATGGTCTGTTTACTCTGAAGAAGACATTGTCCAAAGGGGGCAGGGTTTAATGTACTAAGAGTATTACTCACAATTGATGAGGATGACCATCTACATTTAGAGATAAGTCACCTTGAGTCCTTAAGGGTATGGCAGGATATTTGTCCCTTTTTTCTTCATTAGAGTATGCTCATTGATCTGAATTAAGGGATTTTTCTTTTTTTTCTTTGCCTTCAGTGTGTGTGTGTGTGTGTGTGTGTGTGTGTGTAAGGTAGGATGATTTTTCCTCCAGTTTAGGAGATGAAGCATTCTCACCCATGGGTGATTGAAGAGTGGGTCAACTAACTGATCTGCTGGGCTAAACTTCACTTTGGATCCTATCTCATTCCCCCTTTTGGAAATGTTCTGTCAGATGTTGTAATTCAGATAAAGGAGCTAGTTCTTATTCCAGTTTCTATTTTCAAAATAGGTCTCCACTTCCAGGCTCAACTTCACAAACAAAATTAAATGATATTCCATCAGCATCTTCTTTACCTCCTAAATTTGTCCAAAGGCATTTTCTAATCGATTCTGAAAATCTCCTATAATTATGTCTTTTCTGTTTTGGGTTTTTTTTTTTATTGAGGTACAATTGACATATAACATTATATTAGTTTCAGGTGTACAACATAATGATTCAACATTTGTATACATTTCAAAATGATCACAACTTTAGGTCTAGCTAACATCCATCACCATATACATAGGTACAACAAATTTTTTCTCTTGTAATGAGAACTGTTAAGATCTATTCTCTTAACAATTTTTAAATATGCAATACAGTACTATTAACTACAGTCACCATGCTATACATTACATTCCCATAACTTAATTATTTTATAACTGGAAGGTTGTACTTTTGACCTCTTTGTCCATTTTGCCCACCCCTTAGCCTCCCATCTGTTCTCTGTATCTATGAACTTGGTGTTTATTTGTTTTTCAGATTCTATATATGTAAAAGCATAAGGTATTTATCTATTATCTAATATATTATATCTATATTTATCTAATATCTATATCATAAGGTATTTGTCTTATTAGCTAATATATTATATATATTATTTATATAATAAGAAATTGTGAGATATATTATTCATTCATCCACTGATGGACATTTAGGATGTTTCCACATCTTAGCTGTTGTAAATAATGCTGCAATGAACACAGGGGTGCATGTATCTTTTTGAGCTAGTATTTTTATTTTTCCAAATAAATATACAGAAATAGAATTGCTCTATTTTCCTATTTTTCATTTTTTCAGGAAGTTCCACACTGTTTTCCATAGTAGCTGTAGCAATTTAAATTCCCACCAGTAGTGCATAAGAGCTCTCTTTTCTCCATATTTTTTTTTGCCAATACTTGCTATGTCTTCTTTTTTGATAATAGCTATTCCAACAGGTGATACCTCATCATGGTTTTGATTTGCATTTACCTGATTATTAATGATGTTGTGCACCTTTCCATGTACTTGTTGGCCATCTGTATGTCTTCTTTGGAAGAATGTCTATTCAGATCTGCCCATTTTTTCAAAATAGATTTTTTTTGAATTGCATGAGTTCTTTATTTATTTTGGATATTAACCTCTTATATGATTTACAAATTTTTTTTCCATTCAATAAGATCCCTTTTTATTTTCTTGGCTTCCTCTGCTGGTGTAGAAGCTTTTTAGTTTGGTGTAATCCCACATGTTCATTTACCTCTTACTGCCTTTGTTTTTTATGTCAGATTTTAAAAATCATTACCAAGACCAAGTCAAGGAGCTTACCACCTGCTTTCTTCTAGGAATTTTATGGTTTCAGGTCAACCATTCAAATCTTAAGACATTTGAGTTAATTTTTATGTTTGGTGTAAGATAGTGGTCCAGTTTCATTCTTTTGCATACAGCTGTCCAATTTGCTCAACACCATTTATTGGGGAAATTGTCCTTTCCTCATTGTATATTCTTGCCTCCTTTGTCATAAATTAATTGACCATATTTGCATGGGTTTGTTTCTGGCTTTCTTTGTTTTCTTGATGTATGTGTCTATTTTTATGCCAATACCATACTGTTTTAACTACTGTGGCATTGGAATATATAGTTTGAATTCAGGAAGTGTGAAACCTCCTGCTTTGTTCTTCTTTCTCAAAATTGCTTTGGTCATTAAGGGTCTCGGGATTCCATACAAATTTTAGGATTTTTTTTGTTCTATTTCTGTAAAAAATGCCATTGGAATTTTGATAGGGATTACATTGAATCTATATATTGCTTTGGATAGTACGAACACTTTAACAATATTAATTCTTCCAATCAATGATCATGCTGTTTCTTTCCATTTATTTGTGGCTTTCTTCATTAATGTCATAGTTTTCAGTATGCATATCTTTTACCTGCTTCATGAAATTTATTCCTAGGTATTTTATTCCTTTTGATGCAATTATAAATGAGATTTTTTTTTCTTAACTTCTCCTTCTGATGGTTCATTATTAGTGTATAGGAACACAACAGATTTTTGTATACTGACTTTGTATCCTGCAACTTTACTGAATGTACTAGTTATAACAGTGTTATGGTGGAGTATTTAGGATTTTCTATTTAATATCATGTCATCTGCAAAGTGACAATTTTATTTTTTTTTCATTTTGGATGCTTTTTATTTCTTTTTCTTGCCAAATTACTCTGGTTAGGACTTCCAGCACTATGTTGAATGAGTGGTTAAAGTGGGCATCCTTGTCTTGTTTCTGATCTTAGAGGAAAGGCTTTCAGCTTTTCACCTTTGAGTATGATATTAGCTGGGGATTGTCATGAAGGGCCTTTATTATGTAGAAGTACATTCCCTCCACAACTACTTTATTAAGAGTTTTTTTGTTTTGTTTTGTTTTGTTTTTTTAAATTTTTTTTTATTTTTTTATTTTTTTATTTTTTATTTTTTAATATATGAAATTTACTGTCAAATTGGTTTCCATACAACACCCAGTGCTCATCCCAAAAGGTGCCCTCCTCAATACCCATCACCCACCCTCCCCTCCCTCCCACCCCCCATCAACCCTCAGTTTGTTCTCAGTTTTTAACAGTCTCTTATGCTTTGGCTCTCTCCCACTCTAACCTCTTTTTTTTTTTTTTTCCTTCCCCTCCCCCATGGGTTTCTGTTATGTTTCTCAGGATCCACATAAGAGTGAAACCATATGGTATCTGTCTTTCTCTGTATGGCTTATTTCACTTAGCATCACACTCTCCAGTTCCATCCATGTTGCTACAAAAGGCCATATTTCATTTTTTCTCATTGCCACGTAGTATTCCATTGTGTATATAAACCACAATTTCTTTATCCATTTATCAGTTTTTGCCATAAATAGATGCTGACTTTGTCAAATACTTTTTCTGTATATATTGAGATGATCCTATGATTTTTATCTTTAATTTTGTTAATGTGGCGTATCACATTGATTTGTGGATGTTGAGCCATCCTTACATCTCTGAAGTAAATCCTTCTGGATCGTAATGTATGATTCTTTTAATGCATCGTTAAATTTGGCTTGCCAATATTTCGTTAAGGTTGTTGGCATTTATGTTCATCCAGACATTTGGCCGCTAATTTTCTTTTCATGTAGCATCCTTGTCTGGTTTTGATATCAGGGTAATGCAGGCCTCATAAAATGAGTTTGGAAGCATCCCCTCCACTTTCTATTTTTCAGAATAATTTGAGAAGAATTGGTATTATTTATTGCATTCTTGGTAATATTTACCAGTGAAGCCATCTGGTTGGACTTTTGTTTCTTGGTAGGTTTTTGATTACATATTCAATCTCCTTACTAACAATCAGTGTATTCAGATTTTCTATTTCTTCATAATTCAATTTTGGTAGGTTGTATGTTTCCTGGAATTTATATCCACTTCCTCTAGTTTGTCCAAGTCCTTGGCATATAATTGCTCATAGTAGTCTCTTATGATCCTTCATATTTTTGTTGTATCAGTTGTAATGTCTCCTCTTTCATTTCTAATGTTATTTATTTGAGCCCTTTTTCTTTCTTGGTGATTTTAGCTAAAAGTTTGCCAGTATTATTTATGTTTTCGAAGAACCAGCTTTCACTGATGTTTTCTAATGTTCCTTTAGTTTCTATTTCATTTTTTCCACTCTGATCTTTATTTCCTTTCTTCTACTAACTTCAGGCTTTTTGTATTACTCTTCTAGTTACTTAAGTGGTTTAGTTGAGATTTTCTGTTTCTTGATATAAGCATATGAGCATATAAGCATATATATGATATATATATGATATAAGCATATAAGCATATGCTTCCCTCTTAGAACTGCTTTTGCTGAATCCCATAGGTTTCAGTATGTTTTATTTCCATTTTCATTTGTCTCAAGGTATTTTTTTTTATTTCTTTTTTTATTTCTTTTTTGACTGATTGTTCAGTAGCATGGTTTTTTATCTCCACATATTTGGAGTTTCATCTTTTTTTGTTTGCATTGTTAAATTATGGTCCAATAGATTTTTCCTAGAAGTGTTTTGTATATGACTTTTCAGATACTCATACTGACATTTTCGGCCTTTTTTGACCCTCAGGTTTATTGAGGAATGAGGATCCTGCAGATCCTTTTCCAAGTTAATCACCTTTTCTTATCGAAAATTCAGCATATGAGGTATGATCAACATATGTACAAGTTGATATAGGTCAGGCAATTTTGTCATGTGCTCCCCCCCCCCAATGAATTCTAAATTTTTACTTGAATATTTGCTGGTCTTGTTTGGGTTTAGGAAAATCTTTCATTATAGTTCATAATTCAGCTCAGGTTCACAGTTTAAATTTTATAGTTGTCTGCATATTCAACTCATGGGAGAGATGGATATTTAGATGTAATTACAATTTTGGATAAGAGAGTTGTTTGGAAAAGGTAGGGTGTTTGAACAAGGGAGATGAGAGAGGAGTTGATAGAGGCACAGAAAGGGGACATCAGAAGGATACGGGGAGATAGACAAAGCTGGATATCAAAACTAGTCTAGTTCACTCTTGCTTAAGTTCGCTGAATTACTCAATTAGCTTTGTTCAAAGAACCTTTTAGTGAAGACACTTTTTACTAAGAATTTTGTTTTGATACCTCTGCATACCAGTCAAAAAATGCTGTTCATTAAGCCTAATAAATATTATTTCCTTTCTTCTTCTCAAATAAATGTGTTCAATCAAATGTTCCCCAGAGTAGACACTAAAGGCCCAAATCATCCTTGGTGAAATTATGCCAAGAAAGACAGGCACAAGAATTAGGGTTATGAAGAGAGTACCTATATGAAGCAGGAGTTTTTCCAGTTAAAGGAAAGGATTTAAACATGACCCCATGAAAGCTGGCAACAGTCAGTAAAAATGTATTGCCTCTGCATTCATACCTCTGCATTCCCCTTACTAGAAAGTTAGCCACCTCCAAACCCCACAATCTGCCCCCAGAAGGCAGAAAAAAACATTGATTATACTTTCTCTGAACCAAAAAGCTCTCAGGACACAAAATAAAGACAAGGAGAACCTCAACCAGTTTTGTTTGTGACCCACAGCAAAGTCTGTCCAAGTGGACACTGGTCATGTGAGCACTGTAAATGCACCCATCTGGGAGGTCAGCTCTAGTAACAGGCCCATAGGTCCTATGCCTGTGCTCTACCTTGTGATTCTCCTTCTTAGAACAGCATAACACAAAACAGTAACACAAAGACAGCAAAAAGGAATTAAAAAGAATGGCCTGACTCCACCAAGGATGCCCCAAATTTGGAAACCAGTAACAAAACCTAGATAACATATTGAGAATAAACAGCCAAGGAACTCAATGCAGAGAGAGTGAAGTTGAGACACAGTGATAACTTACCGCATCAGCACTGTCAGCAGCAAAGCATGAGGGGCCTTTAGGGGTTCCACATCTCCCTGAAGGCTGGGGTCCATGACAATAAGCCATACAGACCATATCACAATGGGACCTCCACTTTAATTGTGGAAATAAGTAAATATCAACCAGATAGAGAAGAGCAAAGCCTATTTATTCAGAGCTTGCTGTCATGAGGGAGTTAGCCACCATGACTTGTGTCTCAAAAGGAGACAGAAAAATAGGAAAGTCTTGTAGTGGAATAAAGGAAAGTCTTCAGATGTGCCTTGATTGGAGGTTGTTGGAATGGGAAAGCTATAGATGGGCTAACTAGAATCAGGACATCACATGTCATTGGTTAGGGGTGCATATTTGGATTTCTCCAGTTGGTCCTAAGTCAGACACAAGGGCAAATAGGGAATCTATCAGTTATTAATCAAGTCCTGGCTGTTGTAGGCCAATTGTTAAAGAGGGTATAGTATGACTTCTTGAACTGGTTCCTGCAGATAATGGTTTGACTTTCTGGACTGGTTACAACAGATAATGAGTTGGTTTTCTGGGCTGGTTGCTACAGACTATGGGTGAGAATTCTATGTTTATACAGACAATGGTTTGGCCATTGTCCATTGGTACGTGTAGTCTTTCAGCACAGAGCCTTAAACCCAGCAATTTCACTTCTGGAAATTTGTCTTACATCAATTAAATGAGCTATGTCAAGGTTACTCATGACAACATTGTTTGATAGAAAAAAGAGAGAAAACAAACAAAATGTCTATCATCAGGGCACAGGATAAATTAGTTAGGGTGTAACCTTGTAATGAAATACTAGGTAAGTGTCCTTTTATTTGTGCTCCCAAAGCCCATTGAACAGGCTTTGACTACACACTAAGGTATCCATTCATATGTGAGACTTCTTTAGTGCATTCTTAAGGACTCAAGAAAAAATTTAACTTTATTAACCTTTGTGTCCTCTCAGTAAACATTTGCCAAGTGAGAGTGAAATACAAGATACTGTTCCTTTCCAACCAGAGGATAGGCATTTGTAAAAAGCAGTGCAGAGTTTAAATTTCACTAATAGAAAAACACGGTTCTGTAAATTAAAGCATTGTCTAACAAGTTTTTCCTACCCTGATTTTGTATGTCAGAACATATTTGCAGAAGCAATGTTTAATTCAAAGTAAATAAGATTCTTGGGACATTATCTAAAAGAAGTGGTCAGCAAACTTTTTCTCTAAAAACTTTGAAATAATAAATATTGAGGCTCAGATGGTAAATATTTTAGGCTTTGAGGGCCATATTGTATCTGTCACCTCTTTTTTGTTTTCTTTGTTAATTTTTAACAATGTTTTAAAAATGTAAAACTTTCTTTATTTCAAAGGTGGCATAAAAACAAGAAATAGCTGGATTTGGGGTTCACAGACCCCTGTCTAAAGCCAAAGTTCACCGCCTTCTTTCTAATATTAAGCAGAGAACATTTTGGAGAAATATCTAAGTATGAATATCCAAATATCATTGAAAGGGTATAAAATGGACTTTTTCAGTCAAAAAAACAATACAAAGAAAGAGATTGAAATGACTTCTGGAACTCTAGAATCAGAATCACAAAGAGGATATGTTAAAACCCAGATTGCAGTGGGTCCAATTTCCCAAGTGATACTAATGTTCCCTGTGCAGGAACACACTTTGAGAACCACTGCTGTAGAGGTAGAGTCACTAAATGAAAGCCTCTAAGTTCCTTATTTTGTGCAATCTTTCCTTTGCTATGTCAGTAATCTCTTCTAGTGACTGCAAATGCTTCTAGGCATTAAACTTCTTCTTAGCTGCCAGTGTATCAGGCAATTTATAGATGTCACACTGAAATTTCAATCCACCCAGCAGTGAGGACAAAAGAAAGAGAATGTTGTCAAACTAGTAACATGCCCTAAGGGGCAACTCTAGAGCAAGAATACAGAAGGAATCTAGCAGTGTGATCCCCTTTTGAACTGAGAACCTCTGTACCCCTCCCTGAGGGGAGCCCTAGTACTGAAGGCTGCTGACCTACATGAACCAGAATGCAATATGGTGACAGCCTGTATAACCTGTGTGACTAGTTCAGCCAGTGGCCCTAGGATCCACGATAGTTTGAGGTACGATCCTTTTTTTTCTATTTTTCTACACATTTATTTTGTTCTGTTCACATTGCACAATTATACAAACCTACAACCTACAAAATAATACACAACCTACAAATACAACCTACAAAAAGTACAAAAACCTAACCATTTTCCAATGCCAGTTCAGATTTAAGTTACAAAAAAGAAAAACAGTACAGTAACTTACAAAGAGTTTGGGTGCCCTGCACAAGTCACACTGTCTGTCATGTGATGTATTTGCAGCTGTAAATGTTGCCAAAAGAGAATCTGTTCTCTGCATCAAACCACACAGTTTCTGTCAAGGAGGCTTCCTTAGATCAGTGTGCCTTTTCTTCTGAGGGCAAGAGCAATAAGACTTTGAATAGGCTTGAAATGGATTGTTTCTACTCAATAAATGTTAAAATTCCTTTGGCATTTGCAATAGAGTTGTTTGAAACAAACTTTGTTCCAGAAATGCACCACATGTAAGCACTGTCCCATCTGGCTTTACAATTTTTACAGTGAAAATACCCATATTTTTGTTTCAAAAACTGGAGATTGGGCTTTCTGAACAGATTGGTGACATCTCTCTCCATGCTTGCTTGCTCTTTTTCCTTTCCCTAGGACTTGCATCATCTTCCTACTCCAATGCATCATGTTGCCAGAGTTCCTCCTGCCTATCACCTTCTGACTTTGATGGTGGTGCCTGGCTTCCTCACTGCCTGAAAGCACCTACCTCTCCTCCGCTTCCTCATCCTTCCACATCTGGACCAAGCCTCTGCAACCAACCACCACAAATAGATCACCCAGGTTGGTAGGGGTGTCTTGTGGCCTGTGCTGCCCCAGGAGAAATGGCTGTGCAAGTGCAAGGTCCCAGAAAGCACTGCACAACTTGCCCACCCACAGGCTCATCTGCACACCCACCTATTGGTGCTGGCCTTGCACAGCCACAGGCTCAAGCTGAGGTTCACCTAGGAGAGAATGGTCTTAAGCTAAGCCCTTTTATAATGGTCTGTGTAGTAACTGGAGGCATTCATGGGTGCCAGAAATCCTGGCCTGGCCAAGAAAGTGGGGGGTAGGGGGAAGACACTTTTACCTCTTGTAAGACTGTGCTCAGAGGGTCCAGGGTGGGCCAAAGGCTGTGTGTTCCCATAGCCATGGTATAAGCCATAGGGAACACAAACAAAGCCTTCCATCTGCTCACCCAGTGCCCAGGTACAGCACAATATCCTGGTACAGTTTATTTGTGTACTTGCTTGCCTTCTACCTTCATTCACCCTTTTTATTTCTTGATCAAGTTGGTTCTCAATCCTTTTTTGGTGGATTCAAATGTTGGTGTCAGTTTGGTTTATTAGCCTTCCTAAAGGCTGATAACCTGTGCCAATTTTTGTCATTGTCCTTACCACACTCTATGTATGTATTTTTCTGGGCAACAAAGACCAGCTTATATGCTGAGTTAATATATGTCAAGCACGTGGACCAGTACCTGGCACATAAGTTCTTGTAGTTAAACTAATTTGCTTGGAAACACTAATAATAATAACTTGGGAAAGTCCAGAACACACATGGCTGACATTGGAAGAGCCCACTTCACCATTACCACTCCATGGTCTGAAGCTTGTGTCAGTCTTAAAAAAAATACTGTATCTACTCAAGGAGAAATTTATAAATAATAGAGGAGCCATCATCACTTATAGAAAGGAGAAAAGAGGTTAGGAGGCTGATAAGGTATACCACCACAGAGAATGCCAGTTATCAGCCAACCTCTTCAAGGTTTCCCAACACTTACACCAAATCCGACTAAAAGAATGGGGTTTGCCACTCAAACAAAACAAAACAAAACAAAACAAAACAAAAGTTTCAAAATACTGGGAACCAAGTTTAAAATGAGCAAAGTAATTTCACTTATAACTCTTAAATAATATTTTCTTATTAATTAAAAAAGTACATGTCCAAGACTGCTATGAGGAACTACAATAGTAAGCACAGTCAAAATTTCTACTCTAAAAAAGCTGAGGCAAATTTTGTTTCCTCAGGGAGGCAAATACACCATGAGTCACACATTCTATGAAAAATAGGCTCTTCACGATAGGAAGATGGCAGCGAAGGAGGACGCTGGGCTCACCGCGCATCTTGCTGATCACTTAGATTCCACCTACACCTGCCTAAATAACCCAGAAAACTACCAGAAGACTAGCAGAACGGAGTCTCCGGAGCCAAGCGCAGACGAAAGGCCCACGGAAGAGGGTAGGAAGGGCGGAGAGGCGGTGCGCACTGCACAGACTGGCAGGAGGGAGCTGGGGCAGAGGGGCAGCCTGCCAGCCAAGCAGAGCCCCCGAGTCTGGCTTACAAAAGCAGAGGGGCCAGACGGAGTGTATTCCGACAGCAAGCACGACTTAGCATCTGGGAGGTCATAAGTTAACAGCTCTGCTCGGAAAGCGGGAAGGCTGGAGGACAAAGGGAGGGAGAGTTGCTGAGCCCCTGGATGACAGAGCTCAGTTTGGTGGGGAACAAAGGCACTAGCCAGCCCCATCTCCCTTGCCCATCCCCCAGCTAAAATCCCAAAGGGAACCAGCTCCTGTCAGGGAACTTGCTTGCTCCACGCAAACACCCAACACTGTGCTTCTGCGGAGCCACCCCTCTGGCAGCAGGTCTGACTCCCTCCCGCTGCCACAGGGCCCCTCCTGAAGTGGATCACCTAAGGAGAAGTGAGCTAAGCCTGCCCCTCCTGCCCCCGTGCACCTTGCCTACCCACCCCAGCTAATACGCCAGATCCCCAGCACCACAAGCCTGGCAGTGTGCAAGTAGCCCAGACGGGTCACGCCACCCCACAGTGAATCCCACCCCTAGGAGAGGGGAAGAGAAGGCACACACCAGTCTGACTGTGGCCCCAGTGGTGGGCTGGGGGCAGACATCAGGTCGGACTGTGGCCCTGCCCACCAACTCCAGTTATACACCACAGCACAGGGGAAGTGCCCTGCAGGTCCTCACCACTCCAGGGACTATCCAAAATGACCAAACGGAAGAATTCCCCTCAAAAGAATCTCCAGGAAATAACAACAGCTAATGAACTGATCAAAAAGGATTTAAATACTACAACAGAAAGTGAATTTAGAATAATAGTCATAAAATTAATCGCTGGACTTGAAAACAGTATAGAGGACAGCAGAGAATCTCTTGCCACAGAGATCAAGGGACTAAGGAACAGTCAGGAGGAGCTGAAAAATGCTTTAAACGAGATGCAAAATAAAATGGAAACAACCACGGCTCGGATTGAAGAGGCAGAGGAGAGAATAGGTGAACTAGAAGATAAAATTATGGAAAAAGAGGAAGCTGAGAAAAAGAGAGATAAAAAAATCCAGGAGTATGAGGGGAAAATTAGAGAACTGAGTGATACACTAAAAAGAAATAATATACGCATAATTGGTATCCCAGAGGAGGAAGAGAGAGGGAAAGGTGCTGAAGGTGTACTTGGAGATATAATAGCTGAGAACTTCCCTGAACTGGGGAAGGAAAAAGGCATTGAAATCCAAGAGGCACAGAGAACTCCCTTCAGATGTAACTTGAATCGATCTTCTGCACGACAAACTAGACTTTAAATTCAAGGCTGTAACAAGAGATGAAGAAGGACATTATATAATAATTACAGGGTCTATCCACCAGGAAGAGCTAACAGTTATAAATGTCTATGCACCGAATACGGGAGCCCCCAAATATATAAAACAATTACTCATAAACATAAGCAACCTTATTGATAAGAATGTGGTAATTGCAGGGGACTTTAACACCCCACTTACAGAAATGGATAGATCATCTAGACACACAGTCAATAAAGAAACAAGGGCCCTGAATGATACATTGGGTCAGATGGACTTGACAGATATATTTAGAACTCTGCATCCCAAAGCAACAGAATATACTTTCTTCTTGAGTGCACATGGAACATTCTCCAAGATAGATCACATACTGGGTCACAAAACAGCCCTTCATAAGTATACAAGAATTGAAATTATACCATGCATACTTTCAGACCACAGTGCTATGAAGCTTGAAATCAACCACAGGAAAACGTCTGGAAAACCTCCAAAAGCATGGAGGTTAAAGAACACCTTACTAAAGAATGAGTGGGTCACCCAGGCAATTAGAGAAGAAATTAAAAAATATATGGAAACAAACGAAAATGAAAATACAACAATCCAAACACTTTGGGATGCAGCGAAGGCAGTCCTGAGAGGAAAATACATTGCAATCCAGGCCTATCTCAAGAAACAAGAAAAATCCCAAATACAAAATCTAACAGCACACCTAAAGGAAAGAGAAGCAGAACAGCAAAGGCAGCCTAAACCCAGCAGAAGAAGAGAAATAATAAAGATCAGAGCAGAAATAAATAATATAGAATCTAATAAAACTGTAGAGCAGATCAACGAAACCAAGAGTTGGTTTTTTGAAAAAATAAACAAAATTGACAAACCTCTAGCCAGGCTTCTCAAAAAGAAAAGGGAGATGACCCAAATAGATAAAATCATGAATGAAAATGGAATGATTACAACCAATCCCTCAGAGATACAAACAATTATCAGGGAATACTATGAAAAATTATATGCCAACAAATTGGACAACCTGGAAGAAATGGACAAATTTCTAAACACCCACACTCTTCCAAAACTCAATCAGGAGGAAATAGAAAGCTTGAACAGACCCATAACCAGTGAAGAAATTGAATCGGTTATCAAAAATCTCCCAACAAATAAGAGTCCAAGACCAGATGGCTTCCCAGGGGAGTTCTACCAGACATTTAAAGCAGAGATAATACCTATCCTTCTCAAGCTATTCCAAGAAATAGAAAGAGAAGGAAAACTTCCAGACTCATTCTATGAAGCCAGTATGACTTTGATTCCTAAACCAGACAGAGACCCAGTAAAAAAAGAGAACTACAGGCCAATATCCCTGATGAATATGGATGCAAAAATTCTCAATAAGATACTAGCAAATCGAATTCAACAGCATACAAAAACAATTATTCACCAAGATCAAGTGGGATTCATTCCTGGGCTGCAGGGCTGGTTCACTATTTGCAAGTCAATCAATGTGATACATCACATTAATAAAAGAAAAGATAAGAACCATATGATCCTGTCAATCGATGCAGAAAAAGCATTTGACAAAACCCAGCATCTTTCTTAATAAAAACCTTCAAGACAGTCGGGATAGAAGGAACATACTTAAACATCATAAAAGCCATTTATGAAAAGCCTACAGCTAATATCATCCTCAATGGGGAAAAACTAGGAGTTTTCTCCCTGAGATCAGGAACATGACAGAGATGTCCACTCTCACCGCTATTGTGTTGGAAGTGCTAACATCAACAATCAGACAACAAAAGGAAATCAAAGGCATCAAAATTGGCAATGATGAAGTCAAGCTTTCACTTTTTGCAGGTGACATGATATTATATATGGAAAACCCAACAGACTCCACCAAAAGTCTGCTAGAACTGATACATGAATTTAGCAAAGTCGCAGGATACAAAATCAATGTACAGAAATCAGTTGCATTCTTATACACTACTAATGAAGCAAATAAAGAAACTGATCCCATTCACAATTGCACCAAGAAGCATAAAATACCTAGGGATAAATCTAACCAAAGATGTAAAAGATCTGTATGCTGAAAACTATAGAAAGCTTTTGAAGGAAATTGAAGAAGATATAAAGAAATGGAAAAACATTCCGTGCTCATGGATTGGAAGAATAAATATTGTCAAAATGTCTATACTACCCAAACCTATCTACACATTCAATGCAATCCCAATCAAAATTGCACCAGCATTCTTCTCAAAGCTAGAACCAGCAATCCTAAAATTTCTTTGGAACCACAAAAGGCCCCGAATAGCCAAAGTAATTTTGAAGAAGACCAAAGCAGGAGGCATCACAATCCCAGACTTTAGCCTCTACTACAAAGCTGTAATTATCAAGACAGCATGGTATTGGCACAAAAACAGACACATAGACCAATGGAATAGAATAGAAACCCCAGAATTGGACCCATAAATGTATGGCCAACTAATCTTTGACAAAGCAGGAAAGAGCATCCAATGGAAAAAAGACAGTCTCTTTAACAAATGGTGCTGGGAGAACTGGACAGCAACATGCAGAAGGTTGAAACTAGACCACTTTCTCACACCATTCACAAAAATAAACTCAAAATGGATAAAGGACCTGAATGTGAGACAGGAAACCATCAAAACCCTAGAGGAGAAAGCAGAAAAAAACCTCTCTGACCTCAGCCACAATAATTTCTTACTTGACACATCCCCAAAGGCAAGGGAATTAAAAGCAAAAATGAACTATTGGGACCTCATGAAGATAAAAACCTTCTGCACAGCAAAGGAAACAATCAACAAAACTAAAAGGCAACCAACGGAATGGGAAAAGATATTTGCAAATGACATATCGGACAAAGGGCTAGTATCCAAAATCTATAAAGAACTCACCAAACTCCACACCCGAAAGGTAAATAATCCAGTGAAGAAATGGGCAGAAAACATGAATGGACACTTCTCTAAAGAAGATATCCACATGGCCAACAGGTACATGAAAAGATTCTCAACGTCGCTCTTCATTAGGGAAATACAAATCAAAACCACCCTCACATATCACCTCATGTCAGTTAGTGGCCAAAATGAAGAAATCAGGAGACTATAGATGCTGGAGAGGATGTGGAGAAACAGGAACCCTCTTGCACTGTTGGTGGGAATGCAAATTGGTGCAGCCACTCTGGAAAACAGTGTGGAGTTCCTCAGAAAATTAAAAATAGACCTACCCTATGACCCAGCAGTAGCACTGCTAGGAATTTACCCAAGGGATACAGGAGCAATGATGCATAGGGGCACTTGTACCCCAATGTTTATAGCAGCACTCTCAACAATAGCCAAATTATGGAAAGAGCCTAAATGTCCATCAGCTGATGAATGGATAAAGAAATTGTGGTTTATATACACAATGGAATACTACGTGGCAATGAGAAAAAATGAAATATGGCCCTTTGTAGCAACGTGGATGGAACTGGAAAGTGTGATGCTAAGTGAAATAAGCCATACAGAAAAAGACAGATACCATATGGTTTCACTCTTATATGGATCCTGAGAAACTTAACAGAAACCCATGGGGGAGGGGAAGGAAAATGAAAAAAGAGGTTAGAGTGGGAGAGAGCCAAAGCATAAGAGACTCTTAAAAACTGAGAACAAACAGAGGGTTGATGGGGGGTGGGAGGGAAGGGAGGGTGGGTGATGGGCATTGAGGAGGGCACCTTTTGGGATGAGCACTGGGTGTTGTATGGAAACCAATTTGACAATAAATTTCATATATTGAAAAAATAAAAGGAGCAGAGGGACTAAACAGACATTTTCCTAAAGAAAACATCCAAATGCCAAAAGAAACACGAAAAAGATGCTCATTATCACTACTAATCAAGGAAATGCAAATGAAAACCACAGTGAGATATTACCTCACACATGTTAGAATGGCTGTCATCAAGGACATAAGGGGAAAAAATAAGACAGAAAAAGTTTTGTCAAGGATGTGGAGAAAAGGGAACACTTGTACACTGTTGATGGGAATGTAAATTTGTTCAGTCACTATGGAAAAGAATACAAAGTTTCCTCCAGAATTAAAAATAAGTCTACCATTAATCTAGCAATTTCACTTCTGGGTATATACATAAAGGAAATGAAAACAGAATATTAAAGAGATGTATGCACTCCCATGTTTATTAAAGCACTATTCACAATAGTTAAGATATGGAAACCACCTAAATGCTTATCAGTGGATGAATGGATAAAGAAGATGTGGTGTATGTATACAATGGAATTATTCAGCCATGAGAAAGGACATCCTGCCATTTGTGATAATGTGTATGGACCTTGAGGAAATTATGCTATGTGAGATGAGTCAGATAGAGAAAGACAAATACTGTATGATATCACTTATTTGTGGAATCTAAAAAGGCCAAATTCACAAAAACAGAGTAAAATAGTCACTACCAGGGGATGGAAGTAGAGATATTGGACAGATGTTGTTCAAGGGTACAAACTTGCAAGAAGTAAGAAGTGAGTCCTAGAGATCTAATGCACAGTGTTGCAAAATAGGCAACAATATTGTATTGTAATCACTAAACTTGCTAAGAGACTAGAACTTAATTAATCCAACCACTAGAAAGAAATAGCAATGTAATGTGATAGAGGTGCTAAATATTGTTACAACGGCAATCATACTATAATATATAAATGTATCTAATTAACTATTTATACATCTTAAATTTACACAGTTATATGTCAAATATATTTCAATTTAAAAATTAGGTGCATAATATTAATAATAGCTAACAATAAAAAAGTCTATTGACAGATGGATGTTATCAACAAAATGTGTATATACCCACAGTAGAACATTATTCAACCTTAAACAAGAGAGAAAACCCAGTGCATGCTACAGTACAGATGAACCTTGAAAATATTATAGTAAATGAAATAATCCAGATGAAAAGAACAAATATTGTATAACTCCACTTACATATGTACCCAGTATAGCAGATTCAATACAGAAATGTTTATTAAATGTTTTTTATCTTTTGCCCTTTTATAATTTTTTTATGATTCCATTTTCTTTCTTCTTGATTTATATGTTATTGTTGTATTAACTCTATCTTGCTTTTCCAATTCCACTAGACATTGTCTTTATTTGTTTATTGGTTATTTAAGCTTACCAGTTATTTACTACTGTCTTTACTCTTTATTCTTTCTTGCACATCAGATTTTCCACTACGATTATTTTCTTTTGCTTGAAATATATTCATTAAAATTTCTATTAGTGAGGACATGTTGAAAGTGAATTGTCTGTTTTAATTATCAGAAAATGCCTTTTTTACAAGGTTATTTCTGAGAAGATATCTATTATTGTTCATTACCGAGTGCAAGAGTGACTACTATAATCTTTCAGCACTTTGTCTTCTGATTTCCATTGTTGTTGAGAAATCTTTCACTCTGTATTTTCAATATAGTTGCTTATAATAATTTCCCTTTATAATTGTCTTTCATCCTTTTTATTAAGATTTTGTTATTTTATTGTGCTATCTATTTGAAACTAGAGGAAGATTTTCTTAGAAGACTTCTTGATTTTGTAAATTGGTAATCTTTTATTAGTTTTAGAAAAGCCTCAGCTGCTTTCTCAAATATTAGCTCTTTCTCATTCTCTCTCTGTTTCTTCAAAACTCCAGTTAAACATCTGAGAGCTCACTTTCTAACTCATCTTTCATGTTTGGTTTTGTTTCTTTGTGTTTCTTCATGCTATATTGTGGGTTATTTATTCTGATCTATCTTTCAGTTTACTAATTTTCTCTTTGATAGACTTGAATCTTCTATGAAACATATTCAACAAATTTTTAAAGTTCAGTTTTCTGTTTTCCATTTCTTATTCTATTTGGTTCTTCTTTACATTCACCAGGTAACTTTTCATAGTGTTCTATTCCCTGCATACGTTTTTTAGTGAACATGACTGTTTTATAATCTGTGATAACTTCACCACCTAAAGTCTTTTCAGATTGTTTTCACAAACTTCTAGTTCTGCCCATGAGAGAGTCCTATGATACTTTTTTTATTGTGTGCTAGGTGCTGTCCATGAAAATTTATTTGTGAACATCTTTTTGAGGCCCAAGATAAAGATATTTCTACCCAGTGTCAGGTACCTAGTAGCTCCCAGTCTAGGATCATATTTTGTTTTGTTTTGTTTTACTATTTAAACAATGTTGTTAAGATTATAAATTACATAAAATAAAACTTTAATACTTTAATTATATCCATATCAGTATCAGTTGACAAACATGTTTACAACTGTGTGACTGATGGACATAAACATCAAGATATAGAACAATTTTCCCCCGGAAATTTTCTTGTGTCCTTTGCAGTCTGTATTTCCCACTATTAACCCCAAGCAACCACTAATATGCTCTCAGTCATTATGTATTAGTCTAGCCTGTTTCAGAATTTCATATAAATAGAATATTAGTATGTACTCTTTTGTACCTGCCTACTCCTGTTCAGCATGTTTTTGAGACTCATCCATGTGTATCAATAATTTGTTTTTTTATATATAAATTTATCATATCTTTACCTGTTCTCCAGTTCATGGCTATTTGAAGTATTACCAGATTTTGATCATTATAAATAATGCTGCTATGAACAGCTATTTACAAATATTTTTATAAATACATTTTTGTTTTCCTTGGAAGTAGAATTGCTGGATGGTATGGTAGGTACAAGAGTAACTTTCTAAGAAACTACCAAAGAGTTCTCCAAAGTGATTGTACCACTGTGAGTGCCGTAAGAGCCCAAGAGGCTTTTGTGCTCTGCTTACCTTCCTGGGCTCCCATTTTCCTTTAGATTTTGGACAGTGAATTCCTAAGGTCTTGGCAAATTTTTGATGATGTCAAGAAATAATTTTTTACATTTTATCCAAAATTTTATGTGTTTTCAGAAGGAGGGTTGGTTTCAATAACCTAGTCCACATCAACAATTTGTTCTTTCCTTTTGTCTCCTCTGTTCTATCAGAAAATAGATCTGTTTTATATTCTACTGTTACTTCTGAATTGTCTGAATTTTTATAGTGGTTATGTGTTCTACTTACAATAATCAAAAATTATAAATACATTGCCAATTTGAAAAAAAATCTAGCAGTGGTTATCTATAAATTTTTCTGAAAATAACTGTGCCTTATTTTCCTTCATGTTCACAATGGAAAATGGGAAGTATTTTTCTTATTTCCTTTAGAAAAGCAAGCACAGTTTTGTGTGTTGAAATTGAAGGTGGGGTGAGGACAGAGGTGTGCCACTCAGGGTAGCATATATAATGTCAGACTAGTTATTATGGGTTGAATTGTTTTCCCTCAAAAGATATGTTGAAGTTTTAACTCTTCATACCTCAGAATTTGACCTGATTTGTAAATAGGGTCTTACAGATATAATTAACTTAAGATGAGGTCATCCTGGAGTAGGATGGGCCCTAGTTCAATATTACTGGTAGTACTTATAAAGAGAAAATGGAGACAGAGACAAACAGGGAGAGCATCATGTGAAGATGGAGGTAGAGATTGGATTGATGCACCTACCAGCTAAGAGACACCAAAGATTGGTAGCAACCACCAGAAGCTAGGTCAGATGAACACATCAGATTCTCCCTCAAATCCTTCAGAAAGAACCAGCCAATCTTGATCTTGGACTTTTCACCTCCAGAACTGTCAGAGAATAAATTTCTGCT